>NC_142620.1:27668393-27975065 GCF_059453375.1 Lepisosteus platostomus
AAAAACACGTTTTGAAAAGTGTTCTGTTCCTGCCCTATAACTTACATGTTGTTGACCAAAGTTGCCAAAACGTGTTTATTTGTGCTGAAAAACACGTTTTGACAACTTCTGCACACTGGGGTTAAGGGCTGACTCATTGGGCTCTTCTGAGCCAGTCAGTTACACTGTGATTCCAAGGGTTGAGAAAACGCGTTTATATCGGGCTGAAAAACACGTTTTGAAAAGTGTTCTGTTCCTGCCCTATAAGTTACATGTTGTTGACCAAAGTTGCCAAAACGTGTTTATTTGTGCTGAAAAACACGTTTTGACAACTTCTGCACACTGGGGTTAAGGGCTGACTCAGTGGGCTCTTCTGAGCCAGTCAGTTACACTGTGATTCCAGGAGTTGAGAAAACGCGTTTATTTCGGGCTGAAAAACACGTTTTGAAAAGTGTTCTGTTCCTGCCCTATAACTTACATGTTGGTGACCAAAGTTGCCAAAACGTGTTTATTTGTGCTTAAAAACACGTTTTGACAGCTTCTGCACACTGGGGTTAAGGGCTGACTCAGTGGGCTCTTCTGAGCCAGTCAGTTACACTGTGATTCCAAGGGTTGAGAAAACGCGTTTTTTTCGGGCTGAAAAACACGTTTTGAAAAGTGTTCTGTTCCTGCCCTATAACTTACATGTTGGTGACCAAAGTTGCCAAAACGTGTTTATTTGTGCTGAAAAACACGTTTTGACAACTTCTGCACACTGGAGTTAAGGGCTGACTCAGTGGGCTCTTCTGAGCCAGTCAGTTACACTGTGATTCCAAGGGTTGAGAAAACGCGTTTATTTCGGGCTGAAAAACACGTTTTGAAAAGTGTTCTGTTCCTGCCCTATAACTTACATGTTGTTGACCAAAGTTGCCAAAACGTGTTTATTTGTGCTGAAAAACACGTTTTGACAACTTCTGCACACTGGGGTTAAGGGCTGGCTCAGTGGGCTCTTCTGAGCCAGTCAGTTACACTGTGATTCCAAGAGTTGAGAAAACGCGTTTATTTCGGGCTGAAAAACACGTTTTGAAAAGTGTTCTGTTCCTGCCCTATAACTTACATGTTGTTGACCAAAGTTGCCAAAACGTGTTTATTTGTGCTGAAAAACACGTTTTGACAACTTCTGCACACTGGGGTTAAGGGCTGACTCAGTGGGCTCTTCTGAGCCAGTCAGTTACACTGTGATTCCAGGAGTTGAGAAAACGCGTTTATTTCGGGCTGAAAAACACGTTTTGAAAAGTGTTCTGTTCCTGCCCTATAACTTACATGTTGGTGACCAAAGTTGCCAAAACGTGTTTATTTGTGCTGAAAAACACGTTTTGACAACTTCTGCACACTGGGGTTAAGGGCTGAATCAGTGGGCTCTTCTGAGCCAGTCAGTTACACTGTGATTCCAAGGGTTGAGAAAACGCGTTTATTTCGGGCTGAAAAACACGTTTTGAAAAGTGTTCTGTTCCTGCCCTATAACTTACATGTTGGTGACCAAAGTTGCCAAAACGTGTTTATTTGTGCTTAAAAACACGTTTTGACAACTTCTGCACACTGGGGTTAAAGGCTGACTCAGTGGGCTCTTCTGAGCCAGTCAGTTACACTGTGATTCAAAGGGTTGAGAAAACGCGTTTATTTCGGGCTGAAAAACACGTTTTGAAAAGTGTTCTGTTCCTGCCCTATAACTTACATGTTGTTGACCAAAGTTGCCAAAACGTGTTTATTTGTGCTGAAAAACACGTTTTGACAACTTCTGCACACTGGGGTTAAGGGCTGACTCAGTGGGCTCTTCTGAGCCAGTCAGTTACACTGTGATTCCAGGAGTTGAGAAAACGCGTTTATTTCGGGCTGAAAAACACGTTTTGAAAAGTGTTCTGTTCCTGCCCTATAACTTACATGTTGTTGACCAAAGTTGCCAAAACGTGTTTATTTGTGCTGAAAAACACGTTTTGACAACTTCTGCACACTGGGGTTAAGGGCTGACTCAGTGGGCTCTTCTGAGCCAGTCAGTTACACTGTGATTCCAGGAGTTGAGAAAACGCGTTTATTTCGGGCTGAAAAACACGTTTTGAAAAGTGTTCTGTTCCTGCCCTATAACTTACATGTTGTTGACCAAAGTTGCCAAAACGTGTTTATTTGTGCTGAAAAACACGTTTTGACAACTTCTGCACACTGGGGTTAAGGGCTGACTCAGTGGGCTCTTCTGAGCCAGTCAGTTACACTGTGATTCCAAGAGTTGAGAAAACGCGTTTATTTCGGGCTGAAAAACACGTTTTGAAAAGTGTTCTGTTCCTGCCCTATAACTTACATGTTGTTGACCAAAGTTGCCAAAACGTGTTTATTTGTGCTGAAAAACACGTTTTGACAACTTCTGCACACTGGGGTTAAGGGCTGACTCAGTGGGCTCTTCTGAGCCAGTCAGTTACACTGTGATTCCAGGAGTTGAGAAAACGCGTTTATTTCGGGCTGAAAAACACGTTTTGAAAAGTGTTCTGTTCCTGCCCTATAACTTACATGTTGGTGACCAAAGTTGCCAAAACGTGTTTATTTGTGCTGAAAAACACGTTTTGACAACTTCTGCACACTGGGGTTAAGGGCTGAATCAGTGGGCTCTTCTGAGCCAGTCAGTTACACTGTGATTCCAAGAGTTGAGAAAACGCGTTTATTTCGGGCTGAAAAACACGTTTTGAAAAGTGTTCTGTTCCTGCCCTATAACTTACATGTTGTTGACCAAAGTTGCCAAAACGTGTTTATTTGTGCTGAAAAACACGTTTTGACAACTTCTGCACACTGGGGTTAAGGGCTGACTCAGTGGGCTCTTCTGAGCCAGTCAGTTACATTGTGATTCCAGGAGTTGAGAAAACGCGTTTATTTCGGGCTGAAAAACACGTTTTGAAAAGTGTTCTGTTCCTGCCCTATAACTTACATGTTGGTGACCAAAGTTGCCAAAACGTGTTTATTTGTGCTGAAAAACACGTTTTGACAACTTCTGCACACTGGGGTTAATTGCTGACTCAGTGGGCTCTTCTGAGCCAGTCAGTTACACTGTGATTCCAAGAGTTGAGAAAACGCGTTTATTTCGGGCTGAAAAACACGTTTTGAAAAGTGTTCTGTTCCTGCCCTATAACTTACATGTTGTTGACCAAAGTTGCCAAAACGTGTTTATTTGTGCTGAAAAACACGTTTTGACAACTTCTGCACACTGGGGTTGAGGGCTTACTCATTGGGCTCTTCTGAGCCAGTCAGTTACACTGTGATTCCAAGGGTTGAGAAAACGCGTTTATTTCGGGCTGAAAAACACGTTTTGAAAAGTGTTCTGTTCCTGCCCTATAACTTACATGTTGTTGACCAAAGTTGCCAAAACGTGTTTATTTGTGCTGAAAAACACGTTTTGACAACTTCTGCACACTGGGGTTAAGGGCTGAATCAGTGGGCTCTTCTGAGCCAGTCAGTTACACTGTGATTCCAAGAGTTGAGAAAACGCGTTTATTTCGGGCTGAAAAACACGTTTTGAAAAGTGTTCTGTTCCTGCCCTATAACTTACATGTTGTTGACCAAAGTTGCCAAAACGTGTTTATTTGTGCTGAAAAACACGTTTTGACAACTTCTGCACACTGGGGTTAAGGGCTGACTCATTGGGCTCTTCTGAGCCAGTCAGTTACACTGTGATTCCAAGGGTTGAGAAAACGCGTTTATATCGGGCTGAAAAACACGTTTTGAAAAGTGTTCTGTTCCTGCCCTATAAGTTACATGTTGTTGACCAAAGTTGCCAAAACGTGTTTATTTGTGCTGAAAAACACGTTTTGACAACTTCTGCACACTGGGGTTAAGGGCTGACTCAGTGGGCTCTTCTGAGCCAGTCAGTTACACTGTGATTCCAGGAGTTGAGAAAACGCGTTTATTTCGGGCTGAAAAACACGTTTTGAAAAGTGTTCTGTTCCTGCCCTATAACTTACATGTTGGTGACCAAAGTTGCCAAAACGTGTTTATTTGTGCTTAAAAACACGTTTTGACAGCTTCTGCACACTGGGGTTAAGGGCTGACTCAGTGGGCTCTTCTGAGCCAGTCAGTTACACTGTGATTCCAAGGGTTGAGAAAACGCGTTTTTTTCGGGCTGAAAAACACGTTTTGAAAAGTGTTCTGTTCCTGCCCTATAACTTACATGTTGGTGACCAAAGTTGCCAAAACGTGTTTATTTGTGCTGAAAAACACGTTTTGACAACTTCTGCACACTGGAGTTAAGGGCTGACTCAGTGGGCTCTTCTGAGCCAGTCAGTTACACTGTGATTCCAAGGGTTGAGAAAACGCGTTTATTTCGGGCTGAAAAACACGTTTTGAAAAGTGTTCTGTTCCTGCCCTATAACTTACATGTTGTTGACCAAAGTTGCCAAAACGTGTTTATTTGTGCTGAAAAACACGTTTTGACAACTTCTGCACACTGGGGTTAAGGGCTGGCTCAGTGGGCTCTTCTGAGCCAGTCAGTTACACTGTGATTCCAAGAGTTGAGAAAACGCGTTTATTTCGGGCTGAAAAACACGTTTTGAAAAGTGTTCTGTTCCTGCCCTATAACTTACATGTTGTTGACCAAAGTTGCCAAAACGTGTTTATTTGTGCTGAAAAACACGTTTTGACAACTTCTGCACACTGGGGTTAAGGGCTGACTCAGTGGGCTCTTCTGAGCCAGTCAGTTACACTGTGATTCCAAGGGTTGAGAAAACGCGTTTATTTCGGGCTGAAAAACACGTTTTGAAAAGTGTTCTGTTCCTGCCCTATAACTTACATGTTGTTGACCAAAGTTGCCAAAACGTGTTTATTTGTGCTGAAAAACACGTTTTGACAACTTCTGCACACTGGGGTTAAGGGCTGACTCAGTGGGCTCTTCTGAGCCAGTCAGTTACACTGTGATTCCAGGAGTTGAGAAAACGCGTTTATTTCGGGCTGAAAAACACGTTTTGAAAAGTGTTCTGTTCCTGCCCTATAACTTACATGTTGGTGACCAAAGTTGCCAAAACGTGTTTATTTGTGCTGAAAAACACGTTTTGACAACTTCTGCACACTGGGGTTAAGGGCTGAATCAGTGGGCTCTTCTGAGCCAGTCAGTTACACTGTGATTCCAAGGGTTGAGAAAACGCGTTTATTTCGGGCTGAAAAACACGTTTTGAAAAGTGTTCTGTTCCTGCCCTATAACTTACATGTTGGTGACCAAAGTTGCCAAAACGTGTTTATTTGTGCTTAAAAACACGTTTTGACAACTTCTGCACACTGGGGTTAAAGGCTGACTCAGTGGGCTCTTCTGAGCCAGTCAGTTACACTGTGATTCAAAGGGTTGAGAAAACGCGTTTATTTCGGGCTGAAAAACACGTTTTGAAAAGTGTTCTGTTCCTGCCCTATAACTTACATGTTGGTGACCAAAGTTGCCAAAACGTGTTTATTTGTGCTGAAAAACACGTTTTGACAACTTCTGCACACTGGGGTTAAGGGCTGACTCAGTGGGCTCTTCTGAGCCAGTCAGTTACACTGTGATTCCAAGGGTTGAGAAAACGCGTTTATTTCGGGCTGAAAAACACGTTTTGAAATGTGTTCTGTTCCTGCCCTATAACTTACATGTTGGTGACCAAAGTTGCCAAAACGTGTTTATTTGTGCTGAAAAACACGTTTTGACAACTTCTGCACACTGGGGTTAATTGCTGACTCAGTGGGCTCTTCTGAGCCAGTCAGTTACACTGTGATTCCAAGAGTTGAGAAAACGCGTTTATTTCGGGCTGAAAAACACGTTTTGAAAAGTGTTCTGTTCCTGCCCTATAACTTACATGTTGTTGACCAAAGTTGCCAAAACGTGTTTATTTGTGCTGAAAAACACGTTTTGACAACTTCTGCACACTGGGGTTGAGGGCTTACTCATTGGGCTCTTCTGAGCCAGTCAGTTACACTGTGATTCCAAGGGTTGAGAAAACGCGTTTATTTCGGGCTGAAAAACACGTTTTGAAAAGTGTTCTGTTCCTGCCCTATAACTTACATGTTGTTGACCAAAGTTGCCAAAACGTGTTTATTTGTGCTGAAAAACACGTTTTGACAACTTCTGCACACTGGGGTTAAGGGCTGACTCAGTGGGCTCTTCTGAGCCAGTCAGTTACACTGTGATTCCAGGAGTTGAGAAAACGCGTTTATTTCGGGCTGAAAAACACGTTTTGAAAAGTGTTCTGTTCCTGCCCTATAACTTACATGTTGTTGACCAAAGTTGCCAAAACGTGTTTATTTGTGCTGAAAAACACGTTTTGACAACTTCTGCACACTGGGGTTAAGGGCTGACTCAGTGGGCTCTTCTGAGCCAGTCAGTTACACTGTGATTCCAGGAGTTGAGAAAACGCGTTTATTTCGGGCTGAAAAACACGTTTTGAAAAGTGTTCTGTTCCTGCCCTATAACTTACAGGTTGTTGACCAAAGTTGCCAAAACGTGTTTATTTGTGCTGAAAAACACGTTTTGACAACTTCTGCACACTGGGGTTAAGGGCTGACTCAGTGGGCTCTTCTGAGCCAGTCAGTTACACTGTGATTCCAAGAGTTGAGAAAACGCGTTTATTTCGGGCTGAAAAACACGTTTTGAAAAGTGTTCTGTTCCTGCCCTATAACTTACATGTTGTTGACCAAAGTTGCCAAAACGTGTTTATTTGTGCTGAAAAACACGTTTTGACAACTTCTGCACACTGGGGTTAAGGGCTGACTCAGTGGGCTCTTCTGAGCCAGTCAGTTACACTGTGATTCCAGGAGTTGAGAAAACGCGTTTATTTCGGGCTGAAAAACACGTTTTGAAAAGTGTTCTGTTCCTGCCCTATAACTTACATGTTGGTGACCAAAGTTGCCAAAACGTGTTTATTTGTGCTGAAAAACACGTTTTGACAACTTCTGCACACTGGGGTTAAGGGCTGAATCAGTGGGCTCTTCTGAGCCAGTCAGTTACACTGTGATTCCAAGAGTTGAGAAAACGCGTTTATTTCGGGCTGAAAAACACGTTTTGAAAAGTGTTCTGTTCCTGCCCTATAACTTACATGTTGTTGACCAAAGTTGCCAAAACGTGTTTATTTGTGCTGAAAAACACGTTTTGACAACTTCTGCACACTGGGGTTAAGGGCTGACTCAGTGGGCTCTTCTGAGCCAGTCAGTTACACTGTGATTCCAGGAGTTGAGAAAACGCGTTTATTTCGGGCTGAAAAACACGTTTTGAAAAGTGTTCTGTTCCTGCCCTATAACTTACATGTTGGTGACCAAAGTTGCCAAAACGTGTTTATTTGTGCTGAAAAACACGTTTTGACAACTTCTGCACACTGGGGTTAAGGGCTGACTCAGTGGGCTCTTCTGAGCCAGTCAGTTACACTGTGATTCCAGGAGTTGAGAAAACGCGTTTATTTCGGGCTGAAAAACACGTTTTGAAAAGTGTTCTGTTCCTGCCCTATAACTTACATGTTGGTGACCAAAGTTGCCAAAACGTGTTTATTTGTGCTGAAAAACACGTTTTGACAACTTCTGCACACTGGGGTTAAGGGCTGAATCAGTGGGCTCTTCTGAGCCAGTCAGTTACACTGTGATTCCAAGAGTTGAGAAAACGCGTTTATTTCGGGCTGAAAAACACGTTTTGAAAAGTGTTCTGTTCCTGCCCTATAACTTACATGTTGTTGACCAAAGTTGCCAAAACGTGTTTATTTGTGCTGAAAAACACGTTTTGACAACTTCTGCACACTGGGGTTAAGGGCTGACTCATTGGGCTCTTCTGAGCCAGTCAGTTACACTGTGATTCCAAGGGTTGAGAAAACGCGTTTATATCGGGCTGAAAAACACGTTTTGAAAAGTGTTCTGTTCCTGCCCTATAAGTTACATGTTGTTGACCAAAGTTGCCAAAACGTGTTTATTTGTGCTGAAAAACACGTTTTGACAACTTCTGCACACTGGGGTTAAGGGCTGACTCAGTGGGCTCTTCTGAGCCAGTCAGTTACACTGTGATTCCAGGAGTTGAGAAAACGCGTTTATTTCGGCTGAAAAACACGTTTTGAAAAGTGTTCTGTTCCTGCCCTATAACTTACATGTTGGTGACCAAAGTTGCCAAAACGTGTTTATTTGTGCTGAAAAACACGTTTTGACAACTTCTGCACACTGGAGTTAAGGGCTGACTCAGTGGGCTCTTCTGAGCCAGTCAGTTACACTGTGATTCCAAGGGTTGAGAAAACGCGTTTATTTCGGGCTGAAAAACACGTTTTGAAAAGTGTTCTGTTCCTGCCCTATAACTTACATGTTGTTGACCAAAGTTGCCAAAACGTGTTTATTTGTGCTGAAAAACACGTTTTGACAACTTCTGCACACTGGGGTTAAGGGCTGGCTCAGTGGGCTCTTCTGAGCCAGTCAGTTACACTGTGATTCCAAGAGTTGAGAAAACGCGTTTATTTCGGGCTGAAAAACACGTTTTGAAAAGTGTTCTGTTCCTGCCCTATAACTTACATGTTGTTGACCAAAGTTGCCAAAACGTGTTTATTTGTGCTGAAAAACACGTTTTGACAACTTCTGCACACTGGGGTTAAGGGCTGGCTCAGTGGGCTCTTCTGAGCCAGTCAGTTACACTGTGATTCCAAGAGTTGAGAAAACGCGTTTATTTCGGGCTGAAAAACACGTTTTGAAAAGTGTTCTGTTCCTGCCCTATAACTTACATGTTGTTGACCAAAGTTGCCAAAACGTGTTTATTTGTGCTGAAAAACACGTTTTGACAACTTCTGCACACTGGGGTTAAGGGCTGACTCAGTGGGCTCTTCTGAGCCAGTCAGTTACACTGTGATTCCAAGGGTTGAGAAAACGCGTTTATTTCGGGCTGAAAAACACGTTTTGAAAAGTGTTCTGTTCCTGCCCTATAACTTACATGTTGTTGACCAAAGTTGCCAAAACGTGTTTATTTGTGCTGAAAAACACGTTTTGACAACTTCTGCACACTGGGGTTAAGGGCTGACTCAGTGGGCTCTTCTGAGCCAGTCAGTTACACTGTGATTCCAGGAGTTGAGAAAACGCGTTTATTTCGGGCTGAAAAACACGTTTTGAAAAGTGTTCTGTTCCTGCCCTATAACTTACATGTTGGTGACCAAAGTTGCCAAAACGTGTTTATTTGTGCTTAAAAACACGTTTTGACAACTTCTGCACACTGGGGTTAAAGGCTGACTCAGTGGGCTCTTCTGAGCCAGTCAGTTACACTGTGATTCAAAGGGTTGAGAAAACGCGTTTATTTCGGGCTGAAAAACACGTTTTGAAAAGTGTTCTGTTCCTGCCCTATAACTTACATGTTGGTGACCAAAGTTGCCAAAACGTGTTTATTTGTGCTGAAAAACACGTTTTGACAACTTCTGCACACTGGGGTTAAGGGCTGACTCAGTGGGCTCTTCTGAGCCAGTCAGTTACACTGTGATTCCAAGGGTTGAGAAAACGCGTTTATTTCGGGCTGAAAAACACGTTTTGAAATGTGTTCTGTTCCTGCCCTATAACTTACATGTTGGTGACCAAAGTTGCCAAAACGTGTTTATTTGTGCTGAAAAACACGTTTTGACAACTTCTGCACACTGGGGTTAATTGCTGACTCAGTGGGCTCTTCTGAGCCAGTCAGTTACACTGTGATTCCAAGAGTTGAGAAAACGCGTTTATTTCGGGCTGAAAAACACGTTTTGAAAAGTGTTCTGTTCCTGCCCTATAACTTACATGTTGTTGACCAAAGTTGCCAAAACGTGTTTATTTGTGCTGAAAAACACGTTTTGACAACTTCTGCACACTGGGGTTGAGGGCTTACTCATTGGGCTCTTCTGAGCCAGTCAGTTACACTGTGATTCCAAGGGTTGAGAAAACGCGTTTATTTCGGGCTGAAAAACACGTTTTGAAAAGTGTTCTGTTCCTGCCCTATAACTTACATGTTGTTGACCAAAGTTGCCAAAACGTGTTTATTTGTGCTGAAAAACACGTTTTGACAACTTCTGCACACTGGGGTTAAGGGCTGACTCAGTGGGCTCTTCTGAGCCAGTCAGTTACACTGTGATTCCAGGAGTTGAGAAAACGCGTTTATTTCGGGCTGAAAAACACGTTTTGAAAAGTGTTCTGTTCCTGCCCTATAACTTACATGTTGTTGACCAAAGTTGCCAAAACGTGTTTATTTGTGCTGAAAAACACGTTTTGACAACTTCTGCACACTGGGGTTAAGGGCTGACTCAGTGGGCTCTTCTGAGCCAGTCAGTTACACTGTGATTCCAGGAGTTGAGAAAACGCGTTTATTTCGGGCTGAAAAACACGTTTTGAAAAGTGTTCTGTTCCTGCCCTATAACTTACAGGTTGTTGACCAAAGTTGCCAAAACGTGTTTATTTGTGCTGAAAAACACGTTTTGACAACTTCTGCACACTGGGGTTAAGGGCTGACTCAGTGGGCTCTTCTGAGCCAGTCAGTTACACTGTGATTCCAAGAGTTGAGAAAACGCGTTTATTTCGGGCTGAAAAACACGTTTTGAAAAGTGTTCTGTTCCTGCCCTATAACTTACATGTTGTTGACCAAAGTTGCCAAAACGTGTTTATTTGTGCTGAAAAACACGTTTTGACAACTTCTGCACACTGGGGTTAAGGGCTGACTCAGTGGGCTCTTCTGAGCCAGTCAGTTACACTGTGATTCCAGGAGTTGAGAAAACGCGTTTATTTCGGGCTGAAAAACACGTTTTGAAAAGTGTTCTGTTCCTGCCCTATAACTTACATGTTGGTGACCAAAGTTGCCAAAACGTGTTTATTTGTGCTGAAAAACACGTTTTGACAACTTCTGCACACTGGGGTTAAGGGCTGACTCAGTGGGCTCTTCTGAGCCAGTCAGTTACACTGTGATTCCAAGGGTTGAGAAAACGCGTTTATTTCGGGCTGAAAAACACGTTTTGAAATGTGTTCTGTTCCTGCCCTATAACTTACATGTTGGTGACCAAAGTTGCCAAAACGTGTTTATTTGTGCTGAAAAACACGTTTTGACAACTTCTGCACACTGGGGTTAAGGGCTGAATCAGTGGGCTCTTCTGAGCCAGTCAGTTACACTGTGATTCCAAGAGTTGAGAAAACGCGTTTATTTCGGGCTGAAAAACACGTTTTGAAAAGTGTTCTGTTCCTGCCCTATAACTTACATGTTGTTGACCAAAGTTGCCAAAACGTGTTTATTTGTGCTGAAAAACACGTTTTGACAACTTCTGCACACTGGGGTTAAGGGCTGACTCATTGGGCTCTTCTGAGCCAGTCAGTTACACTGTGATTCCAAGGGTTGAGAAAACGCGTTTATATCGGGCTGAAAAACACGTTTTGAAAAGTGTTCTGTTCCTGCCCTATAAGTTACATGTTGTTGACCAAAGTTGCCAAAACGTGTTTATTTGTGCTGAAAAACACGTTTTGACAACTTCTGCACACTGGGGTTAAGGGCTGACTCAGTGGGCTCTTCTGAGCCAGTCAGTTACACTGTGATTCCAGGAGTTGAGAAAACGCGTTTATTTCGGCTGAAAAACACGTTTTGAAAAGTGTTCTGTTCCTGCCCTATAACTTACATGTTGGTGACCAAAGTTGCCAAAACGTGTTTATTTGTGCTGAAAAACACGTTTTGACAACTTCTGCACACTGGAGTTAAGGGCTGACTCAGTGGGCTCTTCTGAGCCAGTCAGTTACACTGTGATTCCAAGGGTTGAGAAAACGCGTTTATTTCGGGCTGAAAAACACGTTTTGAAAAGTGTTCTGTTCCTGCCCTATAACTTACATGTTGTTGACCAAAGTTGCCAAAACGTGTTTATTTGTGCTGAAAAACACGTTTTGACAACTTCTGCACACTGGGGTTAAGGGCTGGCTCAGTGGGCTCTTCTGAGCCAGTCAGTTACACTGTGATTCCAAGAGTTGAGAAAACGCGTTTATTTCGGGCTGAAAAACACGTTTTGAAAAGTGTTCTGTTCCTGCCCTATAACTTACATGTTGTTGACCAAAGTTGCCAAAACGTGTTTATTTGTGCTGAAAAACACGTTTTGACAACTTCTGCACACTGGGGTTAAGGGCTGGCTCAGTGGGCTCTTCTGAGCCAGTCAGTTACACTGTGATTCCAAGAGTTGAGAAAACGCGTTTATTTCGGGCTGAAAAACACGTTTTGAAAAGTGTTCTGTTCCTGCCCTATAACTTACATGTTGTTGACCAAAGTTGCCAAAACGTGTTTATTTGTGCTGAAAAACACGTTTTGACAACTTCTGCACACTGGGGTTAAGGGCTGACTCAGTGGGCTCTTCTGAGCCAGTCAGTTACACTGTGATTCCAAGGGTTGAGAAAACGCGTTTATTTCGGGCTGAAAAACACGTTTTGAAAAGTGTTCTGTTCCTGCCCTATAACTTACATGTTGTTGACCAAAGTTGCCAAAACGTGTTTATTTGTGCTGAAAAACACGTTTTGACAACTTCTGCACACTGGGGTTAAGGGCTGACTCAGTGGGCTCTTCTGAGCCAGTCAGTTACACTGTGATTCCAGGAGTTGAGAAAACGCGTTTATTTCGGGCTGAAAAACACGTTTTGAAAAGTGTTCTGTTCCTGCCCTATAACTTACATGTTGGTGACCAAAGTTGCCAAAACGTGTTTATTTGTGCTTAAAAACACGTTTTGACAACTTCTGCACACTGGGGTTAAAGGCTGACTCAGTGGGCTCTTCTGAGCCAGTCAGTTACACTGTGATTCAAAGGGTTGAGAAAACGCGTTTATTTCGGGCTGAAAAACACGTTTTGAAAAGTGTTCTGTTCCTGCCCTATAACTTACATGTTGGTGACCAAAGTTGCCAAAACGTGTTTATTTGTGCTGAAAAACACGTTTTGACAACTTCTGCACACTGGGGTTAAGGGCTGACTCAGTGGGCTCTTCTGAGCCAGTCAGTTACACTGTGATTCCAAGGGTTGAGAAAACGCGTTTATTTCGGGCTGAAAAACACGTTTTGAAATGTGTTCTGTTCCTGCCCTATAACTTACATGTTGGTGACCAAAGTTGCCAAAACGTGTTTATTTGTGCTGAAAAACACGTTTTGACAACTTCTGCACACTGGGGTTAATTGCTGACTCAGTGGGCTCTTCTGAGCCAGTCAGTTACACTGTGATTCCAAGAGTTGAGAAAACGCGTTTATTTCGGGCTGAAAAACACGTTTTGAAAAGTGTTCTGTTCCTGCCCTATAACTTACATGTTGTTGACCAAAGTTGCCAAAACGTGTTTATTTGTGCTGAAAAACACGTTTTGACAACTTCTGCACACTGGGGTTGAGGGCTTACTCATTGGGCTCTTCTGAGCCAGTCAGTTACACTGTGATTCCAAGGGTTGAGAAAACGCGTTTATTTCGGGCTGAAAAACACGTTTTGAAAAGTGTTCTGTTCCTGCCCTATAACTTACATGTTGTTGACCAAAGTTGCCAAAACGTGTTTATTTGTGCTGAAAAACACGTTTTGACAACTTCTGCACACTGGGGTTAAGGGCTGACTCAGTGGGCTCTTCTGAGCCAGTCAGTTACACTGTGATTCCAGGAGTTGAGAAAACGCGTTTATTTCGGGCTGAAAAACACGTTTTGAAAAGTGTTCTGTTCCTGCCCTATAACTTACATGTTGTTGACCAAAGTTGCCAAAACGTGTTTATTTGTGCTGAAAAACACGTTTTGACAACTTCTGCACACTGGGGTTAAGGGCTGACTCAGTGGGCTCTTCTGAGCCAGTCAGTTACACTGTGATTCCAGGAGTTGAGAAAACGCGTTTATTTCGGGCTGAAAAACACGTTTTGAAAAGTGTTCTGTTCCTGCCCTATAACTTACAGGTTGTTGACCAAAGTTGCCAAAACGTGTTTATTTGTGCTGAAAAACACGTTTTGACAACTTCTGCACACTGGGGTTAAGGGCTGACTCAGTGGGCTCTTCTGAGCCAGTCAGTTACACTGTGATTCCAAGAGTTGAGAAAACGCGTTTATTTCGGGCTGAAAAACACGTTTTGAAAAGTGTTCTGTTCCTGCCCTATAACTTACATGTTGTTGACCAAAGTTGCCAAAACGTGTTTATTTGTGCTGAAAAACACGTTTTGACAACTTCTGCACACTGGGGTTAAGGGCTGACTCAGTGGGCTCTTCTGAGCCAGTCAGTTACACTGTGATTCCAGGAGTTGAGAAAACGCGTTTATTTCGGGCTGAAAAACACGTTTTGAAAAGTGTTCTGTTCCTGCCCTATAACTTACATGTTGGTGACCAAAGTTGCCAAAACGTGTTTATTTGTGCTGAAAAACACGTTTTGACAACTTCTGCACACTGGGGTTAAGGGCTGACTCAGTGGGCTCTTCTGAGCCAGTCAGTTACACTGTGATTCCAAGGGTTGAGAAAACGCGTTTATTTCGGGCTGAAAAACACGTTTTGAAATGTGTTCTGTTCCTGCCCTATAACTTACATGTTGGTGACCAAAGTTGCCAAAACGTGTTTATTTGTGCTGAAAAACACGTTTTGACAACTTCTGCACACTGGGGTTAATTGCTGACTCAGTGGGCTCTTCTGAGCCAGTCAGTTACACTGTGATTCCAAGAGTTGAGAAAACGCGTTTATTTCGGGCTGAAAAACACGTTTTGAAAAGTGTTCTGTTCCTGCCCTATAACTTACATGTTGTTGACCAAAGTTGCCAAAACGTGTTTATTTGTGCTGAAAAACACGTTTTGACAACTTCTGCACACTGGGGTTGAGGGCTTACTCATTGGGCTCTTCTGAGCCAGTCAGTTACACTGTGATTCCAAGGGTTGAGAAAACGCGTTTATTTCGGGCTGAAAAACACGTTTTGAAAAGTGTTCTGTTCCTGCCCTATAACTTACATGTTGTTGACCAAAGTTGCCAAAACGTGTTTATTTGTGCTGAAAAACACGTTTTGACAACTTCTGCACACTGGGGTTAAGGGCTGACTCAGTGGGCTCTTCTGAGCCAGTCAGTTACACTGTGATTCCAGGAGTTGAGAAAACGCGTTTATTTCGGGCTGAAAAACACGTTTTGAAAAGTGTTCTGTTCCTGCCCTATAACTTACATGTTGTTGACCAAAGTTGCCAAAACGTGTTTATTTGTGCTGAAAAACACGTTTTGACAACTTCTGCACACTGGGGTTAAGGGCTGACTCAGTGGGCTCTTCTGAGCCAGTCAGTTACACTGTGATTCCAGGAGTTGAGAAAACGCGTTTATTTCGGGCTGAAAAACACGTTTTGAAAAGTGTTCTGTTCCTGCCCTATAACTTACAGGTTGTTGACCAAAGTTGCCAAAACGTGTTTATTTGTGCTGAAAAACACGTTTTGACAACTTCTGCACACTGGGGTTAAGGGCTGACTCAGTGGGCTCTTCTGAGCCAGTCAGTTACACTGTGATTCCAAGAGTTGAGAAAACGCGTTTATTTCGGGCTGAAAAACACGTTTTGAAAAGTGTTCTGTTCCTGCCCTATAACTTACATGTTGTTGACCAAAGTTGCCAAAACGTGTTTATTTGTGCTGAAAAACACGTTTTGACAACTTCTGCACACTGGGGTTAAGGGCTGACTCAGTGGGCTCTTCTGAGCCAGTCAGTTACACTGTGATTCCAGGAGTTGAGAAAACGCGTTTATTTCGGGCTGAAAAACACGTTTTGAAAAGTGTTCTGTTCCTGCCCTATAACTTACATGTTGGTGACCAAAGTTGCCAAAACGTGTTTATTTGTGCTGAAAAACACGTTTTGACAACTTCTGCACACTGGGGTTAAGGGCTGAATCAGTGGGCTCTTCTGAGCCAGTCAGTTACACTGTGATTCCAAGAGTTGAGAAAACGCGTTTATTTCGGGCTGAAAAACACGTTTTGAAAAGTGTTCTGTTCCTGCCCTATAACTTACATGTTGGTGACCAAAGTTGCCAAAACGTGTTTATTTGTGCTGAAAAACACGTTTTGACAACTTCTGCACACTGGGGTTAAGGGCTGACTCAGTGGGCTCTTCTGAGCCAGTCAGTTACACTGTGATTCCAGGAGTTGAGAAAACGCGTTTATTTCGGGCTGAAAAACACGTTTTGAAAAGTGTTCTGTTCCTGCCCTATAACTTACATGTTGGTGACCAAAGTTGCCAAAACGTATTTATTTGTGCTGAAAAACACGTTTTGACAACTTCTGCACACTGGGGTTAAGGGCTGAATCAGTGGGCTCTTCTGAGCCAGTCAGTTACACTGTGATTCCAAGAGTTGAGAAAACGCGTTTATTTCGGGCTGAAAAACACGTTTTGAAAAGTGTTCTGTTCCTGCCCTATAACTTACATGTTGTTGACCAAAGTTGCCAAAACGTGTTTATTTGTGCTGAAAAACACGTTTTGACAACTTCTGCACACTGGGGTTAAGGGCTGACTCATTGGGCTCTTCTGAGCCAGTCAGTTACACTGTGATTCCAAGGGTTGAGAAAACGCGTTTATATCGGGCTGAAAAACACGTTTTGAAAAGTGTTCTGTTCCTGCCCTATAAGTTACATGTTGTTGACCAAAGTTGCCAAAACGTGTTTATTTGTGCTGAAAAACACGTTTTGACAACTTCTGCACACTGGGGTTAAGGGCTGACTCAGTGGGCTCTTCTGAGCCAGTCAGTTACACTGTGATTCCAGGAGTTGAGAAAACGCGTTTATTTCGGGCTGAAAAACACGTTTTGAAAAGTGTTCTGTTCCTGCCCTATAACTTACATGTTGGTGACCAAAGTTGCCAAAACGTGTTTATTTGTGCTTAAAAACACGTTTTGACAACTTCTGCACACTGGGGTTAAGGGCTGACTCAGTGGGCTCTTCTGAGCCAGTCAGTTACACTGTGATTCCAAGGGTTGAGAAAACGCGTTTTTTTCGGGCTGAAAAACACGTTTTGAAAAGTGTTCTGTTCCTGCCCTATAACTTACATGTTGGTGACCAAAGTTGCCAAAACGTGTTTATTTGTGCTGAAAAACACGTTTTGACAACTTCTGCACACTGGAGTTAAGGGCTGACTCAGTGGGCTCTTCTGAGCCAGTCAGTTACACTGTGATTCCAAGGGTTGAGAAAACGCGTTTATTTCGGGCTGAAAAACACGTTTTGAAAAGTGTTCTGTTCCTGCCCTATAACTTACATGTTGTTGACCAAAGTTGCCAAAACGTGTTTATTTGTGCTGAAAAACACGTTTTGACAACTTCTGCACACTGGGGTTAAGGGCTGGCTCAGTGGGCTCTTCTGAGCCAGTCAGTTACACTGTGATTCCAAGAGTTGAGAAAACGCGTTTATTTCGGGCTGAAAAACACGTTTTGAAAAGTGTTCTGTTCCTGCCCTATAACTTACATGTTGTTGACCAAAGTTGCCAAAACGTGTTTATTTGTGCTGAAAAACACGTTTTGACAACTTCTGCACACTGGGGTTAAGGGCTGGCTCAGTGGGCTCTTCTGAGCCAGTCAGTTACACTGTGATTCCAAGAGTTGAGAAAACGCGTTTATTTCGGGCTGAAAAACACGTTTTGAAAAGTGTTCTGTTCCTGCCCTATAACTTACATGTTGTTGACCAAAGTTGCCAAAACGTGTTTATTTGTGCTGAAAAACACGTTTTGACAACTTCTGCACACTGGGGTTAAGGGCTGACTCAGTGGGCTCTTCTGAGCCAGTCAGTTACACTGTGATTCCAGGAGTTGAGAAAACGCGTTTATTTCGGGCTGAAAAACACGTTTTGAAAAGTGTTCTGTTCCTGCCCTATAACTTACATGTTGGTGACCAAAGTTGCCAAAACGTGTTTATTTGTGCTGAAAAACACGTTTTGACAACTTCTGCACACTGGGGTTAAGGGCTGAATCAGTGGGCTCTTCTGAGCCAGTCAGTTACACTGTGATTCCAAGGGTTGAGAAAACGCGTTTATTTCGGGCTGAAAAACACGTTTTGAAAAGTGTTCTGTTCCTGCCCTATAACTTACATGTTGGTGACCAAAGTTGCCAAAACGTGTTTATTTGTGCTTAAAAACACGTTTTGACAACTTCTGCACACTGGGGTTAAAGGCTGACTCAGTGGGCTCTTCTGAGCCAGTCAGTTACACTGTGATTCAAAGGGTTGAGAAAACGCGTTTATTTCGGGCTGAAAAACACGTTTTGAAAAGTGTTCTGTTCCTGCCCTATAACTTACATGTTGGTGACCAAAGTTGCCAAAACGTGTTTATTTGTGCTTAAAAACACGTTTTGACAACTTCTGCACACTGGGGTTAAGGGCTGACTCAGTGGGCTCTTCTGAGCCAGTCAGTTACACTGTGATTCCAAGGGTTGAGAAAACGCGTTTATTTCGGGCTGAAAAACACGTTTTGAAATGTGTTCTGTTCCTGCCCTATAACTTACATGTTGGTGACCAAAGTTGCCAAAACGTGTTTATTTGTGCTGAAAAACACGTTTTGACAACTTCTGCACACTGGGGTTAATTGCTGACTCAGTGGGCTCTTCTGAGCCAGTCAGTTACACTGTGATTCCAAGAGTTGAGAAAACGCGTTTATTTCGGGCTGAAAAACACGTTTTGAAAAGTGTTCTGTTCCTGCCCTATAACTTACATGTTGTTGACCAAAGTTGCCAAAACGTGTTTATTTGTGCTGAAAAACACGTTTTGACAACTTCTGCACACTGGGGTTGAGGGCTTACTCATTGGGCTCTTCTGAGCCAGTCAGTTACACTGTGATTCCAAGGGTTGAGAAAACGCGTTTATTTCGGGCTGAAAAACACGTTTTGAAAAGTGTTCTGTTCCTGCCCTATAACTTACATGTTGTTGACCAAAGTTGCCAAAACGTGTTTATTTGTGCTGAAAAACACGTTTTGACAACTTCTGCACACTGGGGTTAAGGGCTGACTCAGTGGGCTCTTCTGAGCCAGTCAGTTACACTGTGATTCCAGGAGTTGAGAAAACGCGTTTATTTCGGGCTGAAAAACACGTTTTGAAAAGTGTTCTGTTCCTGCCCTATAACTTACATGTTGTTGACCAAAGTTGCCAAAACGTGTTTATTTGTGCTGAAAAACACTTTTTGACAACTTCTGCACACTGGGGTTAAGGGCTGACTCAGTGGGCTCTTCTGAGCCAGTCAGTTACACTGTGATTCCAGGAGTTGAGAAAACGCGTTTATTTCGGGCTGAAAAACACGTTTTGAAAAGTGTTCTGTTCCTGCCCTATAACTTACATGTTGTTGACCAAAGTTGCCAAAACGTGTTTATTTGTGCTGAAAAACACGTTTTGACAACTTCTGCACACTGGGGTTAAGGGCTGACTCAGTGGGCTCTTCTGAGCCAGTCAGTTACACTGTGATTCCAAGAGTTGAGAAAACGCGTTTATTTCGGGCTGAAAAACACGTTTTGAAAAGTGTTCTGTTCCTGCCCTATAACTTACATGTTGTTGACCAAAGTTGCCAAAACGTGTTTATTTGTGCTGAAAAACACGTTTTGACAACTTCTGCACACTGGGGTTAAGGGCTGACTCAGTGGGCTCTTCTGAGCCAGTCAGTTACACTGTGATTCCAGGAGTTGAGAAAACGCGTTTATTTCGGGCTGAAAAACACGTTTTGAAAAGTGTTCTGTTCCTGCCCTATAACTTACATGTTGGTGACCAAAGTTGCCAAAACGTGTTTATTTGTGCTGAAAAACACGTTTTGACAACTTCTGCACACTGGGGTTAAGGGCTGAATCAGTGGGCTCTTCTGAGCCAGTCAGTTACACTGTGATTCCAAGAGTTGAGAAAACGCGTTTATTTCGGGCTGAAAAACACGTTTTGAAAAGTGTTCTGTTCCTGCCCTATAACTTACATGTTGTTGACCAAAGTTGCCAAAACGTGTTTATTTGTGCTGAAAAACACGTTTTGACAACTTCTGCACACTGGGGTTAAGGGCTGACTCAGTGGGCTCTTCTGAGCCAGTCAGTTACACTGTGATTCCAGGAGTTGAGAAAACGCGTTTATTTCGGGCTGAAAAACACGTTTTGAAAAGTGTTCTGTTCCTGCCCTATAACTTACATGTTGGTGACCAAAGTTGCCAAAACGTGTTTATTTGTGCTGAAAAACACGTTTTGACAACTTCTGCACACTGGGGTTAAGGGCTGAATCAGTGGGCTCTTCTGAGCCAGTCAGTTACACTGTGATTCCAAGAGTTGAGAAAACGCGTTTATTTCGGGCTGAAAAACACGTTTTGAAAAGTGTTCTGTTCCTGCCCTATAACTTACATGTTGTTGACCAAAGTTGCCAAAACGTGTTTATTTGTGCTGAAAAACACGTTTTGACAACTTCTGCACACTGGGGTTAAGGGCTGACTCATTGGGCTCTTCTGAGCCAGTCAGTTACACTGTGATTCCAAGGGTTGAGAAAACGCGTTTATATCGGGCTGAAAAACACGTTTTGAAAAGTGTTCTGTTCCTGCCCTATAAGTTACATGTTGTTGACCAAAGTTGCCAAAACGTGTTTATTTGTGCTGAAAAACACGTTTTGACAACTTCTGCACACTGGGGTTAAGGGCTGACTCAGTGGGCTCTTCTGAGCCAGTCAGTTACACTGTGATTCCAGGAGTTGAGAAAACGCGTTTATTTCGGGCTGAAAAACACGTTTTGAAAAGTGTTCTGTTCCTGCCCTATAACTTACATGTTGGTGACCAAAGTTGCCAAAACGTGTTTATTTGTGCTTAAAAACACGTTTTGACAACTTCTGCACACTGGGGTTAAGGGCTGACTCAGTGGGCTCTTCTGAGCCAGTCAGTTACACTGTGATTCCAAGGGTTGAGAAAACGCGTTTTTTTCGGGCTGAAAAACACGTTTTGAAAAGTGTTCTGTTCCTGCCCTATAACTTACATGTTGGTGACCAAAGTTGCCAAAACGTGTTTATTTGTGCTGAAAAACACGTTTTGACAACTTCTGCACACTGGAGTTAAGGGCTGACTCAGTGGGCTCTTCTGAGCCAGTCAGTTACACTGTGATTCCAAGGGTTGAGAAAACGCGTTTATTTCGGGCTGAAAAACACGTTTTGAAAAGTGTTCTGTTCCTGCCCTATAACTTACATGTTGTTGACCAAAGTTGCCAAAACGTGTTTATTTGTGCTGAAAAACACGTTTTGACAACTTCTGCACACTGGGGTTAAGGGCTGGCTCAGTGGGCTCTTCTGAGCCAGTCAGTTACACTGTGATTCCAAGAGTTGAGAAAACGCGTTTATTTCGGGCTGAAAAACACGTTTTGAAAAGTGTTCTGTTCCTGCCCTATAACTTACATGTTGTTGACCAAAGTTGCCAAAACGTGTTTATTTGTGCTGAAAAACACGTTTTGACAACTTCTGCACACTGGGGTTAAGGGCTGACTCAGTGGGCTCTTCTGAGCCAGTCAGTTACACTGTGATTCCAAGGGTTGAGAAAACGCGTTTATTTCGGGCTGAAAAACACGTTTTGAAAAGTGTTCTGTTCCTGCCCTATAACTTACATGTTGTTGACCAAAGTTGCCAAAACGTGTTTATTTGTGCTGAAAAACACGTTTTGACAACTTCTGCACACTGGGGTTAAGGGCTGACTCAGTGGGCTCTTCTGAGCCAGTCAGTTACACTGTGATTCCAGGAGTTGAGAAAACGCGTTTATTTCGGGCTGAAAAACACGTTTTGAAAAGTGTTCTGTTCCTGCCCTATAACTTACATGTTGGTGACCAAAGTTGCCAAAACGTGTTTATTTGTGCTGAAAAACACGTTTTGACAACTTCTGCACACTGGGGTTAAGGGCTGAATCAGTGGGCTCTTCTGAGCCAGTCAGTTACACTGTGATTCCAAGGGTTGAGAAAACGCGTTTATTTCGGGCTGAAAAACACGTTTTGAAAAGTGTTCTGTTCCTGCCCTATAACTTACATGTTGGTGACCAAAGTTGCCAAAACGTGTTTATTTGTGCTTAAAAACACGTTTTGACAACTTCTGCACACTGGGGTTAAAGGCTGACTCAGTGGGCTCTTCTGAGCCAGTCAGTTACACTGTGATTCAAAGGGTTGAGAAAACGCGTTTATTTCGGGCTGAAAAACACGTTTTGAAAAGTGTTCTGTTCCTGCCCTATAACTTACATGTTGGTGACCAAAGTTGCCAAAACGTGTTTATTTGTGCTTAAAAACACGTTTTGACAACTTCTGCACACTGGGGTTAAGGGCTGACTCAGTGGGCTCTTCTGAGCCAGTCAGTTACACTGTGATTCCAAGGGTTGAGAAAACGCGTTTATTTCGGGCTGAAAAACACGTTTTGAAATGTGTTCTGTTCCTGCCCTATAACTTACATGTTGGTGACCAAAGTTGCCAAAACGTGTTTATTTGTGCTGAAAAACACGTTTTGACAACTTCTGCACACTGGGGTTAATTGCTGACTCAGTGGGCTCTTCTGAGCCAGTCAGTTACACTGTGATTCCAAGAGTTGAGAAAACGCGTTTATTTCGGGCTGAAAAACACGTTTTGAAAAGTGTTCTGTTCCTGCCCTATAACTTACATGTTGTTGACCAAAGTTGCCAAAACGTGTTTATTTGTGCTGAAAAACACGTTTTGACAACTTCTGCACACTGGGGTTGAGGGCTTACTCATTGGGCTCTTCTGAGCCAGTCAGTTACACTGTGATTCCAAGGGTTGAGAAAACGCGTTTATTTCGGGCTGAAAAACACGTTTTGAAAAGTGTTCTGTTCCTGCCCTATAACTTACATGTTGTTGACCAAAGTTGCCAAAACGTGTTTATTTGTGCTGAAAAACACGTTTTGACAACTTCTGCACACTGGGGTTAAGGGCTGACTCAGTGGGCTCTTCTGAGCCAGTCAGTTACACTGTGATTCCAGGAGTTGAGAAAACGCGTTTATTTCGGGCTGAAAAACACGTTTTGAAAAGTGTTCTGTTCCTGCCCTATAACTTACATGTTGTTGACCAAAGTTGCCAAAACGTGTTTATTTGTGCTGAAAAACACGTTTTGACAACTTCTGCACACTGGGGTTAAGGGCTGACTCAGTGGGCTCTTCTGAGCCAGTCAGTTACACTGTGATTCCAGGAATTGAGAAAACGCGTTTATTTCGGGCTGAAAAACACGTTTTGAAAAGTGTTCTGTTCCTGCCCTATAACTTACATATTGGTGACCAAAGTTGCCAAAACGTGTTTATTTGTGCTTAAAAACACGTTTTGACAACTTCTGCACACTGGGGTTAAGGGCTGACTCAGTGGGCTCTTCTGAGCCAGTCAGTTACACTGTGATTCCAAGGGTTGAGAAAACGCGTTTATTTCGGGCTGAAAAACACGTTTTGAAAAGTGTTCTGTTCCTGCCCTATAACTTACATGTTGGTGACCAAAGTTGCCAAAACGTGTTTATTTGTACTGAAAAACACGTTTTGACAACTTCTGCACACTGGGGTTAAGGGCTGACTCAGTGGGCTCTTCTGAGCCAGTCAGTTACACTGTGATTCCAAAGGTTGAGAAAACGCGTTTATTTCGGGCTGAAAAACACGTTTTGAAAAGTGTTCTGTTCCTGCCCTATAACTTACATGTTGTTGACCAAAGTTGCCAAAACGTGTTTATTTGTGCTGAAAAACACGTTTTGACAACTCCTGCACACTGGGGTTAAGGGCTGACTCAGTGGGCTCTTCTGAGCCAGTCAGTTACACTGTGATTCCAAGAGTTGAGAAAACGCGTTTATTTCGGGCTGAAAAACACGTTTTGAAAAGTGTTCTGTTCCTGCCCTATAACTTACATGTTGTTGACCAAAGTTGCCAAAACGTGTTTATTTGTGCTGAAAAACACGTTTTGACAACTTCTGCACACTGGGGTTAAGGGCTAACTCAGTGGGCTCTTCTGAGCCAGTCAGTTACACTGTGATTCCAGGAGTTGAGAAAACGCGTTTATTTCGGGCTGAAAAACACGTTTTGAAAAGTGTTCTGTTCCTGCCCTATAACTTACATGTTGGTGACCAAAGTTGCCAAAACGTGTTTATTTGTGCTGAAAAACACGTTTTGACAACTTCTGCACACTGGGGTTAAGGGCTGAATCAGTGGGCTCTTCTGAGCCAGTCAGTTACACTGTGGTTCCAAGAGTTGAGAAAACGCGTTTATTTCGGGCTGAAAAACACGTTTTGAAAAGTGTTCTGTTCCTGCCCTATAACTTACATGTTGTTGACCAAAGTTGCCAAAACGTGTTTATTTGTGCTGAAAAACACGTTTTGACAACTTCTGCACACTGGGGTTAAGGGCTGACTCAGTGGGCTCTTCTGAGCCAGTCAGTTACACTGTGATTCCAAGGGTTGAGAAAACGCGTTTATTTCGGGCTGAAAAACACGTTTTGAAAAGTGTTCTGTTCCTGCCCTATAACTTACATGTTGGTGACCAAAGTTGCCAAAACGTGTTTATTTGTGCTTAAAAACACGTTTTGACAACTTCTGCACACTGGGGTTAAGGGCTGACTCAGTGGGCTCTTCTGAGCCAGTCAGTTACACTGTGATTCAAAGGGTTGAGAAAACGCGTTTATTTCGGGCTGAAAAACACGTTTTGAAAAGTGTTCTGTTCCTGCCCTATAACTTACATGTTGTTGACCAAAGTTGCCAAAACGTGTTTATTTGTGCTGAAAAACACGTTTTGACAACTTCTGCACACTGGGGTTAAGGGCTGACTCAGTGGGCTCTTCTGAGCCAGTCAGTTACACTGTGATTCCAAGGGTTGAGAAAACGCGTTTATTTCGGGCTGAAAAACACGTTTTGAAAAGTGTTCTGTTCCTGCCCTATAACTTACATGTTGGTGACCAAAGTTGCCAAAACGTGTTTATTTGTGCTTAAAAACACGTTTTGACAACTTCTGCACACTGGGGTTAAGGGCTGACTCAGTGGGCTCTTCTGAGCCAGTCAGTTACACTGTGATTCAAAGGGTTGAGAAAACGCGTTTATTTCGGGCTGAAAAACACGTTTTGAAAAGTGTTCTGTTCCTGCCCTATAACTTACATGTTGTTGACCAAAGTTGCCAAAACGTGTTTATTTGGGCTGAAAAACACGTTTTGACAACTTCTGCACACTGGGGTTAAGGGCTGACTCAGTGGGCTCTTCTGAGCCAGTCAGTTACACTGTGATTCCAGGAGTTGAGAAAACGCGTTTATTTCGGGCTGAAAAACACGTTTTGAAAAGTGTTCTGTTCCTGCCCTATAACTTACATGTTGGTGACCAAAGTTGCCAAAACGTGTTTATTTGTGCTGAAAAACACGTTTTGACAACTTCTGCACACTGGGGTTAAGGGCTGACTCAGTGGGCTCTTCTGAACCAGTCAGTTACACTGTGATTCCAAGAGTTGAGAAAACGCGTTTATTTCGGGCTGAAAAACACGTTTTGAAAAGTGTTCTGTTCCTGCCCTATAACTTACATGTTGTTGACCAAAGTTGCCAAAACGTGTTTATTTGTGCTGAAAAACACGTTTTGACAACTTCTGCACACTGGGGTTAAGGGCTGACTCATTGGGCTCTTCTGAGCCAGTCAGTTACACTGTGATTCCAAGGGTTGAGAAAACGCGTTTATATCGGGCTGAAAAACACGTTTTGAAAAGTGTTCTGTTCCTGCCCTATAAGTTACATGTTGTTGACCAAAGTTGCCAAAACGTGTTTATTTGTGCTGAAAAACACGTTTTGACAACATCTGCACACTGGGGTTAAGGGCTGACTCAGTGGGCTCTTCTGAGCCAGTCAGTTACACTGTGATTCCAGGAGTTGAGAAAACGCGTTTATTTCGGGCTGAAAAACACGTTTTGAAAAGTGTTCTGTTCCTGCCCTATAACTTACATGTTGTTGACCAAAGTTGCCAAAACGTGTTTATTTGTGCTGAAAAACACGTTTTGACAACTTCTGCACACTGGGGTTAAGGGCTGACTCAGTGGGCTCTTCTGAGCCAGTCAGTTACACTGTGATTCCAGGAGTTGAGAAAACGCGTTTATTTCGGGCTGAAAAACACGTTTTGAAAAGTGTTCTGTTCCTGCCCTATAACTTACATGTTGTTGACCAAAGTTGCCAAAACGTGTTTATTTGTGCTGAAAAACACGTTTTGACAACTTCTGCACACTGGGGTTAAGGGCTGACTCAGTGGGCTCTTCTGAGCCAGTCAGTTACACTGTGATTCCAAGGGTTGAGAAAACGCGTTTATTTCGGGCTGAAAAACACGTTTTGAAAAGTGTTCTGTTCCTGCCCTATAACTTACATGTTGGTGACCAAAGTTGCCAAAACGTGTTTATTTGTGCTGAAAAACACGTTTTGACAACTTCTGCACACTGGGGTTAAGGGCTGACTCAGTGGGCTCTTCTGAGCCAGTCAGTTACACTGTGATTCCAAGGGTTGAGAAAACGCGTTTATTTCGGGCTGAAAAACACGTTTTGAAAAGTGTTCTGTTCCTGCCCTATAACTTACATGTTGTTGACCAAAGTTGCCAAAACGTGTTTATTTGTGCTGAAAAACACGTTTTGACAACTCCTGCACACTGGGGTTAAGGGCTGACTCAGTGGGCTCTTCTGAGCCAGTCAGTTACACTGTGATTCCAAGAGTTGAGAAAACGCGTTTATTTCGGGCTGAAAAACACGTTTTGAAAAGTGTTCTGTTCCTGCCCTATAACTTACATGTTGTTGACCAAAGTTGCCAAAACGTGTTTATTTGTGCTGAAAAACACGTTTTGACAACTTCTGCACACTGGGGTTAAGGGCTGACTCAGTGGGCTCTTCTGAGCCAGTCAGTTACACTGTGATTCCAGGAGTTGAGAAAACGCGTTTATTTCGGGCTGAAAAACACGTTTTGAAAAGTGTTCTGTTCCTGCCCTATAACTTACATGTTGGTGACCAAAGTTGCCAAAACGTGTTTATTTGTGCTGAAAAACACGTTTTGACAACTTCTGCACACTGGGGTTAAGGGCTGAATCAGTGGGCTCTTCTGAGCCAGTCAGTTACACTGTGATTCCAAGAGTTGAGAAAACGCGTTTATTTCGGGCTGAAAAACACGTTTTGAAAAGTGTTCTGTTCCTGCCCTATAACTTACATGTTGTTGACCAAAGTTGCCAAAACGTGTTTATTTGTGCTGAAAAACACGTTTTGACAACTTCTGCACACTGGGGTTAAGGGCTGACTCAGTGGGCTCTTCTGAGCCAGTCAGTTACACTGTGATTCCAAGGGTTGAGAAAACGCGTTTATTTCGGGCTGAAAAACACGTTTTGAAAAGTGTTCTGTTCCTGCCCTATAACTTACATGTTGGTGACCAAAGTTGCCAAAACGTGTTTATTTGTGCTTAAAAACACGTTTTGACAACTTCTGCACACTGGGGTTAAGGGCTGACTCAGTGGGCTCTTCTGAGCCAGTCAGTTACACTGTGATTCAAAGGGTTGAGAAAACGCGTTTATTTCGGGCTGAAAAACACGTTTTGAAAAGTGTTCTGTTCCTGCCCTATAACTTACATGTTGTTGACCAAAGTTGCCAAAACGTGTTTATTTGGGCTGAAAAACACGTTTTGACAACTTCTGCACACTGGGGTTAAGGGCTGACTCAGTGGGCTCTTCTGAGCCAGTCAGTTACACTGTGATTCCAGGAGTTGAGAAAACGCGTTTATTTCGGGCTGAAAAACACGTTTTGAAAAGTGTTCTGTTCCTGCCCTATAACTTACATGTTGGTGACCAAAGTTGCCAAAACGTGTTTATTTCTGCTGAAAAACACGTTTTGACAACTTCTGCACACTGGGGTTAAGGGCTGACTCAGTGGGCTCTTCTGAACCAGTCAGTTACACTGTGATTCCAAGAGTTGAGAAAACGCGTTTATTTCGGGCTGAAAAACACGTTTTGAAAAGTGTTCTGTTCCTGCCCTATAACTTACATGTTGTTGACCAAAGTTGCCAAAACGTGTTTATTTGTGCTGAAAAACACGTTTTGACAACTTCTGCACACTGGGGTTAAGGGCTGACTCATTGGGCTCTTCTGAGCCAGTCAGTTACACTGTGATTCCAAGGGTTGAGAAAACGCGTTTATATCGGGCTGAAAAACACGTTTTGAAAAGTGTTCTGTTCCTGCCCTATAAGTTACATGTTGTTGACCAAAGTTGCCAAAACGTGTTTATTTGTGCTGAAAAACACGTTTTGACAACATCTGCACACTGGGGTTAAGGGCTGACTCAGTGGGCTCTTCTGAGCCAGTCAGTTACACTGTGATTCCAGGAGTTGAGAAAACGCGTTTATTTCGGGCTGAAAAACACGTTTTGAAAAGTGTTCTGTTCCTGCCCTATAACTTACATGTTGTTGACCAAAGTTGCCAAAACGTGTTTATTTGTGCTGAAAAACACGTTTTGACAACTTCTGCACACTGGGGTTAAGGGCTGACTCAGTGGGCTCTTCTGAGCCAGTCAGTTACACTGTGATTCCAGGAGTTGAGAAAACGCGTTTATTTCGGGCTGAAAAACACGTTTTGAAAAGTGTTCTGTTCCTGCCCTATAACTTACATGTTGGTGACCAAAGTTGCCAAAACGTGTTTATTTGTGCTTAAAAACACGTTTTGACAACTTCTGCACACTGGGGTTAAGGGCTGACTCAGTGGGCTCTTCTGAGCCAGTCAGTTACACTGTGATTCCAAGGGTTGAGAAAACGCGTTTTTTTCGGGCTGAAAAACACGTTTTGAAAAGTGTTCTGTTCCTGCCCTATAACTTACATGTTGGTGACCAAAGTTGCCAAAACGTGTTTATTTGTGCTGAAAAACACGTTTTGACAACTTCTGCACACTGGAGTTAAGGGCTGACTCAGTGGGCTCTTCTGAGCCAGTCAGTTACACTGTGATTCCAAGGGTTGAGAAAACGCGTTTATTTCGGGCTGAAAAACACGTTTTGAAAAGTGTTCTGTTCCTGCCCTATAACTTACATGTTGTTGACCAAAGTTGCCAAAACGTGTTTATTTGTGCTGAAAAACACGTTTTGACAACTTCTGCACACTGGGGTTAAGGGCTGAATCAGTGGGCTCTTCTGAGCCAGTCAGTTACACTGTGATTCCAAGGGTTGAGAAAACGCGTTTATTTCGGGCTGAAAAACACGTTTTGAAAAGTGTTCTGTTCCTGCCCTATAACTTACATGTTGGTGACCAAAATTGCCAAAACGTGTTTATTTGTGCTTAAAAACACGTTTTGACAACTTCTGCACACTGGGGTTAAGGGCTGACTCAGTGGGCTCTTCTGAGCCAGTCAGTTACACTGTGATTCAAAGGGTTGAGAAAACGCGTTTATTTCGGGCTGAAAAACACGTTTTGAAAAGTGTTCTGTTCCTGCCCTATAACTTACATGTTGGTGACCAAAGTTGCCAAAACGTGTTTATTTGTGCTTAAAAACACGTTTTGACAACTTCTGCACACTGGGGTTAAGGGCTGACTCAGTGGGCTCTTCTGAGCCAGTCAGTTACACTGTGATTCCAAGGGTTGAGAAAACGCGTTTATTTCGGGCTGAAAAACACGTTTTGAAATGTGTTCTGTTCCTGCCCTATAACTTACATGTTGGTGACCAAAGTTGCCAAAACGTGTTTATTTGTGCTGAAAAACACGTTTTGACAACTTCTGCACACTGGGGTTAAGGGCTGACTCAGTGGGCTCTTCTGAGCCAGTCAGTTACACTGTGATTCCAAGGGTTGAGAAAACGCGTTTATTTCGGGCTGAAAAACACGTTTTGAAAAGTGTTCTGTTCCTGCCCTATAACTTACATGTTGTTGACCAAAGTTGCCAAAACGTGTTTATTTGTGCTGAAAAACACGTTTTGACAACTTCTGCACACTGGGGTTAAGGGCTGACTCAGTGGGCTCTTCTGAGCCAGTCAGTTACACTGTGATTCCAGGAGTTGAGAAAACGCGTTTATTTCGGGCTGAAAAACACGTTTTGAAAAGTGTTCTGTTCCTGCCCTATAACTTACATGTTGTTGACCAAAGTTGCCAAAACGTGTTTATTTGTGCTGAAAAACACGTTTTGACAACTTCTGCACACTGGGGTTAAGGGCTGACTCAGTGGGCTCTTCTGAGCCAGTCAGTTACACTGTGATTCCAGGAGTTGAGAAAACGCGTTTATTTCGGGCTGAAAAACACGTTTTGAAAAGTGTTCTGTTCCTGCCCTATAACTTACATGTTGTTGACCAAAGTTGCCAAAACGTGTTTATTTGTGCTGAAAAACACGTTTTGACAACTTCTGCACACTGGGGTTAAGGGCTGACTCAGTGGGCTCTTCTGAGCCAGTCAGTTACACTGTGATTCCAGGAGTTGAGAAAACGCGTTTATTTCGGGCTGAAAAACACGTTTTGAAAAGTGTTCTGTTCCTGCCCTATAACTTACATGTTGGTTACCAAAGTTGCCAAAACGTGTTTATTTGTGCTTAAAAACACGTTTTGACAACTTCTGCACACTGGGGTTAAGGGCTGACTCAGTGGGCTCTTCTGAGCCAGTCAGTTACACTGTGATTCCAAGGGTTGAGAAAACGCGTTTATTTCGGGCTGAAAAACACGTTTTGAAAAGTGTTCTGTTCCTGCCCTATAACTTACATGTTGGTGACCAAAGTTGCCAAAACGTGTTTATTTGTGCTGAAAAACACGTTTTGACAACTTCTGCACACTGGGGTTAAGGGCTGACTCAGTGGGCTCTTCTGAGCCAGTCAGTTACACTGTGATTCCAAGGGTTGAGAAAACGCGTTTATTTCGGGCTGAAAAACACGTTTTGAAAAGTGTTCTGTTCCTGCCCTATAACTTACATGTTGTTGACCAAAGTTGCCAAAACGTGTTTATTTGTGCTGAAAAACACGTTTTGACAACTCCTGCACACTGGGGTTAAGGGCTGACTCAGTGGGCTCTTCTGAGCCAGTCAGTTACACTGTGATTCCAAGAGTTGAGAAAACGCGTTTATTTCGGGCTGAAAAACACGTTTTGAAAAGTGTTCTGTTCCTGCCCTATAACTTACATGTTGTTGACCAAAGTTGCCAAAACGTGTTTATTTGTGCTGAAAAACACGTTTTGACAACTTCTGCACACTGGGGTTAAGGGCTGACTCAGTGGGCTCTTCTGAGCCAGTCAGTTACACTGTGATTCCAGGAGTTGAGAAAACGCGTTTTTTTTCGGGCTGAAAAACACGTTTTGAAAAGTGTTCTGTTCCTGCCCTATAACTTACATGTTGGTGACCAAAGTTGCCAAAACGTGTTTATTTGTGCTGAAAAACACGTTTTGACAACTTCTGCACACTGGGGTTAAGGGCTGAATCAGTGGGCTCTTCTGAGCCAGTCAGTTACACTGTGATTCCAAGAGTTGAGAAAACGCGTTTATTTCGGGCTGAAAAACACGTTTTGAAAAGTGTTCTGTTCCTGCCCTATAACTTACATGTTGTTGACCAAAGTTGCCAAAACGTGTTTATTTGTGCTGAAAAACACGTTTTGACAACTTCTGCACACTGGGGTTAAGGGCTGACTCAGTGGGCTCTTCTGAGCCAGTCAGTTACACTGTGATTCCAAGGGTTGAGAAAACGCGTTTATTTCGGGCTGAAAAACACGTTTTGAAAAGTGTTCTGTTCCTGCCCTATAACTTACATGTTGGTGACCAAAGTTGCCAAAACGTGTTTATTTGTGCTTAAAAACACGTTTTGACAACTTCTGCACACTGGGGTTAAGGGCTGACTCAGTGGGCTCTTCTGAGCCAGTCAGTTACACTGTGATTCAAAGGGTTGAGAAAACGCGTTTATTTCGGGCTGAAAAACACGTTTTGAAAAGTGTTCTGTTCCTGCCCTATAACTTACATGTTGTTGACCAAAGTTGCCAAAACGTGTTTATTTGGGCTGAAAAACACGTTTTGACAACTTCTGCACACTGGGGTTAAGGGCTGACTCAGTGGGCTCTTCTGAGCCAGTCAGTTACACTGTGATTCCAGGAGTTGAGAAAACGCGTTTATTTCGGGCTGAAAAACACGTTTTGAAAAGTGTTCTGTTCCTGCCCTATAACTTACATGTTGTTGACCAAAGTTGCCAAAACGTGTTTATTTGTGCTGAAAAACACGTTTTGACAACTTCTGCACACTGGGGTTAAGGGCTGACTCATTGGGCTCTTCTGAGCCAGTCAGTTACACTGTGATTCCAAGGGTTGAGAAAACGCGTTTATATCGGGCTGAAAAACACGTTTTGAAAAGTGTTCTGTTCCTGCCCTATAAGTTACATGTTGTTGACCAAAGTTGCCAAAACGTGTTTATTTGTGCTGAAAAACACGTTTTGACAACTTCTGCACACTGGGGTTAAGGGCTGACTCAGTGGGCTCTTCTGAGCCAGTCAGTTACACTGTGATTCCAGGAGTTGAGAAAACGCGTTTATTTCGGGCTGAAAAACACGTTTTGAAAAGTGTTCTGTTCCTGCCCTATAACTTACATGTTGGTGACCAAAGTTGCCAAAACGTGTTTATTTGTGCTTAAAAACACGTTTTGACAACTTCTGCACACTGGGGTTAAGGGCTGACTCAGTGGGCTCTTCTGAGCCATTCAGTTACACTGTGATTCCAAGGGTTGAGAAAACGCGTTTTTATCGGGCTGAAAAACACGTTTTGAAAAGTGTTCTGTTCCTGCCCTATAACTTACATGTTGGTGACCAAAGTTGCCAAAACGTGTTTATTTGTGCTGAAAAACACGTTTTGACAACTTCTGCACACTGGGGTTAAGGGCTGAATCAGTGGGCTCTTCTGAGCCAGTCAGTTACCCTGTGATTCCAAGGGTTGAGAAAACGCGTTTATTTCGGGCTGAAAAACACGTTTTGAAAAGTGTTCTGTTCCTGCCCTATAACTTACATGTTGGTGACCAAAGTTGCCAAAACGTGTTTATTTGTGCTTATAAACACGTTTTGACAACTTCTGCACACTGGGGTTAAGGGCTGACTCAGTGGGCTCTTCTGAGCCAGTCAGTTACACTGTGATTCCAAGGGTTGAGAAAACGCGTTTATTTCGGGCTGAAAAACACGTTTTGAAAAGTGTTCTGTTCCTGCCCTATAACTTACATGTTGGTGACCAAAGTTGCCAAAACGTGTTTATTTGTGCTGAAAAACACGTTTTGACAACTTCTGCACACTGGGGTTAAGGGCTGAATCAGTGGGCTCTTCTGAGCCAGTCAGTTACACTGTGATTCCAAGAGTTGAGAAAACGCGTTTATTTCGGGCTGAAAAACACGTTTTGAAAAGTGTTCTGTTCCTGCCCTATAACTTACATGTTGTTGACCAAAGTTGCCAAAACGTGTTTATTTGTGCTGAAAAACACGTTTTGACAACTTCTGCACACTGGGGTTAAGGGCTGACTCAGTGGGCTCTTCTGAGCCAGTCAGTTACACTGTGATTCCAAGGGTTGAGAAAGCGCGTTTATTTCGGGCTGAAAAACACGTTTTGAAAAGTGTTCTGTTCCTGCCCTATAACTTACATGTTGGTGACCAAAGTTGCCAAAACGTGTTTATTTGTGCTTAAAAACACGTTTTGACAACTTCTGCACACTGGGGTTAAGGGCTGACTCAGTGGGCTCTTCTGAGCCAGTCAGTTACACTGTGATTCAAAGGGTTGAGAAAACGCGTTTATTTCGGGCTGAAAAACACGTTTTGAAAAGTGTTCTGTTCCTGCCCTATAACTTACATGTTGTTGACCAAAGTTGCCAAAACGTGTTTATTTGGGCTGAAAAACACGTTTTGACAACTTCTGCACACTGGGGTTAAGGGCTGACTCAGTGGGCTCTTCTGAGCCAGTCAGTTACACTGTGATTCCAGGAGTTGAGAAAACGCGTTTATTTCGGGCTGAAAAACACGTTTTGAAAAGTGTTCTGTTCCTGCCCTATAACTTACATGTTGTTGACCAAAGTTGCCAAAACGTGTTTATTTGTGCTGAAAAACACGTTTTGACAACTTCTGCACACTGGGGTTAAGGGCTGACTCAGTGGGCTCTTCTGAGCCAGTCAGTTACACTGTGATTCCAGGAGTTGAGAAAACGCGTTTATTTCGGGCTGAAAAACACGTTTTGAAAAGTGTTCTGTTCCTGCCCTATAACTTACATGTTGGTGACCAAAGTTGCCAAAACGTGTTTATTTGTGCTGAAAAACACGTTTTGACAACTTCTGCACACTGGGGTTAAGGGCTGAATCAGTGGGCTCTTCTGAGCCAGTCAGTTACCCTGTGATTCCAAGGGTTGAGAAAACGCGTTTATTTCGGGCTGAAAAACACGTTTTGAAAAGTGTTCTGTTCCTGCCCTATAACTTACATGTTGGTGACCAAAGTTGCCAAAACGTGTTTATTTGTGCTTAAAAACACGTTTTGACAACTTCTGCACACTGGGGTTAAGGGCTGACTCAGTGGGCTCTTCTGAGCCAGTCAGTTACACTGTGATTCAAAGGGTTGAGAAAACGCGTTTATTTCGGGCTGAAAAACACGTTTTGAAAAGTGTTCTGTTCCTGCCCTATAACTTACATGTTGGTGACCAAAGTTGCCAAAACGTGTTTATTTGTGCTTATAAACACGTTTTGACAACTTCTGCACACTGGGGTTAAGGGCTGACTCAGTGGGCTCTTCTGAGCCAGTCAGTTACACTGTGATTCCAAGGGTTGAGAAAACGCGTTTATTTCGGGCTGAAAAACACGTTTTGAAAAGTGTTCTGTTCCTGCCCTATAACTTACATGTTGGTGACCAAAGTTGCCAAAACGTGTTTATTTGTGCTGAAAAACACGTTTTGACAACTTCTGCACACTGGGGTTAAGGGCTGACTCAGTGGGCTCTTCTGAGCCAGTCAGTTACACTGTGATTCCAAGAGTTGAGAAAACGCGTTTATTTCGGGCTGAAAAACACGTTTTGAAAAGTGTTCTGTTCCTGCCCTATAACTTACATGTTGTTGACCAAAGTTGCCAAAACGTGTTTATTTGTGCTGAAAAACACGTTTTGACAACTTCTGCACACTGGGGTTGAGGGCTTACTCATTGGGCTCTTCTGAGCCAGTCAGTTACACTGTGATTCCAAGGGTTGAGAAAACGCGTTTATTTCGGGCTGAAAAACACGTTTTGAAAAGTGTTCTGTTCCTGCCCTATAACTTACATGTTGGTGACCAAAGTTGCCAAAACGTGTTTATTTGTGCTTAAAAACACGTTTTGACAACTTCTGCACACTGGGGTTAAGGGCTGACTCAGTGGGCTCTTCTGAGCCAGTCAGTTACACTGTGATTCAAAGGGTTGAGAAAACGCGTTTATTTCGGGCTGAAAAACACGTTTTGAAAAGTGTTCTGTTCCTGCCCTATAACTTACATGTTGGTGACCAAAGTTGCCAAAACGTGTTTATTTGTGCTTAAAAACACGTTTTGACAACTTCTGCACACTGGGGTTAAGGGCTGACTCAGTGGGCTCTTCTGAGCCAGTCAGTTACACTGTGATTCCAAGGGTTGAGAAAACGCGTTTATTTCGGGCTGAAAAACACGTTTTGAAATGTGTTCTGTTCCTGCCCTATAACTTACATGTTGGTGACCAAAGTTGCCAAAACGTGTTTATTTGTGCTGAAAAACACGTTTTGACAACTTCTGCACACTGGGGTTAAGGGCTGACTCAGTGGGCTCTTCTGAGCCAGTCAGTTACACTGTGATTCCAAGAGTTGAGAAAACGCGTTTATTTCGGGCTGAAAAACACGTTTTGAAAAGTGTTCTGTTCCTGCCCTATAACTTACATGTTGTTGACCAAAGTTGCCAAAACGTGTTTATTTGTGCTGAAAAACACGTTTTGACAACTTCTGCACACTGGGGTTGAGGGCTTACTCATTGGGCTCTTCTGAGCCAGTCAGTTACACTGTGATTCCAAGGGTTGAGAAAACGCGTTTATTTCGGGCTGAAAAACACGTTTTGAAAAGTGTTCTGTTCCTGCCCTATAACTTACATGTTGTTGACCAAAGTTGCCAAAACGTGTTTATTTGTGCTGAAAAACACGTTTTGACAACTTCTGCACACTGGGGTTAAGGGCTGACTCAGTGGGCTCTTCTGAGCCAGTCAGTTACACTGTGATTCCAGGAGTTGAGAAAACGCGTTTATTTCGGGCTGAAAAACACGTTTTGAAAAGTGTTCTGTTCCTGCCCTATAACTTACATGTTGTTGACCAAAGTTGCCAAAACGTGTTTATTTGTGCTGAAAAACACGTTTTGACAACTTCTGCACACTGGGGTTAAGGGCTGACTCAGTGGGCTCTTCTGAGCCAGTCAGTTACACTGTGATTCCAGGAGTTGAGAAAACGCGTTTATTTCGGGCTGAAAAACACGTTTTGAAAAGTGTTCTGTTCCTGCCCTATAACTTACATGTTGTTGACCAAAGTTGCCAAAACGTGTTTATTTGTGCTGAAAAACACGTTTTGACAACTTCTGCACACTGGGGTTAAGGGCTGACTCAGTGGGCTCTTCTGAGCCAGTCAGTTACACTGTGATTCCAGGAGTTGAGAAAACGCGTTTATTTCGGGCTGAAAAACACGTTTTGAAAAGTGTTCTGTTCCTGCCCTATAACTTACATGTTGGTTACCAAAGTTGCCAAAACGTGTTTATTTGTGCTTAAAAACACGTTTTGACAACTTCTGCACACTGGGGTTAAGGGCTGACTCAGTGGGCTCTTCTGAGCCAGTCAGTTACACTGTGATTCCAAGGGTTGAGAAAACGCGTTTATTTCGGGCTGAAAAACACGTTTTGAAAAGTGTTCTGTTCCTGCCCTATAACTTACATGTTGGTGACCAAAGTTGCCAAAACGTGTTTATTTGTGCTGAAAAACACGTTTTGACAACTTCTGCACACTGGGGTTAAGGGCTGACTCAGTGGGCTCTTCTGAGCCAGTCAGTTACACTGTGATTCCAAGGGTTGAGAAAACGCGTTTATTTCGGGCTGAAAAACACGTTTTGAAAAGTGTTCTGTTCCTGCCCTATAACTTACATGTTGTTGACCAAAGTTGCCAAAACGTGTTTATTTGTGCTGAAAAACACGTTTTGACAACTCCTGCACACTGGGGTTAAGGGCTGACTCAGTGGGCTCTTCTGAGCCAGTCAGTTACACTGTGATTCCAAGAGTTGAGAAAACGCGTTTATTTCGGGCTGAAAAACACGTTTTGAAAAGTGTTCTGTTCCTGCCCTATAACTTACATGTTGTTGACCAAAGTTGCCAAAACGTGTTTATTTGTGCTGAAAAACACGTTTTGACAACTTCTGCACACTGGGGTTAAGGGCTGACTCAGTGGGCTCTTCTGAGACAGTCAGTTACACTGTGATTCCAGGAGTTGAGAAAACGCGTTTTTTTTCGGGCTGAAAAACACGTTTTGAAAAGTGTTCTGTTCCTGCCCTATAACTTACATGTTGGTGACCAAAGTTGCCAAAACGTGTTTATTTGTGCTGAAAAACACGTTTTGACAACTTCTGCACACTGGGGTTAAGGGCTGAATCAGTGGGCTCTTCTGAGCCAGTCAGTTACACTGTGATTCCAAGAGTTGAGAAAACGCGTTTATTTCGGGCTGAAAAACACGTTTTGAAAAGTGTTCTGTTCCTGCCCTATAACTTACATGTTGTTGACCAAAGTTGCCAAAACGTGTTTATTTGTGCTGAAAAACACGTTTTGACAACTTCTGCACACTGGGGTTAAGGGCTGACTCAGTGGGCTCTTCTGAGCCAGTCAGTTACACTGTGATTCCAAGGGTTGAGAAAACGCGTTTATTTCGGGCTGAAAAACACGTTTTGAAAAGTGTTCTGTTCCTGCCCTATAACTTACATGTTGGTGACCAAAGTTGCCAAAACGTGTTTATTTGTGCTTAAAAACACGTTTTGACAACTTCTGCACACTGGGGTTAAGGGCTGACTCAGTGGGCTCTTCTGAGCCAGTCAGTTACACTGTGATTCAAAGGGTTGAGAAAACGCGTTTATTTCGGGCTGAAAAACACGTTTTGAAAAGTGTTCTGTTCCTGCCCTATAACTTACATGTTGTTGACCAAAGTTGCCAAAACGTGTTTATTTGGGCTGAAAAACACGTTTTGACAACTTCTGCACACTGGGGTTAAGGGCTGACTCAGTGGGCTCTTCTGAGCCAGTCAGTTACACTGTGATTCCAGGAGTTGAGAAAACGCGTTTATTTCGGGCTGAAAAACACGTTTTGAAAAGTGTTCTGTTCCTGCCCTATAACTTACATGTTGTTGACCAAAGTTGCCAAAACGTGTTTATTTGTGCTGAAAAACACGTTTTGACAACTTCTGCACACTGGGGTTAAGGGCTGACTCATTGGGCTCTTCTGAGCCAGTCAGTTACACTGTGATTCCAAGGGTTGAGAAAACGCGTTTATATCGGGCTGAAAAACACGTTTTGAAAAGTGTTCTGTTCCTGCCCTATAAGTTACATGTTGTTGACCAAAGTTGCCAAAACGTGTTTATTTGTGCTGAAAAACACGTTTTGACAACTTCTGCACACTGGGGTTAAGGGCTGACTCAGTGGGCTCTTCTGAGCCAGTCAGTTACACTGTGATTCCAGGAGTTGAGAAAACGCGTTTATTTCGGGCTGAAAAACACGTTTTGAAAAGTGTTCTGTTCCTGCCCTATAACTTACATGTTGGTGACCAAAGTTGCCAAAACGTGTTTATTTGTGCTTAAAAACACGTTTTGACAACTTCTGCACACTGGGGTTAAGGGCTGACTCAGTGGGCTCTTCTGAGCCATTCAGTTACACTGTGATTCCAAGGGTTGAGAAAACGCGTTTTTATCGGGCTGAAAAACACGTTTTGAAAAGTGTTCTGTTCCTGCCCTATAACTTACATGTTGGTGACCAAAGTTGCCAAAACGTGTTTATTTGTGCTGAAAAACACGTTTTGACAACTTCTGCACACTGGGGTTAAGGGCTGAATCAGTGGGCTCTTCTGAGCCAGTCAGTTACCCTGTGATTCCAAGGGTTGAGAAAACGCGTTTATTTCGGGCTGAAAAACACGTTTTGAAAAGTGTTCTGTTCCTGCCCTATAACTTACATGTTGGTGACCAAAGTTGCCAAAACGTGTTTATTTGTGCTTATAAACACGTTTTGACAACTTCTGCACACTGGGGTTAAGGGCTGACTCAGTGGGCTCTTCTGAGCCAGTCAGTTACACTGTGATTCCAAGGGTTGAGAAAACGCGTTTATTTCGGGCTGAAAAACACGTTTTGAAAAGTGTTCTGTTCCTGCCCTATAACTTACATGTTGGTGACCAAAGTTGCCAAAACGTGTTTATTTGTGCTGAAAAACACGTTTTGACAACTTCTGCACACTGGGGTTAAGGGCTGAATCAGTGGGCTCTTCTGAGCCAGTCAGTTACACTGTGATTCCAAGAGTTGAGAAAACGCGTTTATTTCGGGCTGAAAAACACGTTTTGAAAAGTGTTCTGTTCCTGCCCTATAACTTACATGTTGTTGACCAAAGTTGCCAAAACGTGTTTATTTGTGCTGAAAAACACGTTTTGACAACTTCTGCACACTGGGGTTAAGGGCTGACTCAGTGGGCTCTTCTGAGCCAGTCAGTTACACTGTGATTCCAAGGGTTGAGAAAACGCGTTTATTTCGGGCTGAAAAACACGTTTTGAAAAGTGTTCTGTTCCTGCCCTATAACTTACATGTTGGTGACCAAAGTTGCCAAAACGTGTTTATTTGTGCTTAAAAACACGTTTTGACAACTTCTGCACACTGGGGTTAAGGGCTGACTCAGTGGGCTCTTCTGAGCCAGTCAGTTACACTGTGATTCAAAGGGTTGAGAAAACGCGTTTATTTCGGGCTGAAAAACACGTTTTGAAAAGTGTTCTGTTCCTGCCCTATAACTTACATGTTGTTGACCAAAGTTGCCAAAACGTGTTTATTTGGGCTGAAAAACACGTTTTGACAACTTCTGCACACTGGGGTTAAGGGCTGACTCAGTGGGCTCTTCTGAGCCAGTCAGTTACACTGTGATTCCAGGAGTTGAGAAAACGCGTTTATTTCGGGCTGAAAAACACGTTTTGAAAAGTGTTCTGTTCCTGCCCTATAACTTACATGTTGTTGACCAAAGTTGCCAAAACGTGTTTATTTGTGCTGAAAAACACGTTTTGACAACTTCTGCACACTGGGGTTAAGGGCTGACTCAGTGGGCTCTTCTGAGCCAGTCAGTTACACTGTGATTCCAGGAGTTGAGAAAACGCGTTTATTTCGGGCTGAAAAACACGTTTTGAAAAGTGTTCTGTTCCTGCCCTATAACTTACATGTTGGTGACCAAAGTTGCCAAAACGTGTTTATTTGTGCTGAAAAACACGTTTTGACAACTTCTGCACACTGGGGTTAAGGGCTGAATCAGTGGGCTCTTCTGAGCCAGTCAGTTACCCTGTGATTCCAAGGGTTGAGAAAACGCGTTTATTTCGGGCTGAAAAACACGTTTTGAAAAGTGTTCTGTTCCTGCCCTATAACTTACATGTTGGTGACCAAAGTTGCCAAAACGTGTTTATTTGTGCTTAAAAACACGTTTTGACAACTTCTGCACACTGGGGTTAAGGGCTGACTCAGTGGGCTCTTCTGAGCCAGTCAGTTACACTGTGATTCAAAGGGTTGAGAAAACGCGTTTATTTCGGGCTGAAAAACACGTTTTGAAAAGTGTTCTGTTCCTGCCCTATAACTTACATGTTGGTGACCAAAGTTGCCAAAACGTGTTTATTTGTGCTTATAAACACGTTTTGACAACTTCTGCACACTGGGGTTAAGGGCTGACTCAGTGGGCTCTTCTGAGCCAGTCAGTTACACTGTGATTCCAAGGGTTGAGAAAACGCGTTTATTTCGGGCTGAAAAACACGTTTTGAAAAGTGTTCTGTTCCTGCCCTATAACTTACATGTTGGTGACCAAAGTTGCCAAAACGTGTTTATTTGTGCTGAAAAACACGTTTTGACAACTTCTGCACACTGGGGTTAAGGGCTGACTCAGTGGGCTCTTCTGAGCCAGTCAGTTACACTGTGATTCCAAGAGTTGAGAAAACGCGTTTATTTCGGGCTGAAAAACACGTTTTGAAAAGTGTTCTGTTCCTGCCCTATAACTTACATGTTGTTGACCAAAGTTGCCAAAACGTGTTTATTTGTGCTGAAAAACACGTTTTGACAACTTCTGCACACTGGGGTTGAGGGCTTACTCATTGGGCTCTTCTGAGCCAGTCAGTTACACTGTGATTCCAAGGGTTGAGAAAACGCGTTTATTTCGGGCTGAAAAACACGTTTTGAAAAGTGTTCTGTTCCTGCCCTATAACTTACATGTTGTTGACCAAAGTTGCCAAAACGTGTTTATTTGTGCTGAAAAACACGTTTTGACAACTTCTGCACACTGGGGTTAAGGGCTGACTCAGTGGGCTCTTCTGAGCCAGTCAGTTACACTGTGATTCCAGGAGTTGAGAAAACGCGTTTATTTCGGGCTGAGAAACACGTTTTGAAAAGTGTTCTGTTCCTGCCCTATAACTTACATGTTGGTGACCAAAGTTGCCAAAACGTGTTTATTTGTGCTGAAAAACACGTTTTGACAACTTCTGCACACTGGGGTTAAGGGCTGAATCAGTGGGCTCTTCTGAGCCAGTCAGTTACCCTGTGATTCCAAGGGTTGAGAAAACGCGTTTATTTCGGGCTGAAAAACACGTTTTGAAAAGTGTTCTGTTCCTGCCCTATAACTTACATGTTGGTGACCAAAGTTGCCAAAACGTGTTTATTTGTGCTTATAAACACGTTTTGACAACTTCTGCACACTGGGGTTAAGGGCTGACTCAGTGGGCTCTTCTGAGCCAGTCAGTTACACTGTGATTCCAAGGGTTGAGAAAACGCGTTTATTTCGGGCTGAAAAACACGTTTTGAAAAGTGTTCTGTTCCTGCCCTATAACTTACATGTTTGTGACCAAAGTTGCCAAAACGTGTTTATTTGTGCTGAAAAACACGTTTTGACAACTTCTGCACACTGGGGTTAAGGGCTGAATCAGTGGGCTCTTCTGAGCCAGTCAGTTACACTGTGATTCCAAGAGTTGAGAAAACGCGTTTATTTCGGGCTGAAAAACACGTTTTGAAAAGTGTTCTGTTCCTGCCCTATAACTTACATGTTGTTGACCAAAGTTGCCAAAACGTGTTTATTTGTGCTGAAAAACACGTTTTGACAACTTCTGCACACTGGGGTTAAGGGCTGACTCAGTGGGCTCTTCTGAGCCAGTCAGTTACACTGTGATTCCAAGGGTTGAGAAAACGCGTTTATTTCGGGCTGAAAAACACGTTTTGAAAAGTGTTCTGTTCCTGCCCTATAACTTACATGTTGGTGACCAAAGTTGCCAAAACGTGTTTATTTGTGCTTAAAAACACGTTTTGACAACTTCTGCACACTGGGGTTAAGGGCTGACTCAGTGGGCTCTTCTGAGCCAGTCAGTTACACTGTGATTCAAAGGGTTGAGAAAACGCGTTTATTTCGGGCTGAAAAACACGTTTTGAAAAGTGTTCTGTTCCTGCCCTATAACTTACATGTTGGTGACCAAAGTTGCCAAAACGTGTTTATTTGTGCTGAAAAACACGTTTTGACAACTTCTGCACACTGGGGTTAAGGGCTGAATCAGTGGGCTCTTCTGAGCCAGTCAGTTACCCTGTGATTCCAAGGGTTGAGAAAACGCGTTTATTTCGGGCTGAAAAACACGTTTTGAAAAGTGTTCTGTTCCTGCCCTATAACTTACATGTTGGTGACCAAAGTTGCCAAAACGTGTTTATTTGTGCTTAAAAACACGTTTTGACAACTTCTGCACACTGGGGTTAAGGGCTGACTCAGTGGGCTCTTCTGAGCCAGTCAGTTACACAGTGATTCAAAGGGTTGAGAAAACGCGTTTATTTCGGGCTGAAAAACACGTTTTGAAAAGTGTTCTGTTCCTGCCCTATAACTTACATGTTGGTGACCAAAGTTGCCAAAACGTGTTTATTTGTGCTTATAAACACGTTTTGACAACTTCTGCACACTGGGGTTAAGGGCTGACTCAGTGGGCTCTTCTGAGCCAGTCAGTTACACTGTGATTCCAAGGGTTGAGAAAACGCGTTTATTTCGGGCTGAAAAACACGTTTTGAAAAGTGTTCTGTTCCTGCCCTATAACTTACATGTTGGTGACCAAAGTTGCCAAAACGTGTTTATTTGTGCTGAAAAACACGTTTTGACAACTTCTGCACACTGGGGTTAAGGGCTGACTCAGTGGGCTCTTCTGAGCCAGTCAGTTACACTGTGATTCCAAGAGTTGAGAAAACGCGTTTATTTCGGGCTGAAAAACACGTTTTGAAAAGTGTTCTGTTCCTGCCCTATAACTTACATGTTGTTGACCAAAGTTGCCAAAACGTGTTTATTTGTGCTGAAAAACACGTTTTGACAACTTCTGCACACTGGGGTTGAGGGCTTACTCATTGGGCTCTTCTGAGCCAGTCAGTTACACTGTGATTCCAAGGGTTGAGAAAACGCGTTTATTTCGGGCTGAAAAACACGTTTTGAAAAGTGTTCTGTTCCTGCCCTATAACTTACATGTTGTTGACCAAAGTTGCCAAAACGTGTTTATTTGTGCTGAAAAACACGTTTTGACAACTTCTGCACACTGGGGTTAAGGGCTGACTCAGTGGGCTCTTCTGAGCCAGTCAGTTACACTGTGATTCCAGGAGTTGAGAAAACGCGTTTATTTCGGGCTGAAAAACACGTTTTGAAAAGTGTTCTGTTCCTGCCCTATAACTTACATGTTGTTGACCAAAGTTGCCAAAACGTGTTTATTTGTGCTGAAAAACACGTTTTGACAACTTCTGCACACTGGGGTTAAGGGCTGACTCAGTGGGCTCTTCTGAGCCAGTCAGTTACACTGTGATTCCAGGAGTTGAGAAAACGCGTTTATTTCGGGCTGAAAAACACGTTTTGAAAAGTGTTCTGTTCCTGCCCTATAACTTACATGTTGGTGACCAAAGTTGCCAAAACGTGTTTATTTGTGCTTAAAAACACGTTTTGACAACTTCTGCACACTGGGGTTAAGGGCTGACTCAGTGGGCTCTTCTGAGCCAGTCAGTTACACTGTGATTCCAGGAGTTGAGAAAACGCGTTTATTTCGGGCTGAAAAACACGTTTTGAAAAGTGTTCTGTTCCTGTCCTATAACTTACATGTTGGTGACCAAAGTTGCCAAAACGTGTTTATTTGTGCTGAAAAACACGTTTTGACAACTTCTGCACACTGGGGTTAAGGGCTGACTCAGTGGGCTCTTCTGAGCCAGTCAGTTACACTGTGATTCAAAGGGTTGAGAAAACGCGTTTATTTCGGGCTGAAAAACACGTTTTGAAAAGTGTTCTGTTCCTGCCCTATAACTTACATGTTGTTGACCAAAGTTGCCAAAACGTGTTTATTTGTGCTGAAAAACACGTTTTGACAACTTCTGCACACTGGGGTTAAGGGCTGAATCAGTGGGCTCTTCTGAGCCAGTCAGTTACACTGTGGTTCCAAGAGTTGAGAAAACGCGTTTATTTCGGGCTGAAAAACACGTTTTGAAAAGTGTTCTGTTCCTGCCCTATAACTTACATGTTGTTGACCAAAGTTGCCAAAACGTGTTTATTTGTGCTGAAAAACACGTTTTGACAACTTCTGCACACTGGGGTTAAGGGCTGACTCAGTGGGCTCTTCTGAGCCAGTCAGTTACACTGTGATTCCAAGGGTTGAGAAAACGCGTTTATTTCGGGCTGAAAAACACGTTTTGAAAAGTGTTCTGTTCCTGCCCTATAACTTACATGTTGGTGACCAAAGTTGCCAAAACGTGTTTATTTGTGCTTAAAAACACGTTTTGACAACTTCTGCACACTGGGGTTAAGGGCTGACTCAGTGGGCTCTTCTGAGCCAGTCAGTTACACTGTGATTCAAAGGGTTGAGAAAACGCGTTTATTTCGGGCTGAAAAACACGTTTTGAAAAGTGTTCTGTTCCTGCCCTATAACTTACATGTTGTTGACCAAAGTTGCCAAAACGTGTTTATTTGGGCTGAAAAACACGTTTTGACAACTTCTGCACACTGGGGTTAAGGGCTGACTCAGTGGGCTCTTCTGAGCCAGTCAGTTACACTGTGATTCCAGGAGTTGAGAAAACGCGTTTATTTCGGGCTGAAAAACACGTTTTGAAAAGTGTTCTGTTCCTGCCCTATAACTTACATGTTGGTGACCAAAGTTGCCAAAACGTGTTTATTTGTGCTGAAAAACACGTTTTGACAACTTCTGCACACTGGGGGTAAGGGCTGACTCAGTGGGCTCTTCTGAACCAGTCAGTTACACTGTGATTCCAAGAGTTGAGAAAACGCGTTTATTTCGGGCTGAAAAACACGTTTTGAAAAGTGTTCTGTTCCTGCCCTATAACTTACATGTTGTTGACCAAAGTTGCCAAAACGTGTTTATTTGTGCTGAAAAACACGTTTTGACAACTTCTGCACACTGGGGTTAAGGGCTGACTCATTGGGCTCTTCTGAGCCAGTCAGTTACACTGTGATTCCAAGGGTTGAGAAAACGCGTTTATATCGGGCTGAAAAACACGTTTTGAAAAGTGTTCTGTTCCTGCCCTATAAGTTACATGTTGTTGACCAAAGTTGCCAAAACGTGTTTATTTGTGCTGAAAAACACGTTTTGACAACTTCTGCACACTGGGGTTAAGGGCTGACTCAGTGGGCTCTTCTGAGCCAGTCAGTTACACTGTGATTCCAGGAGTTGAGAAAACGCGTTTATTTCGGGCTGAAAAACACGTTTTGAAAAGTGTTCTGTTCCTGCCCTATAACTTACATGTTGTTGACCAAAGTTGCCAAAACGTGTTTATTTGTGCTGAAAAACACGTTTTGACAACTTCTGCACACTGGGGTTAAGGGCTGACTCAGTGGGCTCTTCTGAGCCAGTCAGTTACACTGTGATTCCAAGGGTTGAGAAAACGCGTTTATTTCGGGCTGAAAAACACGTTTTGAAAAGTGTTCTGTTCCTGCCCTATAACTTACATGTTGGTGACCAAAGTTGCCAAAACGTGTTTATTTGTGCTGAAAAACACGTTTTGACAACTTCTGCACACTGGGGTTAAGGGCTGACTCAGTGGGCTCTTCTGAGCCAGTCAGTTACACTGTGATTCCAAGGGTTGAGAAAACGCGTTTATTTCGGGCTGAAAAACACGTTTTGAAAAGTGTTCTGTTCCTGCCCTATAACTTACATGTTGTTGACCAAAGTTGCCAAAACGTGTTTATTTGTGCTGAAAAACACGTTTTGACAACTCCTGCACACTGGGGTTAAGGGCTGACTCAGTGGGCTCTTCTGAGCCAGTCAGTTACACTGTGATTCCAAGAGTTGAGAAAACGCGTTTATTTCGGGCTGAAAAACACGTTTTGAAAAGTGTTCTGTTCCTGCCCTATAACTTACATGTTGTTGACCAAAGTTGCCAAAACGTGTTTATTTGTGCTGAAAAACACGTTTTGACAACTTCTGCACACTGGGGTTAAGGGCTGACTCAGTGGGCTCTTCTGAGCCAGTCAGTTACACTGTGATTCCAGGAGTTGAGAAAACGCGTTTATTTCGGGCTGAAAAACACGTTTTGAAAAGTGTTCTGTTCCTGCCCTATAACTTACATGTTGGTGACCAAAGTTGCCAAAACGTGTTTATTTGTGCTGAAAAACACGTTTTGACAACTTCTGCACACTGGGGTTAAGGGCTGAATCAGTGGGCTCTTCTGAGCCAGTCAGTTACACTGTGATTCCAAGAGTTGAGAAAACGCGTTTATTTCGGGCTGAAAAACACGTTTTGAAAAGTGTTCTGTTCCTGCCCTATAACTTACATGTTGGTGACCAAAGTTGCCAAAACGTGTTTATTTGTGCTGAAAAACACGTTTTGACAACTTCTGCACACTGGGGTTAAGGGCTGACTCAGTGGGCTCTTCTGAGCCAGTCAGTTACACTGTGATTCCAAGGGTTGAGAAAACGCGTTTATTTCGGGCTGAAAAACACGTTTTGAAAAGTGTTCTGTTCCTGCCCTATAACTTACATGTTGGTGACCAAAGTTGCCAAAACGTGTTTATTTGTGCTTAAAAACACGTTTTGACAACTTCTGCACACTGGGGTTAAGGGCTGACTCAGTGGGCTCTTCTGAGCCAGTCAGTTACACTGTGATTCAAAGGGTTGAGAAAACGCGTTTATTTCGGGCTGAAAAACACGTTTTGAAAAGTGTTCTGTTCCTGCCCTATAACTTACATGTTGTTGACCAAAGTTGCCAAAACGTGTTTATTTGGGCTGAAAAACACGTTTTGACAACTTCTGCACACTGGGGTTAAGGGCTGACTCAGTGGGCTCTTCTGAGCCAGTCAGTTACACTGTGATTCCAGGAGTTGAGAAAACGCGTTTATTTCGGGCTGAAAAACACGTTTTGAAAAGTGTTCTGTTCCTGCCCTATAACTTACATGTTGGTGACCAAAGTTGCCAAAACGTGTTTATTTGTGCTGAAAAACACGTTTTGACAACTTCTGCACACTGGGGTTAAGGGCTGACTCAGTGGGCTCTTCTGAACCAGTCAGTTACACTGTGATTCCAAGAGTTGAGAAAACGCGTTTATTTCGGGCTGAAAAACACGTTTTGAAAAGTGTTCTGTTCCTGCCCTATAACTTACATGTTGTTGACCAAAGTTGCCAAAACGTGTTTATTTGTGCTGAAAAACACGTTTTGACAACTTCTGCACACTGGGGTTAAGGGCTGACTCATTGGGCTCTTCTGAGCCAGTCAGTTACACTGTGATTCCAAGGGTTGAGAAAACGCGTTTATATCGGGCTGAAAAACACGTTTTGAAAAGTGTTCTGTTCCTGCCCTATAAGTTACATGTTGTTGACCAAAGTTGCCAAAACGTGTTTATTTGTGCTGAAAAACACGTTTTGACAACATCTGCACACTGGGGTTAAGGGCTGACTCAGTGGGCTCTTCTGAGCCAGTCAGTTACACTGTGATTCCAGGAGTTGAGAAAACGCGTTTATTTCGGGCTGAAAAACACGTTTTGAAAAGTGTTCTGTTCCTGCCCTATAACTTACATGTTGTTGACCAAAGTTGCCAAAACGTGTTTATTTGTGCTGAAAAACACGTTTTGACAACTTCTGCACACTGGGGTTAAGGGCTGACTCAGTGGGCTCTTCTGAGCCAGTCAGTTACACTGTGATTCCAGGAGTTGAGAAAACGCGTTTATTTCGGGCTGAAAAACACGTTTTGAAAAGTGTTCTGTTCCTGCCCTATAACTTACATGTTGGTGACCAAAGTTGCCAAAACGTGTTTATTTGTGCTTAAAAACACGTTTTGACAACTTCTGCACACTGGGGTTAAGGGCTGACTCAGTGGGCTCTTCTGAGCCAGTCAGTTACACTGTGATTCCAAGGGTTGAGAAAACGCGTTTTTTTCGGGCTGAAAAACACGTTTTGAAAAGTGTTCTGTTCCTGCCCTATAACTTACATGTTGTTGACCAAAGTTGCCAAAACGTGTTTATTTGTGCTGAAAAACACGTTTTGACAACTTCTGCACACTGGGGTTAAGGGCTGAATCAGTGGGCTCTTCTGAGCCAGTCAGTTACACTGTGATTCCAAGGGTTGAGAAAACGCGTTTATTTCGGGCTGAAAAACACGTTTTGAAAAGTGTTCTGTTCCTGCCCTATAACTTACATGTTGGTGACCAAAATTGCCAAAACGTGTTTATTTGTGCTTAAAAACACGTTTTGACAACTTCTGCACACTGGGGTTAAGGGCTGACTCAGTGGGCTCTTCTGAGCCAGTCAGTTACACTGTGATTCAAAGGGTTGAGAAAACGCGTTTATTTCGGGCTGAAAAACACGTTTTGAAAAGTGTTCTGTTCCTGCCCTATAACTTACATGTTGGTGACCAAAGTTGCCAAAACGTGTTTATTTGTGCTTAAAAACACGTTTTGACAACTTCTGCACACTGGGGTTAAGGGCTGACTCAGTGGGCTCTTCTGAGCCAGTCAGTTACACTGTGATTCCAAGGGTTGAGAAAACGCGTTTATTTCGGGCTGAAAAACACGTTTTGAAATGTGTTCTGTTCCTGCCCTATAACTTACATGTTGGTGACCAAAGTTGCCAAAACGTGTTTATTTGTGCTGAAAAACACGTTTTGACAACTTCTGCACACTGGGGTTAAGGGCTGACTCAGTGGGCTCTTCTGAGCCAGTCAGTTACACTGTGATTCCAAGAGTTGAGAAAACGCGTTTATTTCGGGCTGAAAAACACGTTTTGAAAAGTGTTCTGTTCCTGCCCTATAACTTACATGTTGTTGACCAAAGTTGCCAAAACGTGTTTATTTGTGCTGAAAAACACGTTTTGACAACTTCTGCACACTGGGGTTGAGGGCTTACTCATTGGGCTCTTCTGAGCCAGTCAGTTACACTGTGATTCCAAGGGTTGAGAAAACGCGTTTATTTCGGGCTGAAAAACACGTTTTGAAAAGTGTTCTGTTCCTGCCCTATAACTTACATGTTGTTGACCAAAGTTGCCAAAACGTGTTTATTTGTGCTGAAAAACACGTTTTGACAACTTCTGCACACTGGGGTTAAGGGCTGACTCAGTGGGCTCTTCTGAGCCAGTCAGTTACACTGTGATTCCAGGAGTTGAGAAAACGCGTTTATTTCGGGCTGAAAAACACGTTTTGAAAAGTGTTCTGTTCCTGCCCTATAACTTACATGTTGTTGACCAAAGTTGCCAAAACGTGTTTATTTGTGCTGAAAAACACGTTTTGACAACTTCTGCACACTGGGGTTAAGGGCTGACTCAGTGGGCTCTTCTGAGCCAGTCAGTTACACTGTGATTCCAGGAGTTGAGAAAACGCGTTTATTTCGGGCTGAAAAACACGTTTTGAAAAGTGTTCTGTTCCTGCCCTATAACTTACATGTTGTTGACCAAAGTTGCCAAAACGTGTTTATTTGTGCTGAAAAACACGTTTTGACAACTTCTGCACACTGGGGTTAAGGGCTGACTCAGTGGGCTCTTCTGAGCCAGTCAGTTACACTGTGATTCCAGGAGTTGAGAAAACGCGTTTATTTCGGGCTGAAAAACACGTTTTGAAAAGTGTTCTGTTCCTGCCCTATAACTTACATGTTGGTTACCAAAGTTGCCAAAACGTGTTTATTTGTGCTTAAAAACACGTTTTGACAACTTCTGCACACTGGGGTTAAGGGCTGACTCAGTGGGCTCTTCTGAGCCAGTCAGTTACACTGTGATTCCAAGGGTTGAGAAAACGCGTTATTTCGGGCTGAAAAACACGTTTTGAAAAGTGTTCTGTTCCTGCCCTATAACTTACATGTTGGTGACCAAAGTTGCCAAAACGTGTTTATTTGTGCTGAAAAACACGTTTTGACAACTTCTGCACACTGGGGTTAAGGGCTGACTCAGTGGGCTCTTCTGAGCCAGTCAGTTACACTGTGATTCCAAGGGTTGAGAAAACGCGTTTATTTCGGGCTGAAAAACACGTTTTGAAAAGTGTTCTGTTCCTGCCCTATAACTTACATGTTGTTGACCAAAGTTGCCAAAACGTGTTTATTTGTGCTGAAAAACACGTTTTGACAACTTCTGCACACTGGGGTTAAGGGCTGACTCAGTGGGCTCTTCTGAGCCAGTCAGTTACACTGTGATTCCAGGAGTTGAGAAAACGCGTTTATTTCGGGCTGAAAAACACGTTTTGAAAAGTGTTCTGTTCCTGCCCTATAACTTACATGTTGGTGACCAAAGTTGCCAAAACGTGTTTATTTGTGCTTAAAAACACGTTTTGACAACTTCTGCACACTGGGGTTAAGGGCTGACTCAGTGGGCTCTTCTGAGCCAGTCAGTTACACTGTGATTCCAGGAGTTGAGAAAACGCGTTTATTTCGGGCTGAAAAACACGTTTTGAAAAGTGTTCTGTTCCTGTCCTATAACTTACATGTTGGTGACCAAAGTTGCCAAAACGTGTTTATTTGTGCTGAAAAACACGTTTTGACAACTTCTGCACACTGGGGTTAAGGGCTGACTCAGTGGGCTCTTCTGAGCCAGTCAGTTACACTGTGATTCAAAGGGTTGAGAAAACGCGTTTATTTCGGGCTGAAAAACACGTTTTGAAAAGTGTTCTGTTCCTGCCCTATAACTTACATGTTGTTGACCAAAGTTGCCAAAACGTGTTTATTTGTGCTGAAAAACACGTTTTGACAACTTCTGCACACTGGGGTTAAGGGCTGAATCAGTGGGCTCTTCTGAGCCAGTCAGTTACACTGTGGTTCCAAGAGTTGAGAAAACGCGTTTATTTCGGGCTGAAAAACACGTTTTGAAAAGTGTTCTGTTCCTGCCCTATAACTTACATGTTGTTGACCAAAGTTGCCAAAACGTGTTTATTTGTGCTGAAAAACACGTTTTGACAACTTCTGCACACTGGGGTTAAGGGCTGACTCAGTGGGCTCTTCTGAGCCAGTCAGTTACACTGTGATTCCAAGGGTTGAGAAAACGCGTTTATTTCGGGCTGAAAAACACGTTTTGAAAAGTGTTCTGTTCCTGCCCTATAACTTACATGTTGGTGACCAAAGTTGCCAAAACGTGTTTATTTGTGCTTAAAAACACGTTTTGACAACTTCTGCACACTGGGGTTAAGGGCTGACTCAGTGGGCTCTTCTGAGCCAGTCAGTTACACTGTGATTCAAAGGGTTGAGAAAACGCGTTTATTTCGGGCTGAAAAACACGTTTTGAAAAGTGTTCTGTTCCTGCCCTATAACTTACATGTTGTTGACCAAAGTTGCCAAAACGTGTTTATTTGGGCTGAAAAACACGTTTTGACAACTTCTGCACACTGGGGTTAAGGGCTGACTCAGTGGGCTCTTCTGAGCCAGTCAGTTACACTGTGATTCCAGGAGTTGAGAAAACGCGTTTATTTCGGGCTGAAAAACACGTTTTGAAAAGTGTTCTGTTCCTGCCCTATAACTTACATGTTGGTGACCAAAGTTGCCAAAACGTGTTTATTTGTGCTGAAAAACACGTTTTGACAACTTCTGCACACTGGGGGTAAGGGCTGACTCAGTGGGCTCTTCTGAACCAGTCAGTTACACTGTGATTCCAAGAGTTGAGAAAACGCGTTTATTTCGGGCTGAAAAACACGTTTTGAAAAGTGTTCTGTTCCTGCCCTATAACTTACATGTTGTTGACCAAAGTTGCCAAAACGTGTTTATTTGTGCTGAAAAACACGTTTTGACAACTTCTGCACACTGGGGTTAAGGGCTGACTCATTGGGCTCTTCTGAGCCAGTCAGTTACACTGTGATTCCAAGGGTTGAGAAAACGCGTTTATATCGGGCTGAAAAACACGTTTTGAAAAGTGTTCTGTTCCTGCCCTATAAGTTACATGTTGTTGACCAAAGTTGCCAAAACGTGTTTATTTGTGCTGAAAAACACGTTTTGACAACTTCTGCACACTGGGGTTAAGGGCTGACTCAGTGGGCTCTTCTGAGCCAGTCAGTTACACTGTGATTCCAGGAGTTGAGAAAACGCGTTTATTTCGGGCTGAAAAACACGTTTTGAAAAGTGTTCTGTTCCTGCCCTATAACTTACATGTTGTTGACCAAAGTTGCCAAAACGTGTTTATTTGTGCTGAAAAACACGTTTTGACAACTTCTGCACACTGGGGTTAAGGGCTGACTCAGTGGGCTCTTCTGAGCCAGTCAGTTACACTGTGATTCCAAGGGTTGAGAAAACGCGTTTATTTCGGGCTGAAAAACACGTTTTGAAAAGTGTTCTGTTCCTGCCCTATAACTTACATGTTGGTGACCAAAGTTGCCAAAACGTGTTTATTTGTGCTGAAAAACACGTTTTGACAACTTCTGCACACTGGGGTTAAGGGCTGACTCAGTGGGCTCTTCTGAGCCAGTCAGTTACACTGTGATTCCAAGGGTTGAGAAAACGCGTTTATTTCGGGCTGAAAAACACGTTTTGAAAAGTGTTCTGTTCCTGCCCTATAACTTACATGTTGTTGACCAAAGTTGCCAAAACGTGTTTATTTGTGCTGAAAAACACGTTTTGACAACTCCTGCACACTGGGGTTAAGGGCTGACTCAGTGGGCTCTTCTGAGCCAGTCAGTTACACTGTGATTCCAAGAGTTGAGAAAACGCGTTTATTTCGGGCTGAAAAACACGTTTTGAAAAGTGTTCTGTTCCTGCCCTATAACTTACATGTTGTTGACCAAAGTTGCCAAAACGTGTTTATTTGTGCTGAAAAACACGTTTTGACAACTTCTGCACACTGGGGTTAAGGGCTGACTCAGTGGGCTCTTCTGAGCCAGTCAGTTACACTGTGATTCCAGGAGTTGAGAAAACGCGTTTATTTCGGGCTGAAAAACACGTTTTGAAAAGTGTTCTGTTCCTGCCCTATAACTTACATGTTGGTGACCAAAGTTGCCAAAACGTGTTTATTTGTGCTGAAAAACACGTTTTGACAACTTCTGCACACTGGGGTTAAGGGCTGAATCAGTGGGCTCTTCTGAGCCAGTCAGTTACACTGTGATTCCAAGAGTTGAGAAAACGCGTTTATTTCGGGCTGAAAAACACGTTTTGAAAAGTGTTCTGTTCCTGCCCTATAACTTACATGTTGGTGACCAAAGTTGCCAAAACGTGTTTATTTGTGCTGAAAAACACGTTTTGACAACTTCTGCACACTGGGGTTAAGGGCTGACTCAGTGGGCTCTTCTGAGCCAGTCAGTTACACTGTGATTCCAAGGGTTGAGAAAACGCGTTTATTTCGGGCTGAAAAACACGTTTTGAAAAGTGTTCTGTTCCTGCCCTATAACTTACATGTTGGTGACCAAAGTTGCCAAAACGTGTTTATTTGTGCTTAAAAACACGTTTTGACAACTTCTGCACACTGGGGTTAAGGGCTGACTCAGTGGGCTCTTCTGAGCCAGTCAGTTACACTGTGATTCAAAGGGTTGAGAAAACGCGTTTATTTCGGGCTGAAAAACACGTTTTGAAAAGTGTTCTGTTCCTGCCCTATAACTTACATGTTGTTGACCAAAGTTGCCAAAACGTGTTTATTTGGGCTGAAAAACACGTTTTGACAACTTCTGCACACTGGGGTTAAGGGCTGACTCAGTGGGCTCTTCTGAGCCAGTCAGTTACACTGTGATTCCAGGAGTTGAGAAAACGCGTTTATTTCGGGCTGAAAAACACGTTTTGAAAAGTGTTCTGTTCCTGCCCTATAACTTACATGTTGGTGACCAAAGTTGCCAAAACGTGTTTATTTGTGCTGAAAAACACGTTTTGACAACTTCTGCACACTGGGGTTAAGGGCTGACTCAGTGGGCTCTTCTGAACCAGTCAGTTACACTGTGATTCCAAGAGTTGAGAAAACGCGTTTATTTCGGGCTGAAAAACACGTTTTGAAAAGTGTTCTGTTCCTGCCCTATAACTTACATGTTGTTGACCAAAGTTGCCAAAACGTGTTTATTTGTGCTGAAAAACACGTTTTGACAACTTCTGCACACTGGGGTTAAGGGCTGACTCATTGGGCTCTTCTGAGCCAGTCAGTTACACTGTGATTCCAAGGGTTGAGAAAACGCGTTTATATCGGGCTGAAAAACACGTTTTGAAAAGTGTTCTGTTCCTGCCCTATAAGTTACATGTTGTTGACCAAAGTTGCCAAAACGTGTTTATTTGTGCTGAAAAACACGTTTTGACAACATCTGCACACTGGGGTTAAGGGCTGACTCAGTGGGCTCTTCTGAGCCAGTCAGTTACACTGTGATTCCAGGAGTTGAGAAAACGCGTTTATTTCGGGCTGAAAAACACGTTTTGAAAAGTGTTCTGTTCCTGCCCTATAACTTACATGTTGTTGACCAAAGTTGCCAAAACGTGTTTATTTGTGCTGAAAAACACGTTTTGACAACTTCTGCACACTGGGGTTAAGGGCTGACTCAGTGGGCTCTTCTGAGCCAGTCAGTTACACTGTGATTCCAGGAGTTGAGAAAACGCGTTTATTTCGGGCTGAAAAACACGTTTTGAAAAGTGTTCTGTTCCTGCCCTATAACTTACATGTTGGTGACCAAAGTTGCCAAAACGTGTTTATTTGTGCTTAAAAACACGTTTTGACAACTTCTGCACACTGGGGTTAAGGGCTGACTCAGTGGGCTCTTCTGAGCCAGTCAGTTACACTGTGATTCCAAGGGTTGAGAAAACGCGTTTTTTTCGGGCTGAAAAACACGTTTTGAAAAGTGTTCTGTTCCTGCCCTATAACTTACATGTTGTTGACCAAAGTTGCCAAAACGTGTTTATTTGTGCTGAAAAACACGTTTTGACAACTTCTGCACACTGGGGTTAAGGGCTGAATCAGTGGGCTCTTCTGAGCCAGTCAGTTACACTGTGATTCCAAGGGTTGAGAAAACGCGTTTATTTCGGGCTGAAAAACACGTTTTGAAAAGTGTTCTGTTCCTGCCCTATAACTTACATGTTGTTGACCAAAGTTGCCAAAACGTGTTTATTTGTGCTGAAAAACACGTTTTGACAACTTCTGCACACTGGGGTTAAGGGCTGACTCAGTGGGCTCTTCTGAGCCAGTCAGTTACACTGTGATTCCAGGAGTTGAGAAAACGCGTTTATTTCGGGCTGAAAAACACGTTTTGAAAAGTGTTCTGTTCCTGCCCTATAACTTACATGTTGGTGACCAAAGTTGCCAAAACGTGTTTATTTGTGCTGAAAAACACGTTTTGACAACTTCTGCACACTGGGGTTAAGGGCTGAATCAGTGGGCTCTTCTGAGCCAGTCAGTTACACTGTGATTCCAAGAGTTGAGAAAACGCGTTTATTTCGGGCTGAAAAACACGTTTTGAAAAGTGTTCTGTTCCTGCCCTATAACTTACATGTTGGTGACCAAAGTTGCCAAAACGTGTTTATTTGTGCTGAAAAACACGTTTTGACAACTTCTGCACACTGGGGTTAAGGGCTGACTCAGTGGGCTCTTCTGAGCCAGTCAGTTACACTGTGATTCCAAGGGTTGAGAAAACGCGTTTATTTCGGGCTGAAAAACACGTTTTGAAAAGTGTTCTGTTCCTGCCCTATAACTTACATGTTGGTGACCAAAGTTGCCAAAACGTGTTTATTTGTGCTTAAAAACACGTTTTGACAACTTCTGCACACTGGGGTTAAGGGCTGACTCAGTGGGCTCTTCTGAGCCAGTCAGTTACACTGTGATTCAAAGGGTTGAGAAAACGCGTTTATTTCGGGCTGAAAAACACGTTTTGAAAAGTGTTCTGTTCCTGCCCTATAACTTACATGTTGTTGACCAAAGTTGCCAAAACGTGTTTATTTGGGCTGAAAAACACGTTTTGACAACTTCTGCACACTGGGGTTAAGGGCTGACTCAGTGGGCTCTTCTGAGCCAGTCAGTTACACTGTGATTCCAGGAGTTGAGAAAACGCGTTTATTTCGGGCTGAAAAACACGTTTTGAAAAGTGTTCTGTTCCTGCCCTATAACTTACATGTTGGTGACCAAAGTTGCCAAAACGTGTTTATTTGTGCTGAAAAACACGTTTTGACAACTTCTGCACACTGGGGTTAAGGGCTGACTCAGTGGGCTCTTCTGAACCAGTCAGTTACACTGTGATTCCAAGAGTTGAGAAAACGCGTTTATTTCGGGCTGAAAAACACGTTTTGAAAAGTGTTCTGTTCCTGCCCTATAACTTACATGTTGTTGACCAAAGTTGCCAAAACGTGTTTATTTGTGCTGAAAAACACGTTTTGACAACTTCTGCACACTGGGGTTAAGGGCTGACTCATTGGGCTCTTCTGAGCCAGTCAGTTACACTGTGATTCCAAGGGTTGAGAAAACGCGTTTATATCGGGCTGAAAAACACGTTTTGAAAAGTGTTCTGTTCCTGCCCTATAAGTTACATGTTGTTGACCAAAGTTGCCAAAACGTGTTTATTTGTGCTGAAAAACACGTTTTGACAACATCTGCACACTGGGGTTAAGGGCTGACTCAGTGGGCTCTTCTGAGCCAGTCAGTTACACTGTGATTCCAGGAGTTGAGAAAACGCGTTTATTTCGGGCTGAAAAACACGTTTTGAAAAGTGTTCTGTTCCTGCCCTATAACTTACATGTTGTTGACCAAAGTTGCCAAAACGTGTTTATTTGTGCTGAAAAACACGTTTTGACAACTTCTGCACACTGGGGTTAAGGGCTGACTCAGTGGGCTCTTCTGAGCCAGTCAGTTACACTGTGATTCCAGGAGTTGAGAAAACGCGTTTATTTCGGGCTGAAAAACACGTTTTGAAAAGTGTTCTGTTCCTGCCCTATAACTTACATGTTGGTGACCAAAGTTGCCAAAACGTGTTTATTTGTGCTTAAAAACACGTTTTGACAACTTCTGCACACTGGGGTTAAGGGCTGACTCAGTGGGCTCTTCTGAGCCAGTCAGTTACACTGTGATTCCAAGGGTTGAGAAAACGCGTTTTTTTCGGGCTGAAAAACACGTTTTGAAAAGTGTTCTGTTCCTGCCCTATAACTTACATGTTGTTGACCAAAGTTGCCAAAACGTGTTTATTTGTGCTGAAAAACACGTTTTGACAACTTCTGCACACTGGGGTTAAGGGCTGAATCAGTGGGCTCTTCTGAGCCAGTCAGTTACACTGTGATTCCAAGGGTTGAGAAAACGCGTTTATTTCGGGCTGAAAAACACGTTTTGAAAAGTGTTCTGTTCCTGCCCTATAACTTACATGTTGGTGACCAAAATTGCCAAAACGTGTTTATTTGTGCTTAAAAACACGTTTTGACAACTTCTGCACACTGGGGTTAAGGGCTGACTCAGTGGGCTCTTCTGAGCCAGTCAGTTACACTGTGATTCAAAGGGTTGAGAAAACGCGTTTATTTCGGGCTGAAAAACACGTTTTGAAAAGTGTTCTGTTCCTGCCCTATAACTTACATGTTGGTGACCAAAGTTGCCAAAACGTGTTTATTTGTGCTTAAAAACACGTTTTGACAACTTCTGCACACTGGGGTTAAGGGCTGACTCAGTGGGCTCTTCTGAGCCAGTCAGTTACACTGTGATTCCAAGGGTTGAGAAAACGCGTTTATTTCGGGCTGAAAAACACGTTTTGAAATGTGTTCTGTTCCTGCCCTATAACTTACATGTTGGTGACCAAAGTTGCCAAAACGTGTTTATTTGTGCTGAAAAACACGTTTTGACAACTTCTGCACACTGGGGTTAAGGGCTGACTCAGTGGGCTCTTCTGAGCCAGTCAGTTACACTGTGATTCCAAGAGTTGAGAAAACGCGTTTATTTCGGGCTGAAAAACACGTTTTGAAAAGTGTTCTGTTCCTGCCCTATAACTTACATGTTGTTGACCAAAGTTGCCAAAACGTGTTTATTTGTGCTGAAAAACACGTTTTGACAACTTCTGCACACTGGGGTTGAGGGCTTACTCATTGGGCTCTTCTGAGCCAGTCAGTTACACTGTGATTCCAAGGGTTGAGAAAACGCGTTTATTTCGGGCTGAAAAACACGTTTTGAAAAGTGTTCTGTTCCTGCCCTATAACTTACATGTTGTTGACCAAAGTTGCCAAAACGTGTTTATTTGTGCTGAAAAACACGTTTTGACAACTTCTGCACACTGGGGTTAAGGGCTGACTCAGTGGGCTCTTCTGAGCCAGTCAGTTACACTGTGATTCCAGGAGTTGAGAAAACGCGTTTATTTCGGGCTGAAAAACACGTTTTGAAAAGTGTTCTGTTCCTGCCCTATAACTTACATGTTGTTGACCAAAGTTGCCAAAACGTGTTTATTTGTGCTGAAAAACACGTTTTGACAACTTCTGCACACTGGGGTTAAGGGCTGACTCAGTGGGCTCTTCTGAGCCAGTCAGTTACACTGTGATTCCAGGAGTTGAGAAAACGCGTTTATTTCGGGCTGAAAAACACGTTTTGAAAAGTGTTCTGTTCCTGCCCTATAACTTACATGTTGTTGACCAAAGTTGCCAAAACGTGTTTATTTGTGCTGAAAAACACGTTTTGACAACTTCTGCACACTGGGGTTAAGGGCTGACTCAGTGGGCTCTTCTGAGCCAGTCAGTTACACTGTGATTCCAGGAGTTGAGAAAACGCGTTTTTTTCGGGCTGAAAAACACGTTTTGAAAAGTGTTCTGTTCCTGCCCTATAACTTACATGTTGGTTACCAAAGTTGCCAAAACGTGTTTATTTGTGCTTAAAAACACGTTTTGACAACTTCTGCACACTGGGGTTAAGGGCTGACTCAGTGGGCTCTTCTGAGCCAGTCAGTTACACTGTGATTCCAAGGGTTGAGAAAACGCGTTATTTCGGGCTGAAAAACACGTTTTGAAAAGTGTTCTGTTCCTGCCCTATAACTTACATGTTGTTGACCAAAGTTGCCAAAACGTGTTTATTTGTGCTGAAAAACACGTTTTGACAACTTCTGCACACTGGGGTTAAGGGCTGACTCAGTGGGCTCTTCTGAGCCAGTCAGTTACACTGTGATTCCAGGAGTTGAGAAAACGCGTTTTTTTCGGGCTGAAAAACACGTTTTGAAAAGTGTTCTGTTCCTGCCCTATAACTTACATGTTGTTGACCAAAGTTGCCAAAACGTGTTTATTTGTGCTGAAAAACACGTTTTGACAACTTCTGCACACTGGGGTTAAGGGCTGAATCAGTGGGCTCTTCTGAGCCAGTCAGTTACACTGTGATTCCAGGAGTTGAGAAAACGCGTTTTTTTCGGGCTGAAAAACACGTTTTGAAAAGTGTTCTGTTCCTGCCCTATAACTTACATGTTGTTGACCAAAGTTGCCAAAACGTGTTTATTTGTGCTGAAAAACACGTTTTGACAACTTCTGCACACTGGGGTTAAGGGCTGAATCAGTGGGCTCTTCTGAGCCAGTCAGTTACACTGTGATTCCAAGGGTTGAGAAAACGCGTTTATTTCGGGCTGAAAAACACGTTTTGAAAAGTGTTCTGTTCCTGCCCTATAACTTACATGTTGGTGACCAAAATTGCCAAAACGTGTTTATTTGTGCTTAAAAACACGTTTTGACAACTTCTGCACACTGGGGTTAAGGGCTGACTCAGTGGGCTCTTCTGAGCCAGTCAGTTACACTGTGATTCAAAGGGTTGAGAAAACGCGTTTATTTCGGGCTGAAAAACACGTTTTGAAAAGTGTTCTGTTCCTGCCCTATAACTTACATGTTGGTGACCAAAGTTGCCAAAACGTGTTTATTTGTGCTTAAAAACACGTTTTGACAACTTCTGCACACTGGGGTTAAGGGCTGACTCAGTGGGCTCTTCTGAGCCAGTCAGTTACACTGTGATTCCAAGGGTTGAGAAAACGCGTTTATTTCGGGCTGAAAAACACGTTTTGAAATGTGTTCTGTTCCTGCCCTATAACTTACATGTTGGTGACCAAAGTTGCCAAAACGTGTTTATTTGTGCTGAAAAACACGTTTTGACAACTTCTGCACACTGGGGTTAAGGGCTGACTCAGTGGGCTCTTCTGAGCCAGTCAGTTACACTGTGATTCCAAGAGTTGAGAAAACGCGTTTATTTCGGGCTGAAAAACACGTTTTGAAAAGTGTTCTGTTCCTGCCCTATAACTTACATGTTGTTGACCAAAGTTGCCAAAACGTGTTTATTTGTGCTGAAAAACACGTTTTGACAACTTCTGCACACTGGGGTTGAGGGCTTACTCATTGGGCTCTTCTGAGCCAGTCAGTTACACTGTGATTCCAAGGGTTGAGAAAACGCGTTTATTTCGGGCTGAAAAACACGTTTTGAAAAGTGTTCTGTTCCTGCCCTATAACTTACATGTTGTTGACCAAAGTTGCCAAAACGTGTTTATTTGTGCTGAAAAACACGTTTTGACAACTTCTGCACACTGGGGTTAAGGGCTGACTCAGTGGGCTCTTCTGAGCCAGTCAGTTACACTGTGATTCCAGGAGTTGAGAAAACGCGTTTATTTCGGGCTGAAAAACACGTTTTGAAAAGTGTTCTGTTCCTGCCCTATAACTTACATGTTGTTGACCAAAGTTGCCAAAACGTGTTTATTTGTGCTGAAAAACACGTTTTGACAACTTCTGCACACTGGGGTTAAGGGCTGACTCAGTGGGCTCTTCTGAGCCAGTCAGTTACACTGTGATTCCAGGAGTTGAGAAAACGCGTTTATTTCGGGCTGAAAAACACGTTTTGAAAAGTGTTCTGTTCCTGCCCTATAACTTACATGTTGTTGACCAAAGTTGCCAAAACGTGTTTATTTGTGCTGAAAAACACGTTTTGACAACTTCTGCACACTGGGGTTAAGGGCTGACTCAGTGGGCTCTTCTGAGCCAGTCAGTTACACTGTGATTCCAGGAGTTGAGAAAACGCGTTTATTTCGGGCTGAAAAACACGTTTTGAAAAGTGTTCTGTTCCTGCCCTATAACTTACATGTTGGTTACCAAAGTTGCCAAAACGTGTTTATTTGTGCTTAAAAACACGTTTTGACAACTTCTGCACACTGGGGTTAAGGGCTGACTCAGTGGGCTCTTCTGAGCCAGTCAGTTACACTGTGATTCCAAGGGTTGAGAAAACGCGTTATTTCGGGCTGAAAAACACGTTTTGAAAAGTGTTCTGTTCCTGCCCTATAACTTACATGTTGGTGACCAAAGTTGCCAAAACGTGTTTATTTGTGCTGAAAAACACGTTTTGACAACTTCTGCACACTGGGGTTAAGGGCTGACTCAGTGGGCTCTTCTGAGCCAGTCAGTTACACTGTGATTCCAAGGGTTGAGAAAACGCGTTTATTTCGGGCTGAAAAACACGTTTTGAAAAGTGTTCTGTTCCTGCCCTATAACTTACATGTTGTTGACCAAAGTTGCCAAAACGTGTTTATTTGTGCTGAAAAACACGTTTTGACAACTTCTGCACACTGGGGTTAAGGGCTGACTCAGTGGGCTCTTCTGAGCCAGTCAGTTACACTGTGATTCCAGGAGTTGAGAAAACGCGTTTATTTCGGGCTGAAAAACACGTTTTGAAAAGTGTTCTGTTCCTGCCCTATAACTTACATGTTGGTGACCAAAGTTGCCAAAACGTGTTTATTTGTGCTGAAAAACACGTTTTGACAACTTCTGCACACTGGGGTTAAGGGCTGACTCAGTGGGCTCTTCTGAGCCAGTCAGTTACACTGTGATTCCAGGAGTTGAGAAAACGCGTTTATTTCGGGCTGAAAAACACGTTTTGAAAAGTGTTCTGTTCCTGCCCTATAACTTACATGTTGTTGACCAAAGTTGCCAAAACGTGTTTATTTGTGCTGAAAAACACGTTTTGACAACTTCTGCACACTGGGGTTAAGGGCTGACTCAGTGGGCTCTTCTGAGCCAGTCAGTTACACTGTGATTCCAGGAGTTGAGAAAACGCGTTTATTTCGGGCTGAAAAACACGTTTTGAAAAGTGTTCTGTTCCTGCCCTATAACTTACATGTTGGTTACCAAAGTTGCCAAAACGTGTTTATTTGTGCTTAAAAACACGTTTTGACAACTTCTGCACACTGGGGTTAAGGGCTGACTCAGTGGGCTCTTCTGAGCCAGTCAGTTACACTGTGATTCCAAGGGTTGAGAAAACGCGTTATTTCGGGCTGAAAAACACGTTTTGAAAAGTGTTCTGTTCCTGCCCTATAACTTACATGTTGGTGACCAAAGTTGCCAAAACGTGTTTATTTGTGCTGAAAAACACGTTTTGACAACTTCTGCACACTGGGGTTAAGGGCTGACTCAGTGGGCTCTTCTGAGCCAGTCAGTTACACTGTGATTCCAAGGGTTGAGAAAACGCGTTTATTTCGGGCTGAAAAACACGTTTTGAAAAGTGTTCTGTTCCTGCCCTATAACTTACATGTTGTTGACCAAAGTTGCCAAAACGTGTTTATTTGTGCTGAAAAACACGTTTTGACAACTCCTGCACACTGGGGTTAAGGGCTGACTCAGTGGGCTCTTCTGAGCCAGTCAGTTACACTGTGATTCCAAGAGTTGAGAAAACGCGTTTATTTCGGGCTGAAAAACACGTTTTGAAAAGTGTTCTGTTCCTGCCCTATAACTTACATGTTGTTGACCAAAGTTGCCAAAACGTGTTTATTTGTGCTGAAAAACACGTTTTGACAACTTCTGCACACTGGGGTTAAGGGCTGACTCATTGGGCTCTTCTGAGCCAGTCAGTTACACTGTGATTCCAAGGGTTGAGAAAACGCGTTTATATCGGGCTGAAAAACACGTTTTGAAAAGTGTTCTGTTCCTGCCCTATAAGTTACATGTTGTTGACCAAAGTTGCCAAAACGTGTTTATTTGTGCTGAAAAACACGTTTTGACAACTTCTGCACACTGGGGTTAAGGGCTGACTCAGTGGGCTCTTCTGAGCCAGTCAGTTACACTGTGATTCCAGGAGTTGAGAAAACGCGTTTATTTCGGGCTGAAAAACACGTTTTGAAAAGTGTTCTGTTCCTGCCCTATAACTTACATGTTGGTGACCAAAGTTGCCAAAACGTGTTTATTTGTGCTGAAAAACACGTTTTGACAACTTCTGCACACTGGGGTTAAGGGCTGGCTCAGTGGGCTCTTCTGAGCCAGTCAGTTACACTGTGATTCCAAGGGTTGAGAAAACGCGTTTATTTCGGGCTGAAAAACACGTTTTGAAAAGTGTTCTGTTCCTGCCCTATAACTTACATGTTGGTGACCAAAGTTGCCAAAACGTGTTTATTTGTGCTGAAAAACACGTTTTGACAACTTCTGCACACTGGGGTTAAGGGCTGGCTCAGTGGGCTCTTCTGAGCCAGTCAGTTACACTGTGATTCCAAGAGTTGAGAAAACGCGTTTATTTCGGGCTGAAAAACACGTTTTGAAAAGTGTTCTGTTCCTGCCCTATAACTTACATGTTGTTGACCAAAGTTGCCAAAACGTGTTTATTTGTGCTGAAAAACACGTTTTGACAACTTCTGCACACTGGGGTTAAGGGCTGACTCAGTGGGCTCTTCTGAGCCAGTCAGTTACACTGTGATTCCAGGAGTTGAGAAAACGCGTTTATTTCGGGCTGAAAAACACGTTTTGAAAAGTGTTCTGTTCCTGCCCTATAACTTACATGTTGGTGACCAAAGTTGCCAAAACGTGTTTATTTGTGCTGAAAAACACGTTTTGACAACTTCTGCACACTGGGGTTAAGGGCTGAATCAGTGGGCTCTTCTGAGCCAGTCAGTTACCCTGTGATTCCAAGGGTTGAGAAAACGCGTTTATTTCGGGCTGCAAAACACGTTTTGAAAAGTGTTCTGTTCCTGCCCTATAACTTACATGTTGGTGACCAAAGTTGCCAAAACGTGTTTATTTGTGCTTAAAAACATGTTTTGACAACTTCTGCACACTGGGGTTAAGGGCTGACTCAGTGGGCTCTTCTGAGCCAGTCAGTTACACTGTGATTCAAAGGGTTGAGAAAACGCGTTTATTTCGGGCTGAAAAACACGTTTTGAAAAGTGTTCTGTTCCTGCCCTATAACTTACATGTTGGTGACCAAAGTTGCCAAAACGTGTTTATTTGTGCTTATAAACACGTATTGACAACTTCTGCACACTGGGGTTAAGGGCTGACTCAGTGGGCTCTTCTGAGCCAGTCAGTTACACTGTGATTCCAAGGGTTGAGAAAACGCGTTTATTTCGGGCTGAAAAACACGTTTTGAAAAGTGTTCTGTTCCTGCCCTATAACTTACATGTTGGTGACCAAAGTTGCCAAAACGTGTTTATTTGTGCTGAAAAACACGTTTTGACAACTTCTGCACACTGGGGTTAAGGGCTGACTCAGTGGGCTCTTCTGAGCCAGTCAGTTACACTGTGATTCCAAGAGTTGAGAAAACGCGTTTATTTCAGGCTGAAAAACACGTTTTGAAAAGTGTTCTGTTCCTGCCCTATAACTTACATGTTGTTGACCAAAGTTGCCAAAACGTGTTTATTTGTGCTGAAAAACACGTTTTGACAACTTCTGCACACTGGGGTTGAGGGCTTACTCATTGGGCTCTTCTGAGCCAGTCAGTTACACTGTGATTCCAAGGGTTGAGAAAACGCGTTTATTTCGGGCTGAAAAACACGTTTTGAAAAGTGTTCTGTTCCTGCCCTATAACTTACATGTTGTTGACCAAAGTTGCCAAAACGTGTTTATTTGTGCTGAAAAACACGTTTTGACAACTTCTGCACACTGGGGTTAAGGGCTGACTCAGTGGGCTCTTCTGAGCCAGTCAGTTACACTGTGATTCCAGGAGTTGAGAAAACGCGTTTATTTCGGGCTGAGAAACACGTTTTGAAAAGTGTTCTGTTCCTGCCCTATAACTTACATGTTGTTGACCAAAGTTGCCAAAACGTGTTTATTTGTGCTGAAAAACACGTTTTGACAACTTCTGCACACTGGGGTTAAGGGCTGACTCAGTGGGCTCTTCTGAGCCAGTCAGTTACACTGTGATTCCAGGAGTTGAGAAAACGCGTTTATTTCGGGCTGAAAAACACGTTTTGAAAAGTGTTCTGTTCCTGCCCTATAACTTACATGTTGTTGACCAAAGTTGCCAAAACGTGTTTATTTGTGCTGAAAAACACGTTTTGACAACTTCTGCACACTGGGGTTAAGGGCTGACTCAGTGGGCTCTTCTGAGCCAGTCAGTTACACTGTGATTCCAGGAGTTGAGAAAACGCGTTTATTTCGGGCTGAAAAACACGTTTTGAAAAGTGTTCTGTTCCTGCCCTATAACTTACATGTTGGTGACCAAAGTTGCCAAAACGTGTTTATTTGTGCTTAAAAACACGTTTTGACAACTTCTGCACACTGGGGATAAGGGCTGACTCAGTGGGCTCTTCTGAGCCAGTCAGTTACACTGTGATTCCAGGAGTTGAGAAAACGCGTTTATTTCGGGCTGAAAAACACGTTTTGAAAAGTGTTCTGTTCCTGTCCTATAACTTACATGTTGGTGACCAAAGTTGCCAAAACGTGTTTATTTGTGCTGAAAAACACGTTTTGACAACTTCTGCACACTGGGGTTAAGGGCTGACTCAGTGGGCTCTTCTGAGCCAGTCAGTTACACTGTGATTCAAAGGGTTGAGAAAACGCGTTTATTTCGGGCTGAAAAACACGTTTTGAAAAGTGTTCTGTTCCTGCCCTATAACTTACATGTTGTTGACCAAAGTTGCCAAAACGTGTTTATTTGTGCTGAAAAACACGTTTTGACAACTTCTGCACACTGGGGTTAAGGGCTGAATCAGTGGGCTCTTCTGAGCCAGTCAGTTACACTGTGGTTCCAAGAGTTGAGAAAACGCGTTTATTTCGGGCTGAAAAACACGTTTTGAAAAGTGTTCTGTTCCTGCCCTATAACTTACATGTTGTTGACCAAAGTTGCCAAAACGTGTTTATTTGTGCTGAAAAACACGTTTTGACAACTTCTGCACACTGGGGTTAAGGGCTGACTCAGTGGGCTCTTCTGAGCCAGTCAGTTACACTGTGATTCCAAGGGTTGAGAAAACGCGTTTATTTCGGGCTGAAAAACACGTTTTGAAAAGTGTTCTGTTCCTGCCCTATAACTTACATGTTGGTGACCAAAGTTGCCAAAACGTGTTTATTTGTGCTTAAAAACACGTTTTGACAACTTCTGCACACTGGGGTTAAGGGCTGACTCAGTGGGCTCTTCTGAGCCAGTCAGTTACACTGTGATTCAAAGGGTTGAGAAAACGCGTTTATTTCGGGCTGAAAAACACGTTTTGAAAAGTGTTCTGTTCCTGCCCTATAACTTACATGTTGTTGACCAAAGTTGCCAAAACGTGTTTATTTGGGCTGAAAAACACGTTTTGACAACTTCTGCACACTGGGGTTAAGGGCTGACTCAGTGGGCTCTTCTGAGCCAGTCAGTTACACTGTGATTCCAGGAGTTGAGAAAACGCGTTTATTTCGGGCTGAAAAACACGTTTTGAAAAGTGTTCTGTTCCTGCCCTATAACTTACATGTTGGTGACCAAAGTTGCCAAAACGTGTTTATTTGTGCTGAAAAACACGTTTTGACAACTTCTGCACACTGGGGGTAAGGGCTGACTCAGTGGGCTCTTCTGAACCAGTCAGTTACACTGTGATTCCAAGAGTTGAGAAAACGCGTTTATTTCGGGCTGAAAAACACGTTTTGAAAAGTGTTCTGTTCCTGCCCTATAACTTACATGTTGTTGACCAAAGTTGCCAAAACGTGTTTATTTGTGCTGAAAAACACGTTTTGACAACTTCTGCACACTGGGGTTAAGGGCTGACTCATTGGGCTCTTCTGAGCCAGTCAGTTACACTGTGATTCCAAGGGTTGAGAAAACGCGTTTATATCGGGCTGAAAAACACGTTTTGAAAAGTGTTCTGTTCCTGCCCTATAAGTTACATGTTGTTGACCAAAGTTGCCAAAACGTGTTTATTTGTGCTGAAAAACACGTTTTGACAAAATCTGCACACTGGGGTTAAGGGCTGACTCAGTGGGCTCTTCTGAGCCAGTCAGTTACACTGTGATTCCAGGAGTTGAGAAAACGCGTTTATTTCGGGCTGAAAAACACGTTTTGAAAAGTGTTCTGTTCCTGCCCTATAACTTACATGTTGTTGACCAAAGTTGCCAAAACGTGTTTATTTGTGCTGAAAAACACGTTTTGACAACTTCTGCACACTGGGGTTAAGGGCTGACTCAGTGGGCTCTTCTGAGCCAGTCAGTTACACTGTGATTCCAGGAGTTGAGAAAACGCGTTTATTTCGGGCTGAAAAACACGTTTTGAAAAGTGTTCTGTTCCTGCCCTATAACTTACATGTTGTTGACCAAAGTTGCCAAAACGTGTTTATTTGTGCTGAAAAACACGTTTTGACAACTTCTGCACACTGGGGTTAAGGGCTGACTCAGTGGGCTCTTCTGAGCCAGTCAGTTACACTGTGATTCCAAGGGTTGAGAAAACGCGTTTATTTCGGGCTGAAAAACACGTTTTGAAAAGTGTTCTGTTCCTGCCCTATAACTTACATGTTGGTGACCAAAGTTGCCAAAACGTGTTTATTTGTGCTGAAAAACACGTTTTGACAACTTCTGCACACTGGGGTTAAGGGCTGACTCAGTGGGCTCTTCTGAGCCAGTCAGTTACACTGTGATTCCAAGGGTTGAGAAAACGCGTTTATTTCGGGCTGAAAAACACGTTTTGAAAAGTGTTCTGTTCCTGCCCTATAACTTACATGTTGTTGACCAAAGTTGCCAAAACGTGTTTATTTGTGCTGAAAAACACGTTTTGACAACTCCTGCACACTGGGGTTAAGGGCTGACTCAGTGGGCTCTTCTGAGCCAGTCAGTTACACTGTGATTCCAAGAGTTGAGAAAACGCGTTTATTTCGGGCTGAAAAACACGTTTTGAAAAGTGTTCTGTTCCTGCCCTATAACTTACATGTTGTTGACCAAAGTTGCCAAAACGTGTTTATTTGTGCTGAAAAACACGTTTTGACAACTTCTGCACACTGGGGTTAAGGGCTGACTCAGTGGGCTCTTCTGAGCCAGTCAGTTACACTGTGATTCCAGGAGTTGAGAAAACGCGTTTATTTCGGGCTGAAAAACACGTTTTGAAAAGTGTTCTGTTCCTGCCCTATAACTTACATGTTGGTGACCAAAGTTGCCAAAACGTGTTTATTTGTGCTGAAAAACACGTTTTGACAACTTCTGCACACTGGGGTTAAGGGCTGAATCAGTGGGCTCTTCTGAGCCAGTCAGTTACACTGTGATTCCAAGAGTTGAGAAAACGCGTTTATTTCGGGCTGAAAAACACGTTTTGAAAAGTGTTCTGTTCCTGCCCTATAACTTACATGTTGTTGACCAAAGTTGCCAAAACGTGTTTATTTGGGCTGAAAAACACGTTTTGACAACTTCTGCACACTGGGGTTAAGGGCTGACTCAGTGGGCTCTTCTGAGCCAGTCAGTTACACTGTGATTCCAGGAGTTGAGAAAACGCGTTTATTTCGGGCTGAAAAACACGTTTTGAAAAGTGTTCTGTTCCTGCCCTATAACTTACATGTTGGTGACCAAAGTTGCCAAAACGTGTTTATTTGTGCTGAAAAACACGTTTTGACAACTTCTGCACACTGGGGTTAAGGGCTGACTCAGTGGGCTCTTCTGAACCAGTCAGTTACACTGTGATTCCAAGAGTTGAGAAAACGCGTTTATTTCGGGCTGAAAAACACGTTTTGAAAAGTGTTCTGTTCCTGCCCTATAACTTACATGTTGTTGACCAAAGTTGCCAAAACGTGTTTATTTGTGCTGAAAAACACGTTTTGACAACTTCTGCACACTGGGGTTAAGGGCTGACTCATTGGGCTCTTCTGAGCCAGTCAGTTACACTGTGATTCCAAGGGTTGAGAAAACGCGTTTATATCGGGCTGAAAAACACGTTTTGAAAAGTGTTCTGTTCCTGCCCTATAAGTTACATGTTGTTGACCAAAGTTGCCAAAACGTGTTTATTTGTGCTGAAAAACACGTTTTGACAACATCTGCACACTGGGGTTAAGGGCTGACTCAGTGGGCTCTTCTGAGCCAGTCAGTTACACTGTGATTCCAGGAGTTGAGAAAACGCGTTTATTTCGGGCTGAAAAACACGTTTTGAAAAGTGTTCTGTTCCTGCCCTATAACTTACATGTTGTTGACCAAAGTTGCCAAAACGTGTTTATTTGTGCTGAAAAACACGTTTTGACAACTTCTGCACACTGGGGTTAAGGGCTGACTCAGTGGGCTCTTCTGAGCCAGTCAGTTACACTGTGATTCCAGGAGTTGAGAAAACGCGTTTATTTCGGGCTGAAAAACACGTTTTGAAAAGTGTTCTGTTCCTGCCCTATAACTTACATGTTGGTGACCAAAGTTGCCAAAACGTGTTTATTTGTGCTTAAAAACACGTTTTGACAACTTCTGCACACTGGGGTTAAGGGCTGACTCAGTGGGCTCTTCTGAGCCAGTCAGTTACACTGTGATTCCAAGGGTTGAGAAAACGCGTTTTTTTCGGGCTGAAAAACACGTTTTGAAAAGTGTTCTGTTCCTGCCCTATAACTTACATGTTGGTGACCAAAGTTGCCAAAACGTGTTTATTTGTGCTGAAAAACACGTTTTGACAACTTCTGCACACTGGAGTTAAGGGCTGACTCAGTGGGCTCTTCTGAGCCAGTCAGTTACACTGTGATTCCAAGGGTTGAGAAAACGCGTTTATTTCGGGCTGAAAAACACGTTTTGAAAAGTGTTCTGTTCCTGCCCTATAACTTACATGTTGTTGACCAAAGTTGCCAAAACGTGTTTATTTGTGCTGAGAAACACGTTTTGACAACTTCTGCACACTGGGGTTAAGGGCTTAATCAGTGGGCTCTTCTGAGCCAGTCAGTTACACTGTGATTCCAAGGGTTGAGAAAACGCGTTTATTTCGGGCTGAAAAACACGTTTTGAAAAGTGTTCTGTTCCTGCCCTATAACTTACATGTTGGTGACCAAAATTGCCAAAACGTGTTTATTTGTGCTTAAAAACACGTTTTGACAACTTCTGCACACTGGGGTTAAGGGCTGACTCAGTGGGCTCTTCTGAGCCAGTCAGTTACACTGTGATTCAAAGGGTTGAGAAAACGCGTTTATTTCGGGCTGAAAAACACGTTTTGAAAAGTGTTCTGTTCCTGCCCTATAACTTACATGTTGGTGACCAAAGTTGCCAAAACGTGTTTATTTGTGCTGAAAAACACGTTTTGACAACTTCTGCACACTGGGGTTAAGGGCTGACTCAGTGGGCTCTTCTGAGCCAGTCAGTTACACTGTGATTCCAGGAGTTGAGAAAACGCGTTTATTTCGGGCTGAAAAACACGTTTTGAAAAGTGTTCTGTTCCTGCCCTATAACTTACATGTTGTTGACCAAAGTTGCCAAAACGTGTTTATTTGTGCTGAAAAACACGTTTTGACAACTTCTGCACACTGGGGTTAAGGGCTGACTCAGTGGGCTCTTCTGAGCCAGTCAGTTACACTGTGATTCCAAGGGTTGAGAAAACGCGTTTATTTCGGGCTGAAAAACACGTTTTGAAAAGTGTTCTGTTCCTGCCCTATAACTTACATGTTGGTGACCAAAGTTGCCAAAACGTGTTTATTTGTGCTGAAAAACACGTTTTGACAACTTCTGCACACTGGGGTTAAGGGCTGACTCAGTGGGCTCTTCTGAGCCAGTCAGTTACACTGTGATTCCAAGGGTTGAGAAAACGCGTTTATTTCGGGCTGAAAAACACGTTTTGAAAAGTGTTCTGTTCCTGCCCTATAACTTACATGTTGTTGACCAAAGTTGCCAAAACGTGTTTATTTGTGCTGAAAAACACGTTTTGACAACTCCTGCACACTGGGGTTAAGGGCTGACTCAGTGGGCTCTTCTGAGCCAGTCAGTTACACTGTGATTCCAAGAGTTGAGAAAACGCGTTTATTTCGGGCTGAAAAACACGTTTTGAAAAGTGTTCTGTTCCTGCCCTATAACTTACATGTTGTTGACCAAAGTTGCCAAAACGTGTTTATTTGTGCTGAAAAACACGTTTTGACAACTTCTGCACACTGGGGTTAAGGGCTGACTCAGTGGGCTCTTCTGAGCCAGTCAGTTACACTGTGATTCCAGGAGTTGAGAAAACGCGTTTATTTCGGGCTGAAAAACACGTTTTGAAAAGTGTTCTGTTCCTGCCCTATAACTTACATGTTGGTGACCAAAGTTGCCAAAACGTGTTTATTTGTGCTGAAAAACACGTTTTGACAACTTCTGCACACTGGGGTTAAGGGCTGAATCAGTGGGCTCTTCTGAGCCAGTCAGTTACACTGTGATTCCAAGAGTTGAGAAAACGCGTTTATTTCGGGCTGAAAAACACGTTTTGAAAAGTGTTCTGTTCCTGCCCTATAACTTACATGTTGTTGACCAAAGTTGCCAAAACGTGTTTATTTGGGCTGAAAAACACGTTTTGACAACTTCTGCACACTGGGGTTAAGGGCTGACTCAGTGGGCTCTTCTGAGCCAGTCAGTTACACTGTGATTCCAGGAGTTGAGAAAACGCGTTTATTTCGGGCTGAAAAACACGTTTTGAAAAGTGTTCTGTTCCTGCCCTATAACTTACATGTTGGTGACCAAAGTTGCCAAAACGTGTTTATTTGTGCTGAAAAACACGTTTTGACAACTTCTGCACACTGGGGTTAAGGGCTGACTCAGTGGGCTCTTCTGAACCAGTCAGTTACACTGTGATTCCAAGAGTTGAGAAAACGCGTTTATTTCGGGCTGAAAAACACGTTTTGAAAAGTGTTCTGTTCCTGCCCTATAACTTACATGTTGTTGACCAAAGTTGCCAAAACGTGTTTATTTGTGCTGAAAAACACGTTTTGACAACTTCTGCACACTGGGGTTAAGGGCTGACTCATTGGGCTCTTCTGAGCCAGTCAGTTACACTGTGATTCCAAGGGTTGAGAAAACGCGTTTATATCGGGCTGAAAAACACGTTTTGAAAAGTGTTCTGTTCCTGCCCTATAAGTTACATGTTGTTGACCAAAGTTGCCAAAACGTGTTTATTTGTGCTGAAAAACACGTTTTGACAACATCTGCACACTGGGGTTAAGGGCTGACTCAGTGGGCTCTTCTGAGCCAGTCAGTTACACTGTGATTCCAGGAGTTGAGAAAACGCGTTTATTTCGGGCTGAAAAACACGTTTTGAAAAGTGTTCTGTTCCTGCCCTATAACTTACATGTTGTTGACCAAAGTTGCCAAAACGTGTTTATTTGTGCTGAAAAACACGTTTTGACAACTTCTGCACACTGGGGTTAAGGGCTGACTCAGTGGGCTCTTCTGAGCCAGTCAGTTACACTGTGATTCCAGGAGTTGAGAAAACGCGTTTATTTCGGGCTGAAAAACACGTTTTGAAAAGTGTTCTGTTCCTGCCCTATAACTTACATGTTGGTGACCAAAGTTGCCAAAACGTGTTTATTTGTGCTTAAAAACACGTTTTGACAACTTCTGCACACTGGGGTTAAGGGCTGACTCAGTGGGCTCTTCTGAGCCAGTCAGTTACACTGTGATTCCAAGGGTTGAGAAAACGCGTTTTTTTCGGGCTGAAAAACACGTTTTGAAAAGTGTTCTGTTCCTGCCCTATAACTTACATGTTGGTGACCAAAGTTGCCAAAACGTGTTTATTTGTGCTGAAAAACACGTTTTGACAACTTCTGCACACTGGAGTTAAGGGCTGACTCAGTGGGCTCTTCTGAGCCAGTCAGTTACACTGTGATTCCAAGGGTTGAGAAAACGCGTTTATTTCGGGCTGAAAAACACGTTTTGAAAAGTGTTCTGTTCCTGCCCTATAACTTACATGTTGTTGACCAAAGTTGCCAAAACGTGTTTATTTGTGCTGAAAAACACGTTTTGACAACTTCTGCACACTGGGGTTAAGGGCTTAATCAGTGGGCTCTTCTGAGCCAGTCAGTTACACTGTGATTCCAAGGGTTGAGAAAACGCGTTTATTTCGGGCTGAAAAACACGTTTTGAAAAGTGTTCTGTTCCTGCCCTATAACTTACATGTTGGTGACCAAAATTGCCAAAACGTGTTTATTTGTGCTTAAAAACACGTTTTGACAACTTCTGCACACTGGGGTTAAGGGCTGACTCAGTGGGCTCTTCTGAGCCAGTCAGTTACACTGTGATTCAAAGGGTTGAGAAAACGCGTTTATTTCGGGCTGAAAAACACGTTTTGAAAAGTGTTCTGTTCCTGCCCTATAACTTACATGTTGGTGACCAAAGTTGCCAAAACGTGTTTATTTGTGCTTAAAAACACGTTTTGACAACTTCTGCACACTGGGGTTAAGGGCTGACTCAGTGGGCTCTTCTGAGCCAGTCAGTTACACTGTGATTCCAAGGGTTGAGAAAATGCGTTTATTTCGGGCTGAAAAACACGTTTTGAAATGTGTTCTGTTCCTGCCCTATAACTTACATGTTGGTGACCAAAGTTGCCAAAACGTGTTTATTTGTGCTGAAAAACACGTTTTGACAACTTCTGCACACTGGGGTTAAGGGCTGACTCAGTGGGCTCTTCTGAGCCAGTCAGTTACACTGTGATTCCAAGAGTTGAGAAAACGCGTTTATTTCGGGCTGAAAAACACGTTTTGAAAAGTGTTCTGTTCCTGCCCTATAACTTACATGTTGTTGACCAAAGTTGCCAAAACGTGTTTATTTGTGCTGAAAAACACGTTTTGACAACTTCTGCACACTGGGGTTGAGGGCTTACTCATTGGGCTCTTCTGAGCCAGTCAGTTACACTGTGATTCCAAGGGTTGAGAAAACGCGTTTATTTCGGGCTGAAAAACACGTTTTGAAAAGTGTTCTGTTCCTGCCCTATAACTTACATGTTGTTGACCAAAGTTGCCAAAACGTGTTTATTTGTGCTGAAAAACACGTTTTGACAACTTCTGCACACTGGGGTTAAGGGCTGACTCAGTGGGCTCTTCTGAGCCAGTCAGTTACACTGTGATTCCAGGAGTTGAGAAAACGCGTTTATTTCGGGCTGAAAAACACGTTTTGAAAAGTGTTCTGTTCCTGCCCTATAACTTACATGTTGTTGACCAAAGTTGCCAAAACGTGTTTATTTGTGCTGAAAAACACGTTTTGACAACTTCTGCACACTGGGGTTAAGGGCTGACTCAGTGGGCTCTTCTGAGCCAGTCAGTTACACTGTGATTCCAGGAGTTGAGAAAACGCGTTTATTTCGGGCTGAAAAACACGTTTTGAAAAGTGTTCTGTTCCTGCCCTATAACTTACATGTTGTTGACCAAAGTTGCCAAAACGTGTTTATTTGTGCTGAAAAACACGTTTTGACAACTTCTGCACACTGGGGTTAAGGGCTGACTCAGTGGGCTCTTCTGAGCCAGTCAGTTACACTGTGATTCCAGGAGTTGAGAAAACGCGTTTATTTCGGGCTGAAAAACACGTTTTGAAAAGTGTTCTGTTCCTGCCCTATAACTTACATGTTGGTTACCAAAGTTGCCAAAACGTGTTTATTTGTGCTTAAAAACACGTTTTGACAACTTCTGCACACTGGGGTTAAGGGCTGACTCAGTGGGCTCTTCTGAGCCAGTCAGTTACACTGTGATTCCAAGGGTTGAGAAAACGCGTTTATTTCGGGCTGAAAAACACGTTTTGAAAAGTGTTCTGTTCCTGCCCTATAACTTACATGTTGGTGACCAAAGTTGCCAAAACGTGTTTATTTGTGCTGAAAAACACGTTTTGACAACTTCTGCACACTGGGGTTAAGGGCTGACTCAGTGGGCTCTTCTGAGCCAGTCAGTTACACTGTGATTCCAAGGGTTGAGAAAACGCGTTTATTTCGGGCTGAAAAACACGTTTTGAAAAGTGTTCTGTTCCTGCCCTATAACTTACATGTTGTTGACCAAAGTTGCCAAAACGTGTTTATTTGTGCTGAAAAACACGTTTTGACAACTCCTGCACACTGGGGTTAAGGGCTGACTCAGTGGGCTCTTCTGAGCCAGTCAGTTACACTGTGATTCCAAGAGTTGAGAAAACGCGTTTATTTCGGGCTGAAAAACACGTTTTGAAAAGTGTTCTGTTCCTGCCCTATAACTTACATGTTGTTGACCAAAGTTGCCAAAACGTGTTTATTTGTGCTGAAAAACACGTTTTGACAACTTCTGCACACTGGGGTTAAGGGCTGACTCATTGGGCTCTTCTGAGCCAGTCAGTTACACTGTGATTCCAAGGGTTGAGAAAACGCGTTTATATCGGGCTGAAAAACACGTTTTGAAAAGTGTTCTGTTCCTGCCCTATAAGTTACATGTTGTTGACCAAAGTTGCCAAAACGTGTTTATTTGTGCTGAAAAACACGTTTTGACAACTTCTGCACACTGGGGTTAAGGGCTGACTCAGTGGGCTCTTCTGAGCCAGTCAGTTACACTGTGATTCCAGGAGTTGAGAAAACGCGTTTATTTCGGGCTGAAAAACACGTTTTGAAAAGTGTTCTGTTCCTGCCCTATAACTTACATGTTGGTGACCAAAGTTGCCAAAACGTGTTTATTTGTGCTTAAAAACACGTTTTGACAACTTCTGCACACTGGGGTTAAGGGCTGACTCAGTGGGCTCTTCTGAGCCATTCAGTTACACTGTGATTCCAAGGGTTGAGAAAACGCGTTTTTATCGGGCTGAAAAACACGTTTTGAAAAGTGTTCTGTTCCTGCCCTATAACTTACATGTTGGTGACCAAAGTTGCCAAAACGTGTTTATTTGTGCTGAAAAACACGTTTTGACAACTTCTGCACACTGGGGTTAAGGGCTGAATCAGTGGGCTCTTCTGAGCCAGTCAGTTACCCTGTGATTCCAAGGGTTGAGAAAACGCGTTTATTTCGGGCTGAAAAACACGTTTTGAAAAGTGTTCTGTTCCTGCCCTATAACTTACATGTTGGTGACCAAAGTTGCCAAAACGTGTTTATTTGTGCTTATAAACACGTTTTGACAACTTCTGCACACTGGGGTTAAGGGCTGACTCAGTGGGCTCTTCTGAGCCAGTCAGTTACACTGTGATTCCAAGGGTTGAGAAAACGCGTTTATTTCGGGCTGAAAAACACGTTTTGAAAAGTGTTCTGTTCCTGCCCTATAACTTACATGTTGGTGACCAAAGTTGCCAAAACGTGTTTATTTGTGCTGAAAAACACGTTTTGACAACTTCTGCACACTGGGGTTAAGGGCTGGCTCAGTGGGCTCTTCTGAGCCAGTCAGTTACACTGTGATTCCAAGAGTTGAGAAAACGCGTTTATTTCGGGCTGAAAAACACGTTTTGAAAAGTGTTCTGTTCCTGCCCTATAACTTACATGTTGTTGACCAAAGTTGCCAAAACGTGTTTATTTGTGCTGAAAAACACGTTTTGACAACTTCTGCACACTGGGGTTAAGGGCTGACTCAGTGGGCTCTTCTGAGCCAGTCAGTTACACTGTGATTCCAGGAGTTGAGAAAACGCGTTTATTTCGGGCTGAAAAACACGTTTTGAAAAGTGTTCTGTTCCTGCCCTATAACTTACATGTTGGTGACCAAAGTTGCCAAAACGTGTTTATTTGTGCTGAAAAACACGTTTTGACAACTTCTGCACACTGGGGTTAAGGGCTGAATCAGTGGGCTCTTCTGAGCCAGTCAGTTACCCTGTGATTCCAAGGGTTGAGAAAACGCGTTTATTTCGGGCTGAAAAACACGTTTTGAAAAGTGTTCTGTTCCTGCCCTATAACTTACATGTTGGTGACCAAAGTTGCCAAAACGTGTTTATTTGTGCTTAAAAACACGTTTTGACAACTTCTGCACACTGGGGTTAAGGGCTGACTCAGTGGGCTCTTCTGAGCCAGTCAGTTACACTGTGATTCAAAGGGTTGAGAAAACGCGTTTATTTCGGGCTGAAAAACACGTTTTGAAAAGTGTTCTGTTCCTGCCCTATAACTTACATGTTGGTGACCAAAGTTGCCAAAACGTGTTTATTTGTGCTTATAAACACGTTTTGACAACTTCTGCACACTGGGGTTAAGGGCTGACTCAGTGGGCTCTTCTGAGCCAGTCAGTTACACTGTGATTCCAAGGGTTGAGAAAACGCGTTTATTTCGGGCTGAAAAACACGTTTTGAAAAGTGTTCTGTTCCTGCCCTATAACTTACATGTTGGTGACCAAAGTTGCCAAAACGTGTTTATTTGTGCTGAAAAACACGTTTTGACAACTTCTGCACACTGGGGTTAAGGGCTGACTCAGTGGGCTCTTCTGAGCCAGTCAGTTACACTGTGATTCCAAGAGTTGAGAAAACGCGTTTATTTCGGGCTGAAAAACACGTTTTGAAAAGTGTTCTGTTCCTGCCCTATAACTTACATGTTGTTGACCAAAGTTGCCAAAACGTGTTTATTTGTGCTGAAAAACACGTTTTGACAACTTCTGCACACTGGGGTTGAGGGCTTACTCATTGGGCTCTTCTGAGCCAGTCAGTTACACTGTGATTCCAAGGGTTGAGAAAACGCGTTTATTTCGGGCTGAAAAACACGTTTTGAAAAGTGTTCTGTTCCTGCCCTATAACTTACATGTTGTTGACCAAAGTTGCCAAAACGTGTTTATTTGTGCTGAAAAACACGTTTTGACAACTTCTGCACACTGGGGTTAAGGGCTGACTCAGTGGGCTCTTCTGAGCCAGTCAGTTACACTGTGATTCCAGGAGTTGAGAAAACGCGTTTATTTCGGGCTGAGAAACACGTTTTGAAAAGTGTTCTGTTCCTGCCCTATAACTTACATGTTGTTGACCAAAGTTGCCAAAACGTGTTTATTTGTGCTGAAAAACACGTTTTGACAACTTCTGCACACTGGGGTTAAGGGCTGACTCAGTGGGCTCTTCTGAGCCAGTCAGTTACACTGTGATTCCAGGAGTTGAGAAAACGCGTTTATTTCGGGCTGAAAAACACGTTTTGAAAAGTGTTCTGTTCCTGCCCTATAACTTACATGTTGGTGACCAAAGTTGCCAAAACGTGTTTATTTGTGCTTAAAAACACGTTTTGACAACTTCTGCACACTGGGGTTAAGGGCTGACTCAGTGGGCTCTTCTGAGCCAGTCAGTTACACTGTGATTCCAGGAGTTGAGAAAACGCGTTTATTTCGGGCTGAAAAACACGTTTTGAAAAGTGTTCTGTTCCTGTCCTATAACTTACATGTTGGTGACCAAAGTTGCCAAAACGTGTTTATTTGTGCTGAAAAACACGTTTTGACAACTTCTGCACACTGGGGTTAAGGGCTGACTCAGTGGGCTCTTCTGAGCCAGTCAGTTACACTGTGATTCAAAGGGTTGAGAAAACGCGTTTATTTCGGGCTGAAAAACACGTTTTGAAAAGTGTTCTGTTCCTGCCCTATAACTTACATGTTGTTGACCAAAGTTGCCAAAACGTGTTTATTTGTGCTGAAAAACACGTTTTGACAACTTCTGCACACTGGGGTTAAGGGCTGAATCAGTGGGCTCTTCTGAGCCAGTCAGTTACACTGTGGTTCCAAGAGTTGAGAAAACGCGTTTATTTCGGGCTGAAAAACACGTTTTGAAAAGTGTTCTGTTCCTGCCCTATAACTTACATGTTGTTGACCAAAGTTGCCAAAACGTGTTTATTTGTGCTGAAAAACACGTTTTGACAACTTCTGCACACTGGGGTTAAGGGCTGACTCAGTGGGCTCTTCTGAGCCAGTCAGTTACACTGTGATTCCAAGGGTTGAGAAAACGCGTTTATTTCGGGCTGAAAAACACGTTTTGAAAAGTGTTCTGTTCCTGCCCTATAACTTACATGTTGGTGACCAAAGTTGCCAAAACGTGTTTATTTGTGCTTAAAAACACGTTTTGACAACTTCTGCACACTGGGGTTAAGGGCTGACTCAGTGGGCTCTTCTGAGCCAGTCAGTTACACTGTGATTAAAAGGGTTGAGAAAACGCGTTTATTTCGGGCTGAAAAACACGTTTTGAAAAGTGTTCTGTTCCTGCCCTATAACTTACATGTTGTTGACCAAAGTTGCCAAAACGTGTTTATTTGTGCTGAAAAACACGTTTTGACAACTTCTGCACACTGGGGTTAAGGGCTGACTCAGTGGGCTCTTCTGAGCCAGTCAGTTACACTGTGATTCCAGGAGTTGAGAAAACGCGTTTATTTCGGGCTGAAAAACACGTTTTGAAAAGTGTTCTGTTCCTGCCCTATAACTTACATGTTGTTGACCAAAGTTGCCAAAACGTGTTTATTTGTGCTGAAAAACACGTTTTGACAACTTCTGCACACTGGGGTTAAGGGCTGACTCAGTGGGCTCTTCTGAGCCAGTCAGTTACACTGTGATTCCAGGAGTTGAGAAAACGCGTTTATTTCGGGCTGAAAAACACGTTTTGAAAAGTGTTCTGTTCCTGCCCTATAACTTACATGTTGGTGACCAAAGTTGCCAAAACGTGTTTATTTGTGCTTAAAAACACGTTTTGACAACTTCTGCACACTGGGGTTAAGGGCTGACTCAGTGGGTTCTTCTGAGCCAGTCAGTTACACTGTGATTCCAGGAGTTGAGAAAACGCGTTTATTTCGGGCTGAAAAACACGTTTTGAAAAGTGTTCTGTTCCTGTCCTATAACTTACATGTTGGTGACCAAAGTTGCCAAAACGTGTTTATTTGTGCTGAAAAACACGTTTTGACAACTTCTGCACACTGCGGTTAAGGGCTGACTCAGTGGGCTCTTCTGAGCCAGTCAGTTACACTGTGATTCAAAGGGTTGAGAAAACGCGTTTATTTCGGGCTGAAAAACACGTTTTGAAAAGTGTTCTGTTCCTGCCCTATAACTTACATGTTGTTGACCAAAGTTGCCAAAACGTGTTTATTTGTGCTGAAAAACACGTTTTGACAACTTCTGCACACTGGGGTTAAGGGCTGAATCAGTGGGCTCTTCTGAGCCAGTCAGTTACACTGTGGTTCCAAGAGTTGAGAAAACGCGTTTATTTCGGGCTGAAAAACACGTTTTGAAAAGTGTTCTGTTCCTGCCCTATAACTTACATGTTGTTGACCAAAGTTGCCAAAACGTGTTTATTTGTGCTGAAAAACACGTTTTGACAACTTCTGCACACTGGGGTTAAGGGCTGACTCAGTGGGCTCTTCTGAGCCAGTCAGTTACACTGTGATTCCAAGGGTTGAGAAAACGCGTTTATTTCGGGCTGAAAAACACGTTTTGAAAAGTGTTCTGTTCCTGCCCTATAACTTACATGTTGGTGACCAAAGTTGCCAAAACGTGTTTATTTGTGCTTAAAAACACGTTTTGACAACTTCTGCACACTGGGGTTAAGGGCTGACTCAGTGGGCTCTTCTGAGCCAGTCAGTTACACTGTGATTAAAAGGGTTGAGAAAACGCGTTTATTTCGGGCTGAAAAACACGTTTTGAAAAGTGTTCTGTTCCTGCCCTATAACTTACATGTTGTTGACCAAAGTTGCCAAAACGTGTTTATTTGGGCTGAAAAACACGTTTTGACAACTTCTGCACACTGGGGTTAAGGGCTGACTCAGTGGGCTCTTCTGAGCCAGTCAGTTACACTGTGATTCCAGGAGTTGAGAAAACGCGTTTATTTCGGGCTGAAAAACACGTTTTGAAAAGTGTTCTGTTCCTGCCCTATAACTTACATGTTGGTGACCAAAGTTGCCAAAACGTGTTTATTTGTGCTGAAAAACACGTTTTGACAACTTCTGCACACTGGGGGTAAGGGCTGACTCAGTGGGCTCTTCTGAACCAGTCAGTTACACTGTGATTCCAAGAGTTGAGAAAACGCGTTTATTTCGGGCTGAAAAACACGTTTTGAAAAGTGTTCTGTTCCTGCCCTATAACTTACATGTTGTTGACCAAAGTTGCCAAAACGTGTTTATTTGTGCTGAAAAACACGTTTTGACAACTTCTGCACACTGGGGTTAAGGGCTGACTCATTGGGCTCTTCTGAGCCAGTCAGTTACACTGTGATTCCAAGGGTTGAGAAAACGCGTTTATATCGGGCTGAAAAACACGTTTTGAAAAGTGTTCTGTTCCTGCCCTATAAGTTACATGTTGTTGACCAAAGTTGCCAAAACGTGTTTATTTGTGCTGAAAAACACGTTTTGACAACATCTGCACACTGGGGTTAAGGGCTGACTCAGTGGGCTCTTCTGAGCCAGTCAGTTACACTGTGATTCCAGGAGTTGAGAAAACGCGTTTATTTCGGGCTGAAAAACACGTTTTGAAAAGTGTTCTGTTCCTGCCCTATAACTTACATGTTGTTGACCAAAGTTGCCAAAACGTGTTTATTTGTGCTGAAAAACACGTTTTGACAACTTCTGCACACTGGGGTTAAGGGCTGACTCAGTGGGCTCTTCTGAGCCAGTCAGTTACACTGTGATTCCAGGAGTTGAGAAAACGCGTTTATTTCGGGCTGAAAAACACGTTTTGAAAAGTGTTCTGTTCCTGCCCTATAACTTACATGTTGTTGACCAAAGTTGCCAAAGCGTGTTTATTTGTGCTGAAAAACACGTTTTGACAACTTCTGCACACTGGGGTTAAGGGCTGACTCAGTGGGCTCTTCTGAGCCAGTCAGTTACACTGTGATTCCAAGGGTTGAGAAAACGCGTTTATTTCGGGCTGAAAAACACGTTTTGAAAAGTGTTCTGTTCCTGCCCTATAACTTACATGTTGGTGACCAAAGTTGCCAAAACGTGTTTATTTGTGCTGAAAAACACGTTTTGACAACTTCTGCACACTGGGGTTAAGGGCTGACTCAGTGGGCTCTTCTGAGCCAGTCAGTTACACTGTGATTCCAAGGGTTGAGAAAACGCGTTTATTTCGGGCTGAAAAACACGTTTTGAAAAGTGTTCTGTTCCTGCCCTATAACTTACATGTTGTTGACCAAAGTTGCCAAAACGTGTTTATTTGTGCTGAAAAACACGTTTTGACAACTCCTGCACACTGGGGTTAAGGGCTGACTCAGTGGGCTCTTCTGAGCCAGTCAGTTACACTGTGATTCCAAGAGTTGAGAAAACGCGTTTATTTCGGGCTGAAAAACACGTTTTGAAAAGTGTTCTGTTCCTGCCCTATAACTTACATGTTGTTGACCAAAGTTGCCAAAACGTGTTTATTTGTGCTGAAAAACACGTTTTGACAACTTCTGCACACTGGGGTTAAGGGCTGACTCAGTGGGCTCTTCTGAGCCAGTCAGTTACACTGTGATTCCAGGAGTTGAGAAAACGCGTTTATTTCGGGCTGAAAAACACGTTTTGAAAAGTGTTCTGTTCCTGCCCTATAACTTACATGTTGGTGACCAAAGTTGCCAAAACGTGTTTATTTGTGCTGAAAAACACGTTTTGACAACTTCTGCACACTGGGGTTAAGGGCTGAATCAGTGGGCTCTTCTGAGCCAGTCAGTTACACTGTGATTCCAAGAGTTGAGAAAACGCGTTTATTTCGGGCTGAAAAACACGTTTTGAAAAGTGTTCTGTTCCTGCCCTATAACTTACATGTTGTTGACCAAAGTTGCCAAAACGTGTTTATTTGTGCTGAAAAACACGTTTTGACAACTTCTGCACACTGGGGTTAAGGGCTGACTCAGTGGGCTCTTCTGAGCCAGTCAGTTACACTGTGATTCCAAGGGTTGAGAAAACGCGTTTATTTCGGGCTGAAAAACACGTTTTGAAAAGTGTTCTGTTCCTGCCCTATAACTTACATGTTGGTGACCAAAGTTGCCAAAACGTGTTTATTTGTGCTTAAAAACACGTTTTGACAACTTCTGCACACTGGGGTTAAGGGCTGACTCAGTGGGCTCTTCTGAGCCAGTCAGTTACACTGTGATTCAAAGGGTTGAGAAAACGCGTTTATTTCGGGCTGAAAAACACGTTTTGAAAAGTGTTCTGTTCCTGCCCTATAACTTACATGTTGTTGACCAAAGTTGCCAAAACGTGTTTATTTGTGCTTATAAACACGTTTTGACAACTTCTGCACACTGGGGTTAAGGGCTGACTCAGTGGGCTCTTCTGAGCCAGTCAGTTACACTGTGATTCCAAGGGTTGAGAAAACGCGTTTATTTCGGGCTGAAAAACACGTTTTGAAAAGTGTTCTGTTCCTGCCCTATAACTTACATGTTGGTGACCAAAGTTGCCAAAACGTGTTTATTTGTGCTGAAAAACACGTTTTGACAACTTCTGCACACTGGGGTTAAGGGCTGACTCAGTGGGCTCTTCTGAGCCAGTCAGTTACACTGTGATTCCAAGAGTTGAGAAAACGCGTTTATTTCGGGCTGAAAAACACGTTTTGAAAAGTGTTCTGTTCCTGCCCTATAACTTACATGTTGTTGACCAAAGTTGCCAAAACGTGTTTATTTGTGCTGAAAAACACGTTTTGACAACTTCTGCACACTGGGGTTGAGGGCTTACTCATTGGGCTCTTCTGAGCCAGTCAGTTACACTGTGATTCCAAGGGTTGAGAAAACGCGTTTATTTCGGGCTGAAAAACACGTTTTGAAAAGTGTTCTGTTCCTGCCCTATAACTTACATGTTGTTGACCAAAGTTGCCAAAACGTGTTTATTTGTGCTGAAAAACACGTTTTGACAACTTCTGCACACTGGGGTTAAGGGCTGACTCAGTGGGCTCTTCTGAGCCAGTCAGTTACACTGTGATTCCAGGAGTTGAGAAAACGCGTTTATTTCGGGCTGAGAAACACGTTTTGAAAAGTGTTCTGTTCCTGCCCTATAACTTACATGTTGTTGACCAAAGTTGCCAAAACGTGTTTATTTGTGCTGAAAAACACGTTTTGACAACTTCTGCACACTGGGGTTAAGGGCTGACTCAGTGGGCTCTTCTGAGCCAGTCAGTTACACTGTGATTCCAGGAGTTGAGAAAACGCGTTTATTTCGGGCTGAAAAACACGTTTTGAAAAGTGTTCTGTTCCTGCCCTATAACTTACATGTTGTTGACCAAAGTTGCCAAAACGTGTTTATTTGTGCTGAAAAACACGTTTTGACAACTTCTGCACACTGGGGTTAAGGGCTGACTCAGTGGGCTCTTCTGAGCCAGTCAGTTACACTGTGATTCCAGGAGTTGAGAAAACGCATTTATTTCGGGCTGAAAAACACGTTTTGAAAAGTGTTCTGTTCCTGCCCTATAACTTACATGTTGGTGACCAAAGTTGCCAAAACGTGTTTATTTGTGCTTAAAAACACGTTTTGACAACTTCTGCACACTGGGGTTAAGGGCTGACTCAGTGGGCTCTTCTGAGCCAGTCAGTTACACTGTGATTCCAAGGGTTGAGAAAACGCGTTTATTTCGGGCTGAAAAACACGTTTTGAAAAGTGTTCTGTTCCTGTCCTATAACTTACATGTTGGTGACCAAAGTTGCCAAAACGTGTTTATTTGTGCTTATAAACACGTTTTGACAACTTCTGCACACTGGGGTTAAGGGCTGACTCAGTGGGCTCTTCTGAGCCAGTCAGTTACACTGTGATTCCAAGGGTTGAGAAAACGCGTTTATTTCGGGCTGAAAAACACGTTTTGAAAAGTGTTCTGTTCCTGCCCTATAACTTACATGTTGGTGACCAAAGTTGCCAAAACGTGTTTATTTGTGCTGAAAAACACGTTTTGACAACTTCTGCACACTGGGGTTAAGGGCTGGCTCAGTGGGCTCTTCTGAGCCAGTCAGTTACACTGTGATTCCAAGAGTTGAGAAAACGCGTTTATTTCGGGCTGAAAAACACGTTTTGAAAAGTGTTCTGTTCCTGCCCTATAACTTACATGTTGTTGACCAAAGTTGCCAAAACGTGTTTATTTGTGCTGAAAAACACGTTTTGACAACTTCTGCACACTGGGGTTAAGGGCTGACTCAGTGGGCTCTTCTGAGCCAGTCAGTTACACTGTGATTCCAGGAGTTGAGAAAACGCGTTTATTTCGGGCTGAAAAACACGTTTTGAAAAGTGTTCTGTTCCTGCCCTATAACTTACATGTTGGTGACCAAAGTTGCCAAAACGTGTTTATTTGTGCTGAAAAACACGTTTTGACAACTTCTGCACACTGGGGTTAAGGGCTGAATCAGTGGGCTCTTCTGAGCCAGTCAGTTACCCTGTGATTCCAAGGGTTGAGAAAACGCGTTTATTTCGGGCTGAAAAACACGTTTTGAAAAGTGTTCTGTTCCTGCCCTATAACTTACATGTTGTTGACCAAAGTTGCCAAAACGTGTTTATTTGTGCTGAAAAACACGTTTTGACAACTTCTGCACACTGGGGTTAAGGGCTGACTCAGTGGGCTCTTCTGAGCCAGTCAGTTACACTGTGATTCCAGGAGTTGAGAAAACGCGTTTATTTCGGGCTGAGAAACACGTTTTGAAAAGTGTTCTGTTCCTGCCCTATAACTTACATGTTGTTGACCAAAGTTGCCAAAACGTGTTTATTTGTGCTGAAAAACACGTTTTGACAACTTCTGCACACTGGGGTTAAGGGCTGACTCAGTGGGCTCTTCTGAGCCAGTCAGTTACACTGTGATTCCAGGAGTTGAGAAAACGCGTTTTTTTCGGGCTGAAAAACACGTTTTGAAAAGTGTTCTGTTCCTGCCCTATAACTTACATGTTGTTGACCAAAGTTGCCAAAACGTGTTTATTTGTGCTGAAAAACACGTTTTGACAACTTCTGCACACTGGGGTTAAGGGCTGACTCAGTGGGCTCTTCTGAGCCAGTCAGTTACACTGTGATTCCAGGAGTTGAGAAAACGCGTTTATTTCGGGCTGAAAAACACGTTTTGAAAAGTGTTCTGTTCCTGCCCTATAACTTACATGTTGGTGACCAAAGTTGCCAAAACGTGTTTATTTGTGCTGAAAAACACGTTTTGACAACTTCTGCACACTGGGGTTAAGGGCTGAATCAGTGGGCTCTTCTGAGCCAGTCAGTTACCCTGTGATTCCAAGGGTTGAGAAAACGCGTTTATTTCGGGCTGAAAAACACGTTTTGAAAAGTGTTCTGTTCCTGCCCTATAACTTACATGTTGTTGACCAAAGTTGCCAAAACGTGTTTATTTGTGCTGAAAAACACGTTTTGACAACTTCTGCACACTGGGGTTAAGGGCTGACTCAGTGGGCTCTTCTGAGCCAGTCAGTTACACTGTGATTCCAGGAGTTGAGAAAACGCGTTTATTTCGGGCTGAGAAACACGTTTTGAAAAGTGTTCTGTTCCTGCCCTATAACTTACATGTTGTTGACCAAAGTTGCCAAAACGTGTTTATTTGTGCTGAAAAACACGTTTTGACAACTTCTGCACACTGGGGTTAAGGGCTGACTCAGTGGGCTCTTCTGAGCCAGTCAGTTACACTGTGATTCCAGGAGTTGAGAAAACGCGTTTTTTTCGGGCTGAAAAACACGTTTTGAAAAGTGTTCTGTTCCTGCCCTATAACTTACATGTTGTTGACCAAAGTTGCCAAAACGTGTTTATTTGTGCTGAAAAACACGTTTTGACAACTTCTGCACACTGGGGTTAAGGGCTGACTCAGTGGGCTCTTCTGAGCCAGTCAGTTACACTGTGATTCCAGGAGTTGAGAAAACGCGTTTATTTCGGGCTGAAAAACACGTTTTGAAAAGTGTTCTGTTCCTGCCCTATAACTTACATGTTGTTGACCAAAGTTGCCAAAACGTGTTTATTTGTGCTGAAAAACACGTTTTGACAACTTCTGCACACTGGGGTTAAGGGCTGACTCAGTGGGCTCTTCTGAGCCAGTCAGTTACACTGTGATTCCAGGAGTTGAGAAAACGCGTTTATTTCGGGCTGAAAAACACGTTTTGAAAAGTGTTCTGTTCCTGCCCTATAACTTACATGTTGGTGACCAAAGTTGCCAAAACGTGTTTATTTGTGCTTAAAAACACGTTTTGACAACTTCTGCACACTGGGGTTAAGGGCTGACTCAGTGGGCTCTTCTGAGCCAGTCAGTTACACTGTGATTCCAAGGGTTGAGAAAACGCGTTTATTTCGGGCTGAAAAACACGTTTTGAAAAGTGTTCTGTTCCTGCCCTATAACTTACATGTTGGTGACCAAAGTTGCCAAAACGTGTTTATTTGTGCTGAAAAACACGTTTTGACAACTTCTGCACACTGGGGTTAAGGGCTGACTCAGTGGGCTCTTCTGAGCCAGTCAGTTACACTGTGATTCCAAGGGTTGAGAAAACGCGTTTATTTCGGGCTGAAAAACACGTTTTGAAAAGTGTTCTGTTCCTGCCCTATAACTTACATGTTGTTGACCAAAGTTGCCAAAACGTGTTTATTTGTGCTGAAAAACACGTTTTGACAACTCCTGCACACTGGGGTTAAGGGCTGACTCAGTGGGCTCTTCTGAGCCAGTCAGTTACACTGTGATTCCAAGGGTTGAGAAAACGCGTTTATTTCGGGCTGAAAAACACGTTTTGAAAAGTGTTCTGTTCCTGCCCTATAACTTACATGTTGTTGACCAAAGTTGCCAAAACGTGTTTATTTGTGCTGAAAAACACGTTTTGACAACTTCTGCACACTGGGGTTAAGGGCTGACTCATTGGGCTCTTCTGAGCCAGTCAGTTACACTGTGATTCCAAGGGTTGAGAAAACGCGTTTATATCGGGCTGAAAAACACGTTTTGAAAAGTGTTCTGTTCCTGCCCTATAAGTTACATGTTGTTGACCAAAGTTGCCAAAACGTGTTTATTTGTGCTGAAAAACACGTTTTGACAACTTCTGCACACTGGGGTTAAGGGCTGACTCAGTGGGCTCTTCTGAGCCAGTCAGTTACACTGTGATTCCAGGAGTTGAGAAAACGCGTTTATTTCGGGCTGAAAAACACGTTTTGAAAAGTGTTCTGTTCCTGCCCTATAACTTACATGTTGGTGACCAAAGTTGCCAAAACGTGTTTATTTGTGCTTAAAAACACGTTTTGACAACTTCTGCACACTGGGGTTAAGGGCTGACTCAGTGGGCTCTTCTGAGCCATTCAGTTACACTGTGATTCCAAGGGTTGAGAACACGCGTTTTTATCGGGCTGAAAAACACGTTTTGAAAAGTGTTCTGTTCCTGCCCTATAACTTACATGTTGGTGACCAAAGTTGCCAAAACGTGTTTATTTGTGCTGAAAAACACGTTTTGACAACTTCTGCACACTGGGGTTAAGGGCTGAATCAGTGGGCTCTTCTGAGCCAGTCAGTTACCCTGTGATTCCAAGGGTTGAGAAAACGCGTTTATTTCGGGCTGAAAAACACGTTTTGAAAAGTGTTCTGTTCCTGCCCTATAACTTACATGTTGGTGACCAAAGTTGCCAAAACGTGTTTATTTGTGCTTATAAACACGTTTTGACAACTTCTGCACACTGGGGTTAAGGGCTGACTCAGTGGGCTCTTCTGAGCCAGTCAGTTACACTGTGATTCCAAGGGTTGAGAAAACGCGTTTATTTCGGGCTGAAAAACACGTTTTGAAAAGTGTTCTGTTCCTGCCCTATAACTTACATGTTGGTGACCAAAGTTGCCAAAACGTGTTTATTTGTGCTGAAAAACACGTTTTGACAACTTCTGCACACTGGGGTTAAGGGCTGGCTCAGTGGGCTCTTCTGAGCCAGTCAGTTACACTGTGATTCCAAGAGTTGAGAAAACGCGTTTATTTCGGGCTGAAAAACACGTTTTGAAAAGTGTTCTGTTCCTGCCCTATAACTTACATGTTGTTGACCAAAGTTGCCAAAACGTGTTTATTTGTGCTGAAAAACACGTTTTGACAACTTCTGCACACTGGGGTTAAGGGCTGACTCAGTGGGCTCTTCTGAGCCAGTCAGTTACACTGTGATTCCAGGAGTTGAGAAAACGCGTTTATTTCGGGCTGAAAAACACGTTTTGAAAAGTGTTCTGTTCCTGCCCTATAACTTACATGTTGGTGACCAAAGTTGCCAAAACGTGTTTATTTGTGCTGAAAAACACGTTTTGACAACTTCTGCACACTGGGGTTAAGGGCTGAATCAGTGGGCTCTTCTGAGCCAGTCAGTTACCCTGTGATTCCAAGGGTTGAGAAAACGCGTTTATTTCGGGCTGAAAAACACGTTTTGAAAAGTGTTCTGTTCCTGCCCTATAACTTACATGTTGGTGACCAAAGTTGCCAAAACGTGTTTATTTGTGCTTAAAAACACGTTTTGACAACTTCTGCACACTGGGGTTAAGGGCTGACTCAGTGGGCTCTTCTGAGCCAGTCAGTTACACTGTGATTCAAAGGGTTGAGAAAACGCGTTTATTTCGGGCTGAAAAACACGTTTTGAAAAGTGTTCTGTTCCTGCCCTATAACTTACATGTTGGTGACCAAAGTTGCCAAAACGTGTTTATTTGTGCTTATAAACACGTTTTGACAACTTCTGCACACTGGGGTTAAGGGCTGACTCAGTGGGCTCTTCTGAGCCAGTCAGTTACACTGTGATTCCAAGGGTTGAGAAAACGCGTTTATTTCGGGCTGAAAAACACGTTTTGAAAAGTGTTCTGTTCCTGCCCTATAACTTACATGTTGGTGACCAAAGTTGCCAAAACGTGTTTATTTGTGCTGAAAAACACGTTTTGACAACTTCTGCACACTGGGGTTAAGGGCTGACTCAGTGGGCTCTTCTGAGCCAGTCAGTTACACTGTGATTCCAAGAGTTGAGAAAACGCGTTTATTTCGGGCTGAAAAACACGTTTTGAAAAGTGTTCTGTTCCTGCCCTATAACTTACATGTTGTTGACCAAAGTTGCCAAAACGTGTTTATTTGTGCTGAAAAACACGTTTTGACAACTTCTGCACACTGGGGTTGAGGGCTTACTCATTGGGCTCTTCTGAGCCAGTCAGTTACACTGTGATTCCAAGGGTTGAGAAAACGCGTTTATTTCGGGCTGAAAAACACGTTTTGAAAAGTGTTCTGTTCCTGCCCTATAACTTACATGTTGTTGACCAAAGTTGCCAAAACGTGTTTATTTGTGCTGAAAAACACGTTTTGACAACTTCTGCACACTGGGGTTAAGGGCTGACTCAGTGGGCTCTTCTGAGCCAGTCAGTTACACTGTGATTCCAGGAGTTGAGAAAACGCGTTTATTTCGGGCTGAGAAACACGTTTTGAAAAGTGTTCTGTTCCTGCCCTATAACTTACATGTTGTTGACCAAAGTTGCCAAAACGTGTTTATTTGTGCTGAAAAACACGTTTTGACAACTTCTGCACACTGGGGTTAAGGGCTGACTCAGTGGGCTCTTCTGAGCCAGTCAGTTACACTGTGATTCCAGGAGTTGAGAAAACGCGTTTATTTCGGGCTGAAAAACACGTTTTGAAAAGTGTTCTGTTCCTGCCCTATAACTTACATGTTGTTGACCAAAGTTGCCAAAACGTGTTTATTTGTGCTGAAAAACACGTTTTGACAACTTCTGCACACTGGGGTTGAGGGCTTACTCATTGGGCTCTTCTGAGCCAGTCAGTTACACTGTGATTCCAAGGGTTGAGAAAACGCGTTTATTTCGGGCTGAAAAACACGTTTTGAAAAGTGTTCTGTTCCTGCCCTATAACTTACATGTTGTTGACCAAAGTTGCCAAAACGTGTTTATTTGTGCTGAAAAACACGTTTTGACAACTTCTGCACACTGGGGTTAAGGGCTGACTCAGTGGGCTCTTCTGAGCCAGTCAGTTACACTGTGATTCCAGGAGTTGAGAAAACGCGTTTATTTCGGGCTGAGAAACACGTTTTGAAAAGTGTTCTGTTCCTGCCCTATAACTTACATGTTGTTGACCAAAGTTGCCAAAACGTGTTTATTTGTGCTGAAAAACACGTTTTGACAACTTCTGCACACTGGGGTTAAGGGCTGACTCAGTGGGCTCTTCTGAGCCAGTCAGTTACACTGTGATTCCAGGAGTTGAGAAAACGCGTTTATTTCGGGCTGAAAAACACGTTTTGAAAAGTGTTCTGTTCCTGCCCTATAACTTACATGTTGTTGACCAAAGTTGCCAAAACGTGTTTATTTGTGCTGAAAAACACGTTTTGACAACTTCTGCACACTGGGGTTAAGGGCTGACTCAGTGGGCTCTTCTGAGCCAGTCAGTTACACTGTGATTCCAGGAGTTGAGAAAACGCGTTTATTTCGGGCTGAAAAACACGTTTTGAAAAGTGTTCTGTTCCTGCCCTATAACTTACATGTTGGTGACCAAAGTTGCCAAAACGTGTTTATTTGTGCTTAAAAACACGTTTTGACAACTTCTGCACACTGGGGTTAAGGGCTGACTCAGTGGGCTCTTCTGAGCCAGTCAGTTACACTGTGATTCCAGGAGTTGAGAAAACGCGTTTATTTCGGGCTGAAAAACACGTTTTGAAAAGTGTTCTGTTCCTGTCCTATAACTTACATGTTGGTGACCAAAGTTGCCAAAACGTGTTTATTTGTGCTGAAAAACACGTTTTGACAACTTCTGCACACTGGGGTTAAGGGCTGAATCAGTGGGCTCTTCTGAGCCAGTCAGTTACCCTGTGATTCCAAGGGTTGAGAAAACGCGTTTATTTCGGGCTGAAAAACACGTTTTGAAAAGTGTTCTGTTCCTGCCCTATAACTTACATGTTGGTGACCAAAGTTGCCAAAACGTGTTTATTTGTGCTTAAAAACACGTTTTGACAACTTCTGCACACTGGGGTTAAGGGCTGACTCAGTGGGCTCTTCTGAGCCAGTCAGTTACACTGTGATTCAAAGGGTTGAGAAAACGCGTTTATTTCGGGCTGAAAAACACGTTTTGAAAAGTGTTCTGTTCCTGCCCTATAACTTACATGTTGGTGACCAAAGTTGCCAAAACGTGTTTATTTGTGCTTAAAAACACGTTTTGACAACTTCTGCACACTGGGGTTAAGGGCTGACTCAGTGGGCTCTTCTGAGCCAGTCAGTTACACTGTGATTCAAAGGGTTGAGAAAACGCGTTTATTTCGGGCTGAAAAACACGTTTTGAAAAGTGTTCTGTTCCTGCCCTATAACTTACATGTTGTTGACCAAAGTTGCCAAAACGTGTTTATTTGTGCTGAAAAACACGTTTTGACAACTTCTGCACACTGGGGTTAAGGGCTGACTCAGTGGGCTCTTCTGAGCCAGTCAGTTACACTGTGATTCCAGGAGTTGAGAAAACGCGTTTATTTCGGGCTGAAAAACACGTTTTGAAAAGTGTTCTGTTCCTGCCCTATAACTTACATGTTGGTGACCAAAGTTGCCAAAACGTGTTTATTTGTGCTGAAAAACACGTTTTGACAACTTCTGCACACTGGGGTTAAGGGCTGACTCAGTGGGCTCTTCTGAGCCAGTCAGTTACACTGTGATTCCAGGAGTTGAGAAAACGCGTTTATTTCGGGCTGAAAAACACGTTTTGAAAAGTGTTCTGTTCCTGCCCTATAACTTACATGTTGGTGACCAAAGTTGCCAAAACGTGTTTATTTGTGCTGAAAAACACGTTTTGACAACTTCTGCACACTGGGGTTAAGGGCTGAATCAGTGGGCTCTTCTGAGCCAGTCAGTTACCCTGTGATTCCAAGGGTTGAGAAAACGCGTTTATTTCGGGCTGAAAAACACGTTTTGAAAAGTGTTCTGTTCCTGCCCTATAACTTACATGTTGGTGACCAAAGTTGCCAAAACGTGTTTATTTGTGCTTAAAAACACGTTTTGACAACTTCTGCACACTGGGGTTAAGGGCTGACTCAGTGGGCTCTTCTGAGCCAGTCAGTTACACTGTGATTCAAAGGGTTGAGAAAACGCGTTTATTTCGGGCTGAAAAACACGTTTTGAAAAGTGTTCTGTTCCTGCCCTATAACTTACATGTTGGTGACCAAAGTTGCCAAAACGTGTTTATTTGTGCTTAAAAACACGTTTTGACAACTTCTGCACACTGGGGTTAAGGGCTGACTCAGTGGGCTCTTCTGAGCCAGTCAGTTACACTGTGATTCCAAGGGTTGAGAAAACGCGTTTATTTCGGGCTGAAAAACACGTTTTGAAAAGTGTTCTGTTCCTGCCCTATAACTTACATGTTGGTGACCAAAGTTGCCAAAACGTGTTTATTTGTGCTGAAAAACACGTTTTGACAACTTCTGCACACTGGGGTTAAGGGCTGACTCAGTGGGCTCTTCTGAGCCAGTCAGTTACACTGTGATTCCAAGAGTTGATAAAACGCGTTTATTTCGGGCTGAAAAGCACGTTTTGAAAAGTGTTCTGTTCCTGCCCTATAACTTACATGTTGTTGACCAAAGTTGCCAAAACGTGTTTATTTGTGCTGAAAAACACGTTTTGACAACTTCTGCACACTGGGGTTGAGGGCTTACTCATTGGGCTCTTCTGAGCCAGTCAGTTACACTGTGATTCCAAGGGCTGAGAAAACGCGTTTATTTCGGGCTGAAAAACACGTTTTGAAAAGTGTTCTGTTCCTGCCCTATAACTTACATGTTGTTGACCAAAGTTGCCAAAACGTGTTTATTTGTGCTGAAAAACACGTTTTGACAACTTCTGCACACTGGGGTTAAGGGCTGACTCAGTGGGCTCTTCTGAGCCAGTCAGTTACACTGTGATTCCAGGAGTTGAGAAAACGCGTTTATTTCGGGCTGAAAAACACGTTTTGAAAAGTGTTCTGTTCCTGCCCTATAACTTACATGTTGTTGACCAAAGTTGCCAAAACGTGTTTATTTGTGCTGAAAAACACGTTTTGACAACTTCTGCACACTGGGGTTAAGGGCTGACTCAGTTGGCTCTTCTGAGCCAGTCAGTTACACTGTGATTCCAGGAGTTGAGAAAACGCGTTTATTTCGGGCTGAAAAACACGTTTTGAAAAGTGTTCTGTTCCTGCCCTATAACTTACATGTTGTTGACCAAAGTTGCCAAAACGTGTTTATTTGTGCTGAAAAACACGTTTTGACAACTTCTGCACACTGGGGTTAAGGGCTGACTCAGTGGGCTCTTCTGAGCCAGTCAGTTACACTGTGATTCAAAGGGTTGAGAAAACGCGTTTATTTCGGGCTGAAAAACACGTTTTGAAAAGTGTTCTGTTCCTGCCCTATAACTTACATGTTGTTGACCAAAGTTGCCAAAACGTGTTTATTTGGGCTGAAAAACACGTTTTGACAACTTCTGCACACTGGGGTTAAGGGCTGACTCAGTGGGCTCTTCTGAGCCAGTCAGTTACACTGTGATTCCAGGAGTTGAGAAAACGCGTTTATTTCGGGCTGAAAAACACGTTTTGAAAAGTGTTCTGTTCCTGCCCTATAACTTACATGTTGGTGACCAAAGTTGCCAAAACGTGTTTATTTGTGCTGAAAAACACGTTTTGACAACTTCTGCACACTGGGGGTAAGGGCTGACTCAGTGGGCTCTTCTGAACCAGTCAGTTACACTGTGATTCCAAGAGTTGAGAAAACGCGTTTATTTCGGGCTGAAAAACACGTTTTGAAAAGTGTTCTGTTCCTGCCCTATAACTTACATGTTGTTGACCAAAGTTGCCAAAACGTGTTTATTTGTGCTGAAAAACACGTTTTGACAACTTCTGCACACTGGGGTTAAGGGCTGACTCATTGGGCTCTTCTGAGCCAGTCAGTTACACTGTGATTCCAAGGGTTGAGAAAACGCGTTTATATCGGGCTGAAAAACACGTTTTGAAAAGTGTTCTGTTCCTGCCCTATAAGTTACATGTTGTTGACCAAAGTTGCCAAAACGTGTTTATTTGTGCTGAAAAACACGTTTTGACAACTTCTGCACACTGGGGTTAAGGGCTGACTCAGTGGGCTCTTCTGAGCCAGTCAGTTACACTGTGATTCCAGGAGTTGAGAAAACGCGTTTATTTCGGGCTGAAAAACACGTTTTGAAAAGTGTTCTGTTCCTGCCCTATAACTTACATGTTGTTGACCAAAGTTGCCAAAACGTGTTTATTTGTGCTGAAAAACACGTTTTGACAACTTCTGCACACTGGGGTTAAGGGCTGACTCAGTGGGCTCTTCTGAGCCAGTCAGTTACACTGTGATTCCAAGGGTTGAGAAAACGCGTTTATTTCGGGCTGAAAAACACGTTTTGAAAAGTGTTCTGTTCCTGCCCTATAACTTACATGTTGGTGACCAAAGTTGCCAAAACGTGTTTATTTGTGCTGAAAAACACGTTTTGACAACTTCTGCACACTGGGGTTAAGGGCTGACTCAGTGGGCTCTTCTGAGCCAGTCAGTTACACTGTGATTCCAAGGGTTGAGAAAACGCGTTTATTTCGGGCTGAAAAACACGTTTTGAAAAGTGTTCTGTTCCTGCCCTATAACTTACATGTTGTTGACCAAAGTTGCCAAAACGTGTTTATTTGTGCTGAAAAACACGTTTTGACAACTCCTGCACACTGGGGTTAAGGGCTGACTCAGTGGGCTCTTCTGAGCCAGTCAGTTACACTGTGATTCCAAGAGTTGAGAAAACGCGTTTATTTCGGGCTGAAAAACACGTTTTGAAAAGTGTTCTGTTCCTGCCCTATAACTTACATGTTGTTGACCAAAGTTGCCAAAACGTGTTTATTTGTGCTGAAAAACACGTTTTGACAACTTCTGCACACTGGGGTTAAGGGCTGACTCAGTGGGCTCTTCTGAGCCAGTCAGTTACACTGTGATTCCAGGAGTTGAGAAAACGCGTTTATTTCGGGCTGAAAAACACGTTTTGAAAAGTGTTCTGTTCCTGCCCTATAACTTACATGTTGGTGACCAAAGTTGCCAAAACGTGTTTATTTGTGCTGAAAAACACGTTTTGACAACTTCTGCACACTGGGGTTAAGGGCTGAATCAGTGGGCTCTTCTGAGCCAGTCAGTTACACTGTGATTCCAAGAGTTGAGAAAACGCGTTTATTTCGGGCTGAAAAACACGTTTTGAAAAGTGTTCTGTTCCTGCCCTATAACTTACATGTTGTTGACCAAAGTTGCCAAAACGTGTTTATTTGTGCTGAAAAACACGTTTTGACAACTTCTGCACACTGGGGTTAAGGGCTGACTCAGTGGGCTCTTCTGAGCCAGTCAGTTACACTGTGATTCCAAGGGTTGAGAAAACGCGTTTATTTCGGGCTGAAAAACACGTTTTGAAAAGTGTTCTGTTCCTGCCCTATAACTTACATGTTGGTGACCAAAGTTGCCAAAACGTGTTTATTTGTGCTTAAAAACACGTTTTGACAACTTCTGCACACTGGGGTTAAGGGCTGACTCAGTGGGCTCTTCTGAGCCAGTCAGTTACACTGTGTTTCAAAGGGTTGAGAAAACGCGTTTATTTCGGGCTGAAAAACACGTTTTGAAAAGTGTTCTGTTCCTGCCCTATAACTTACATGTTGTTGACCAAAGTTGCCAAAACGTGTTTATTTGGGCTGAAAAACACGTTTTGACAACTTCTGCACACTGGGGTTAAGGGCTGACTCAGTGGGCTCTTCTGAGCCAGTCAGTTACACTGTGATTCCAGGAGTTGAGAAAACGCGTTTATTTCGGGCTGAAAAACACGTTTTGAAAAGTGTTCTGTTCCTGCCCTATAACTTACATGTTGGTGACCAAAGTTGCCAAAACGTGTTTATTTGTGCTGAAAAACACGTTTTGACAACTTCTGCACACTGGGGTTAAGGGCTGACTCAGTGGGCTCTTCTGAACCAGTCAGTTACACTGTGATTCCAAGAGTTGAGAAAACGCGTTTATTTCGGGCTGAAAAACACGTTTTGAAAAGTGTTCTGTTCCTGCCCTATAACTTACATGTTGTTGACCAAAGTTGCCAAAACGTGTTTATTTGTGCTGAAAAACACGTTTTGACAACTTCTGCACACTGGGGTTAAGGGCTGACTCATTGGGCTCTTCTGAGCCAGTCAGTTACACTGTGATTCCAAGGGTTGAGAAAACGCGTTTATATCGGGCTGAAAAACACGTTTTGAAAAGTGTTCTGTTCCTGCCCTATAAGTTACATGTTGTTGACCAAAGTTGCCAAAACGTGTTTATTTGTGCTGAAAAACACGTTTTGACAACATCTGCACACTGGGGTTAAGGGCTGACTCAGTGGGCTCTTCTGAGCCAGTCAGTTACACTGTGATTCCAGGAGTTGAGAAAACGCGTTTATTTCGGGCTGAAAAACACGTTTTGAAAAGTGTTCTGTTCCTGCCCTATAACTTACATGTTGTTGACCAAAGTTGCCAAAACGTGTTTATTTGTGCTGAAAAACACGTTTTGACAACTTCTGCACACTGGGGTTAAGGGCTGACTCAGTGGGCTCTTCTGAGCCAGTCAGTTACACTGTGATTCCAGGAGTTGAGAAAACGCGTTTATTTCGGGCTGAAAAACACGTTTTGAAAAGTGTTCTGTTCCTGCCCTATAACTTACATGTTGGTGACCAAAGTTGCCAAAACGTGTTTATTTGTGCTTAAAAACACGTTTTGACAACTTCTGCACACTGGGGTTAAGGGCTGACTCAGTGGGCTCTTCTGAGCCAGTCAGTTACACTGTGATTCCAAGGGTTGAGAAAACGCGTTTTTTTCGGGCTGAAAAACACGTTTTGAAAAGTGTTCTGTTCCTGCCCTATAACTTACATGTTGGTGACCAAAGTTGCCAAAACGTGTTTATTTGTGCTGAAAAACACGTTTTGACAACTTCTGCACACTGGAGTTAAGGGCTGACTCAGTGGGCTCTTCTGAGCCAGTCAGTTACACTGTGATTCCAAGGGTTGAGAAAACGCGTTTATTTCGGGCTGAAAAACACGTTTTGAAAAGTGTTCTGTTCCTGCCCTATAACTTACATGTTGTTGACCAAAGTTGCCAAAACGTGTTTATTTGTGCTGAAAAACACGTTTTGACAACTTCTGCACACTGGGGTTAAGGGCTGAATCAGTGGGCTCTTCTGAGCCAGTCAGTTACACTGTGATTCCAAGGGTTGAGAAAACGCGTTTATTTCGGGCTGAAAAACACGTTTTGAAAAGTGTTCTGTTCCTGCCCTATAACTTACATGTTGGTGACCAAAATTGCCAAAACGTGTTTATTTGTGCTTAAAAACACGTTTTGACAACTTCTGCACACTGGGGTTAAGGGCTGACTCAGTGGGCTCTTCTGAGCCAGTCAGTTACACTGTGATTCAAAGGGTTGAGAAAACGCGTTTATTTCGGGCTGAAAAACACGTTTTGAAAAGTGTTCTGTTCCTGCCCTATAACTTACATGTTGGTGACCAAAGTTGCCAAAACGTGTTTATTTGTGCTGAAAAACACGTTTTGACAACTTCTGCACACTGGGGTTGAGGGCTTACTCATTGGGCTCTTCTGAGCCAGTCAGTTACACTGTGATTCCAAGGGTTGAGAAAACGCGTTTATTTCGGGCTGAAAAACACGTTTTGAAAAGTGTTCTGTTCCTGCCCTATAACTTACATGTTGGTGACCAAAGTTGCCAAAACGTGTTTATTTGTGCTGAAAAACACGTTTTGACAACTTCTGCACACTGGGGTTAAGGGCTGACTCAGTGGGCTCTTCTGAGCCAGTCAGTTACACTGTGATTCCAGGAGTTGAGAAAACGCGTTTATTTCGGGCTGAAAAACACGTTTTGAAAAGTGTTCTGTTCCTGCCCTATAACTTACATGTTGTTGACCAAAGTTGCCAAAACGTGTTTATTTGTGCTGAAAAACACGTTTTGACAACTTCTGCACACTGGGGTTGAGGGCTTACTCATTGGGCTCTTCTGAGCCAGTCAGTTACACTGTGATTCCAAGGGTTGAGAAAACGCGTTTATTTCGGGCTGAAAAACACGTTTTGAAAAGTGTTCTGTTCCTGCCCTATAACTTACATGTTGTTGACCAAAGTTGCCAAAACGTGTTTATTTGTGCTGAAAAACACGTTTTGACAACTTCTGCACACTGGGGTTAAGGGCTGACTCAGTGGGCTCTTCTGAGCCAGTCAGTTACACTGTGATTCCAGGAGTTGAGAAAACGCGTTTATTTCGGGCTGAGAAACACGTTTTGAAAAGTGTTCTGTTCCTGCCCTATAACTTACATGTTGTTGACCAAAGTTGCCAAAACGTGTTTATTTGTGCTGAAAAACACGTTTTGACAACTTCTGCACACTGGGGTTAAGGGCTGACTCAGTGGGCTCTTCTGAGCCAGTCAGTTACACTGTGATTCCAGGAGTTGAGAAAACGCGTTTATTTCGGGCTGAAAAACACGTTTTGAAAAGTGTTCTGTTCCTGCCCTATAACTTACATGTTGTTGACCAAAGTTGCCAAAACGTGTTTATTTGTGCTGAAAAACACGTTTTGACAACTTCTGCACACTGGGGTTAAGGGCTGACTCAGTGGGCTCTTCTGAGCCAGTCAGTTACACTGTGATTCCAGGAGTTGAGAAAACGCGTTTATTTCGGGCTGAAAAACACGTTTTGAAAAGTGTTCTGTTCCTGCCCTATAACTTACATGTTGGTGACCAAAGTTGCCAAAACGTGTTTATTTGTGCTTAAAAACACGTTTTGACAACTTCTGCACACTGGGGTTAAGGGCTGACTCAGTGGGCTCTTCTGAGCCAGTCAGTTACACTGTGATTCCAGGAGTTGAGAAAACGCGTTTATTTCGGGCTGAAAAACACGTTTTGAAAAGTGTTCTGTTCCTGTCCTATAACTTACATGTTGGTGACCAAAGTTGCCAAAACGTGTTTATTTGTGCTGAAAAACACGTTTTGACAACTTCTGCACACTGGGGTTAAGGGCTGAATCAGTGGGCTCTTCTGAGCCAGTCAGTTACCCTGTGATTCCAAGGGTTGAGAAAACGCGTTTATTTCGGGCTGAAAAACACGTTTTGAAAAGTGTTCTGTTCCTGCCCTATAACTTACATGTTGGTGACCAAAGTTGCCAAAACGTGTTTATTTGTGCTTAAAAACACGTTTTGACAACTTCTGCACACTGGGGTTAAGGGCTGACTCAGTGGGCTCTTCTGAGCCAGTCAGTTACACTGTGATTCAAAGGGTTGAGAAAACGCGTTTATTTCGGGCTGAAAAACACGTTTTGAAAAGTGTTCTGTTCCTGCCCTATAACTTACATGTTGGTGACCAAAGTTGCCAAAACGTGTTTATTTGTGCTTAAAAACACGTTTTGACAACTTCTGCACACTGGGGTTAAGGGCTGACTCAGTGGGCTCTTCTGAGCCAGTCAGTTACACTGTGATTCAAAGGGTTGAGAAAACGCGTTTATTTCGGGCTGAAAAACACGTTTTGAAAAGTGTTCTGTTCCTGCCCTATAACTTACATGTTGTTGACCAAAGTTGCCAAAACGTGTTTATTTGTGCTGAAAAACACGTTTTGACAACTTCTGCACACTGGGGTTAAGGGCTGACTCAGTGGGCTCTTCTGAGCCAGTCAGTTACACTGTGATTCCAGGAGTTGAGAAAACGCGTTTATTTCGGGCTGAAAAACACGTTTTGAAAAGTGTTCTGTTCCTGCCCTATAACTTACATGTTGGTGACCAAAGTTGCCAAAACGTGTTTATTTGTGCTGAAAAACACGTTTTGACAACTTCTGCACACTGGGGTTAAGGGCTGACTCAGTGGGCTCTTCTGAGCCAGTCAGTTACACTGTGATTCCAGGAGTTGAGAAAACGCGTTTATTTCGGGCTGAAAAACACGTTTTGAAAAGTGTTCTGTTCCTGCCCTATAACTTACATGTTGGTGACCAAAGTTGCCAAAACGTGTTTATTTGTGCTGAAAAACACGTTTTGACAACTTCTGCACACTGGGGTTAAGGGCTGAATCAGTGGGCTCTTCTGAGCCAGTCAGTTACCCTGTGATTCCAAGGGTTGAGAAAACGCGTTTATTTCGGGCTGAAAAACACGTTTTGAAAAGTGTTCTGTTCCTGCCCTATAACTTACATGTTGGTGACCAAAGTTGCCAAAACGTGTTTATTTGTGCTTAAAAACACGTTTTGACAACTTCTGCACACTGGGGTTAAGGGCTGACTCAGTGGGCTCTTCTGAGCCAGTCAGTTACACTGTGATTCAAAGGGTTGAGAAAACGCGTTTATTTCGGGCTGAAAAACACGTTTTGAAAAGTGTTCTGTTCCTGCCCTATAACTTACATGTTGGTGACCAAAGTTGCCAAAACGTGTTTATTTGTGCTTAAAAACACGTTTTGACAACTTCTGCACACTGGGGTTAAGGGCTGACTCAGTGGGCTCTTCTGAGCCAGTCAGTTACACTGTGATTCCAAGGGTTGAGAAAACGCGTTTATTTCGGGCTGAAAAACACGTTTTGAAAAGTGTTCTGTTCCTGCCCTATAACTTACATGTTGGTGACCAAAGTTGCCAAAACGTGTTTATTTGTGCTGAAAAACACGTTTTGACAACTTCTGCACACTGGGGTTAAGGGCTGACTCAGTGGGCTCTTCTGAGCCAGTCAGTTACACTGTGATTCCAAGAGTTGATAAAACGCGTTTATTTCGGGCTGAAAAACACGTTTTGAAAAGTGTTCTGTTCCTGCCCTATAACTTACATGTTGTTGACCAAAGTTGCCAAAACGTGTTTATTTGTGCTGAAAAACACGTTTTGACAACTTCTGCACACTGGGGTTGAGGGCTTACTCATTGGGCTCTTCTGAGCCAGTCAGTTACACTGTGATTCCAAGGGCTGAGAAAACGCGTTTATTTCGGGCTGAAAAACACGTTTTGAAAAGTGTTCTGTTCCTGCCCTATAACTTACATGTTGTTGACCAAAGTTGCCAAAACGTGTTTATTTGTGCTGAAAAACACGTTTTGACAACTTCTGCACACTGGGGTTAAGGGCTGACTCAGTGGGCTCTTCTGAGCCAGTCAGTTACACTGTGATTCCAGGAGTTGAGAAAACGCGTTTATTTCGGGCTGAAAAACACGTTTTGAAAAGTGTTCTGTTCCTGCCCTATAACTTACATGTTGTTGACCAAAGTTGCCAAAACGTGTTTATTTGTGCTGAAAAACACGTTTTGACAACTTCTGCACACTGGGGTTAAGGGCTGACTCAGTTGGCTCTTCTGAGCCAGTCAGTTACACTGTGATTCCAGGAGTTGAGAAAACGCGTTTATTTCGGGCTGAAAAACACGTTTTGAAAAGTGTTCTGTTCCTGCCCTATAACTTACATGTTGTTGACCAAAGTTGCCAAAACGTGTTTATTTGTGCTGAAAAACACGTTTTGACAACTTCTGCACACTGGGGTTAAGGGCTGACTCAGTGGGCTCTTCTGAGCCAGTCAGTTACACTGTGATTCAAAGGGTTGAGAAAACGCGTTTATTTCGGGCTGAAAAACACGTTTTGAAAAGTGTTCTGTTCCTGCCCTATAACTTACATGTTGTTGACCAAAGTTGCCAAAACGTGTTTATTTGGGCTGAAAAACACGTTTTGACAACTTCTGCACACTGGGGTTAAGGGCTGACTCAGTGGGCTCTTCTGAGCCAGTCAGTTACACTGTGATTCCAGGAGTTGAGAAAACGCGTTTATTTCGGGCTGAAAAACACGTTTTGAAAAGTGTTCTGTTCCTGCCCTATAACTTACATGTTGGTGACCAAAGTTGCCAAAACGTGTTTATTTGTGCTGAAAAACACGTTTTGACAACTTCTGCACACTGGGGGTAAGGGCTGACTCAGTGGGCTCTTCTGAACCAGTCAGTTACACTGTGATTCCAAGAGTTGAGAAAACGCGTTTATTTCGGGCTGAAAAACACGTTTTGAAAAGTGTTCTGTTCCTGCCCTATAACTTACATGTTGTTGACCAAAGTTGCCAAAACGTGTTTATTTGTGCTGAAAAACACGTTTTGACAACTTCTGCACACTGGGGTTAAGGGCTGACTCATTGGGCTCTTCTGAGCCAGTCAGTTACACTGTGATTCCAAGGGTTGAGAAAACGCGTTTATATCGGGCTGAAAAACACGTTTTGAAAAGTGTTCTGTTCCTGCCCTATAAGTTACATGTTGTTGACCAAAGTTGCCAAAACGTGTTTATTTGTGCTGAAAAACACGTTTTGACAACTTCTGCACACTGGGGTTAAGGGCTGACTCAGTGGGCTCTTCTGAGCCAGTCAGTTACACTGTGATTCCAGGAGTTGAGAAAACGCGTTTATTTCGGGCTGAAAAACACGTTTTGAAAAGTGTTCTGTTCCTGCCCTATAACTTACATGTTGTTGACCAAAGTTGCCAAAACGTGTTTATTTGTGCTGAAAAACACGTTTTGACAACTTCTGCACACTGGGGTTAAGGGCTGACTCAGTGGGCTCTTCTGAGCCAGTCAGTTAAACTGTGATTCCAAGGGTTGAGAAAACGCGTTTATTTCGGGCTGAAAAACACGTTTTGAAAAGTGTTCTGTTCCTGCCCTATAACTTACATGTTGGTGACCAAAGTTGCCAAAACGTGTTTATTTGTGCTGAAAAACACGTTTTGACAACTTCTGCACACTGGGGTTAAGGGCTGACTCAGTGGGCTCTTCTGAGCCAGTCAGTTACACTGTGATTCCAAGGGTTGAGAAAACGCGTTTATTTCGGGCTGAAAAACACGTTTTGAAAAGTGTTCTGTTCCTGCCCTATAACTTACATGTTGTTGACCAAAGTTGCCAAAACGTGTTTATTTGTGCTGAAAAACACGTTTTGACAACTCCTGCACACTGGGGTTAAGGGCTGACTCAGTGGGCTCTTCTGAGCCAGTCAGTTACACTGTGATTCCAAGAGTTGAGAAAACGCGTTTATTTCGGGCTGAAAAACACGTTTTGAAAAGTGTTCTGTTCCTGCCCTATAACTTACATGTTGTTGACCAAAGTTGCCAAAACGTGTTTATTTGTGCTGAAAAACACGTTTTGACAACTTCTGCACACTGGGGTTAAGGGCTGACTCAGTGGGCTCTTCTGAGCCAGTCAGTTACACTGTGATTCCAGGAGTTGAGAAAACGCGTTTATTTCGGGCTGAAAAACACGTTTTGAAAAGTGTTCTGTTCCTGCCCTATAACTTACATGTTGGTGACCAAAGTTGCCAAAACGTGTTTATTTGTGCTGAAAAACACGTTTTGACAACTTCTGCACACTGGGGTTAAGGGCTGAATCAGTGGGCTCTTCTGAGCCAGTCAGTTACACTGTGATTCCAAGAGTTGAGAAAACGCGTTTATTTCGGGCTGAAAAACACGTTTTGAAAAGTGTTCTGTTCCTGCCCTATAACTTACATGTTGTTGACCAAAGTTGCCAAAACGTGTTTATTTGTGCTGAAAAACACGTTTTGACAACTTCTGCACACTGGGGTTAAGGGCTGACTCAGTGGGCTCTTCTGAGCCAGTCAGTTACACTGTGATTCCAAGGGTTGAGAAAACGCGTTTATTTCGGGCTGAAAAACACGTTTTGAAAAGTGTTCTGTTCCTGCCCTATAACTTACATGTTGGTGACCAAAGTTGCCAAAACGTGTTTATTTGTGCTTAAAAACACGTTTTGACAACTTCTGCACACTGGGGTTAAGGGCTGACTCAGTGGGCTCTTCTGAGCCAGTCAGTTACACTGTGTTTCAAAGGGTTGAGAAAACGCGTTTATTTCGGGCTGAAAAACACGTTTTGAAAAGTGTTCTGTTCCTGCCCTATAACTTACATGTTGTTGACCAAAGTTGCCAAAACGTGTTTATTTGGGCTGAAAAACACGTTTTGACAACTTCTGCACACTGGGGTTAAGGGCTGACTCAGTGGGCTCTTCTGAGCCAGTCAGTTACACTGTGATTCCAGGAGTTGAGAAAACGCGTTTATTTCGGGCTGAAAAACACGTTTTGAAAAGTGTTCTGTTCCTGCCCTATAACTTACATGTTGGTGACCAAAGTTGCCAAAACGTGTTTATTTGTGCTGAAAAACACGTTTTGACAACTTCTGCACACTGGGGTTAAGGGCTGACTCAGTGGGCTCTTCTGAACCAGTCAGTTACACTGTGATTCCAAGAGTTGAGAAAACGCGTTTATTTCGGGCTGAAAAACACGTTTTGAAAAGTGTTCTGTTCCTGCCCTATAACTTACATGTTGTTGACCAAAGTTGCCAAAACGTGTTTATTTGTGCTGAAAAACACGTTTTGACAACTTCTGCACACTGGGGTTAAGGGCTGACTCATTGGGCTCTTCTGAGCCAGTCAGTTACACTGTGATTCCAAGGGTTGAGAAAACGCGTTTATATCGGGCTGAAAAACACGTTTTGAAAAGTGTTCTGTTCCTGCCCTATAAGTTACATGTTGTTGACCAAAGTTGCCAAAACGTGTTTATTTGTGCTGAAAAACACGTTTTGACAACATCTGCACACTGGGGTTAAGGGCTGACTCAGTGGGCTCTTCTGAGCCAGTCAGTTACACTGTGATTCCAGGAGTTGAGAAAACGCGTTTATTTCGGGCTGAAAAACACGTTTTGAAAAGTGTTCTGTTCCTGCCCTATAACTTACATGTTGTTGACCAAAGTTGCCAAAACGTGTTTATTTGTGCTGAAAAACACGTTTTGACAACTTCTGCACACTGGGGTTAAGGGCTGACTCAGTGGGCTCTTCTGAGCCAGTCAGTTACACTGTGATTCCAGGAGTTGAGAAAACGCGTTTATTTCGGGCTGAAAAACACGTTTTGAAAAGTGTTCTGTTCCTGCCCTATAACTTACATGTTGGTGACCAAAGTTGCCAAAACGTGTTTATTTGTGCTTAAAAACACGTTTTGACAACTTCTGCACACTGGGGTTAAGGGCTGACTCAGTGGGCTCTTCTGAGCCAGTCAGTTACACTGTGATTCCAAGGGTTGAGAAAACGCGTTTTTTTCGGGCTGAAAAACACGTTTTGAAAAGTGTTCTGTTCCTGCCCTATAACTTACATGTTGGTGACCAAAGTTGCCAAAACGTGTTTATTTGTGCTGAAAAACACGTTTTGACAACTTCTGCACACTGGAGTTAAGGGCTGACTCAGTGGGCTCTTCTGAGCCAGTCAGTTACACTGTGATTCCAAGGGTTGAGAAAACGCGTTTATTTCGGGCTGAAAAACACGTTTTGAAAAGTGTTCTGTTCCTGCCCTATAACTTACATGTTGTTGACCAAAGTTGCCAAAACGTGTTTATTTGTGCTGAAAAACACGTTTTGACAACTTCTGCACACTGGGGTTAAGGGCTGAATCAGTGGGCTCTTCTGAGCCAGTCAGTTACACTGTGATTCCAAGGGTTGAGAAAACGCGTTTATTTCGGGCTGAAAAACACGTTTTGAAAAGTGTTCTGTTCCTGCCCTATAACTTACATGTTGGTGACCAAAATTGCCAAAACGTGTTTATTTGTGCTTAAAAACACGTTTTGACAACTTCTGCACACTGGGGTTAAGGGCTGACTCAGTGGGCTCTTCTGAGCCAGTCAGTTACACTGTGATTCAAAGGGTTGAGAAAACGCGTTTATTTCGGGCTGAAAAACACGTTTTGAAAAGTGTTCTGTTCCTGCCCTATAACTTACATGTTGGTGACCAAAGTTGCCAAAACGTGTTTATTTGTGCTGAAAAACACGTTTTGACAACTTCTGCACACTGGGGTTGAGGGCTTACTCATTGGGCTCTTCTGAGCCAGTCAGTTACACTGTGATTCCAAGGGTTGAGAAAACGCGTTTATTTCGGGCTGAAAAACACGTTTTGAAAAGTGTTCTGTTCCTGCCCTATAACTTACATGTTGTTGACCAAAGTTGCCAAAACGTGTTTATTTGTGCTGAAAAACACGTTTTGACAACTTCTGCACACTGGGGTTAAGGGCTGACTCAGTGGGCTCTTCTGAGCCAGTCAGTTACACTGTGATTCCAGGAGTTGAGAAAACGCGTTTATTTCGGGCTGAAAAACACGTTTTGAAAAGTGTTCTGTTCCTGCCCTATAACTTACATGTTGGTGACCAAAGTTGCCAAAACGTGTTTATTTGTGCTTAAAAACACGTTTTGACAACTTCTGCACACTGGGGTTAAGGGCTGACTCAGTGGGCTCTTCTGAGCCAGTCAGTTACACTGTGATTCCAAGGGTTGAGAAAACGCGTTTATTTCGGGCTGAAAAACACGTTTTGAAAAGTGTTCTGTTCCTGCCCTATAACTTACATGTTGGTGACCAAAGTTGCCAAAACGTGTTTATTTGTGCTGAAAAACACGTTTTGACAACTTCTGCACACTGGGGTTAAGGGCTGACTCAGTGGGCTCTTCTGAGCCAGTCAGTTACACTGTGATTCCAAGGGTTGAGAAAACGCGTTTATTTCGGGCTGAAAAACACGTTTTGAAAAGTGTTCTGTTCCTGCCCTATAACTTACATGTTGTTGACCAAAGTTGCCAAAACGTGTTTATTTGTGCTGAAAAACACGTTTTGACAACTCCTGCACACTGGGGTTAAGGGCTGACTCAGTGGGCTCTTCTGAGCCAGTCAGTTACACTGTGATTCCAAGAGTTGAGAAAACGCGTTTATTTCGGGCTGAAAAACACGTTTTGAAAAGTGTTCTGTTCCTGCCCTATAACTTACATGTTGTTGACCAAAGTTGCCAAAACGTGTTTATTTGTGCTGAAAAACACGTTTTGACAACTTCTGCACACTGGGGTTAAGGGCTGACTCAGTGGGCTCTTCTGAGCCAGTCAGTTACACTGTGATTCCAGGAGTTGAGAAAACGCGTTTATTTCGGGCTGAAAAACACGTTTTGAAAAGTGTTCTGTTCCTGCCCTATAACTTACATGTTGGTGACCAAAGTTGCCAAAACGTGTTTATTTGTGCTGAAAAACACGTTTTGACAACTTCTGCACACTGGGGTTAAGGGCTGAATCAGTGGGCTCTTCTGAGCCAGTCAGTTACACTGTGATTCCAAGAGTTGAGAAAACGCGTTTATTTCGGGCTGAAAAACACGTTTTGAAAAGTGTTCTGTTCCTGCCCTATAACTTACATGTTGTTGACCAAAGTTGCCAAAACGTGTTTATTTGTGCTGAAAAACACGTTTTGACAACTTCTGCACACTGGGGTTAAGGGCTGACTCAGTGGGCTCTTCTGAGCCAGTCAGTTACACTGTGATTCCAAGGGTTGAGAAAACGCGTTTATTTCGGGCTGAAAAACACGTTTTGAAAAGTGTTCTGTTCCTGCCCTATAACTTACATGTTGGTGACCAAAGTTGCCAAAACGTGTTTATTTGTGCTTAAAAACACGTTTTGACAACTTCTGCACACTGGGGTTAAGGGCTGACTCAGTGGGCTCTTCTGAGCCAGTCAGTTACACTGTGATTCAAAGGGTTGAGAAAACGCGTTTATTTCGGGCTGAAAAACACGTTTTGAAAAGTGTTCTGTTCCTGCCCTATAACTTACATGTTGTTGACCAAAGTTGCCAAAACGTGTTTATTTGGGCTGAAAAACACGTTTTGACAACTTCTGCACACTGGGGTTAAGGGCTGACTCAGTGGGCTCTTCTGAGCCAGTCAGTTACACTGTGATTCCAGGAGTTGAGAAAACGCATTTATTTCGGGCTGAAAAACACGTTTTGAAAAGTGTTCTGTTCCTGCCCTATAACTTACATGTTGGTGACCAAAGTTGCCAAAACGTGTTTATTTGTGCTGAAAAACACGTTTTGACAACTTCTGCACACTGGGGTTAAGGGCTGACTCAGTGGGCTCTTCTGAACCAGTCAGTTACACTGTGATTCCAAGAGTTGAGAAAACGCGTTTATTTCGGGCTGAAAAACACGTTTTGAAAAGTGTTCTGTTCCTGCCCTATAACTTACATGTTGTTGACCAAAGTTGCCAAAACGTGTTTATTTGTGCTGAAAAACACGTTTTGACAACTTCTGCACACTGGGGTTAAGGGCTGACTCAGTGGGCTCTTCTGAGCCAGTCAGTTACACTGTGATTCCAGGAGTTGAGAAAACGCGTTTATTTCGGGCTGAAAAACACGTTTTGAAAAGTGTTCTGTTCCTGCCCTATAACTTACATGTTGGTGACCAAAGTTGCCAAAACGTGTTTATTTGTGCTTAAAAACACGTTTTGACAACTTCTGCACACTGGGGTTAAGGGCTGACTCAGTGGGCTCTTCTGAGCCAGTCAGTTACACTGTGATTCCAAGGGTTGAGAAAACGCGTTTTTTTCGGGCTGAAAAACACGTTTTGAAAAGTGTTCTGTTCCTGCCCTATAACTTACGTTGGTGACCAAAGTTGCCAAAACGTGTTTATTTGTGCTGAAAAACACGTTTTGACAACTTCTGCACACTGGAGTTAAGGGCTGACTCAGTGGGCTCTTCTGAGCCAGTCAGTTACACTGTGATTCCAAGGGTTGAGAAAACGCGTTTATTTCGGGCTGAAAAACACGTTTTGAAAAGTGTTCTGTTCCTGCCCTATAACTTACATGTTGTTGACCAAAGTTGCCAAAACGTGTTTATTTGTGCTGAAAAACACGTTTTGACAACTTCTGCACACTGGGGTTAAGGGCTGAATCAGTGGGCTCTTCTGAGCCAGTCAGTTACACTGTGATTCCAAGGGTTGAGAAAACGCGTTTATTTCGGGCTGAAAAACACGTTTTGAAAAGTGTTCTGTTCCTGCCCTATAACTTACATGTTGGTGACCAAAATTGCCAAAACGTGTTTATTTGGGCTGAAAAACACGTTTTGACAACTTCTGCACACTGGGGTTAAGGGCTGACTCAGTGGGCTCTTCTGAGCCAGTCAGTTACACTGTGATTCCAGGAGTTGAGAAAACGCATTTATTTCGGGCTGAAAAACACGTTTTGAAAAGTGTTCTGTTCCTGCCCTATAACTTACATGTTGGTGACCAAAGTTGCCAAAACGTGTTTATTTGTGCTGAAAAACACGTTTTGACAACTTCTGCACACTGGGGTTAAGGGCTGACTCAGTGGGCTCTTCTGAACCAGTCAGTTACACTGTGATTCCAAGAGTTGAGAAAACGCGTTTATTTCGGGCTGAAAAACACGTTTTGAAAAGTGTTCTGTTCCTGCCCTATAACTTACATGTTGTTGACCAAAGTTGCCAAAACGTGTTTATTTGTGCTGAAAAACACGTTTTGACAACTTCTGCACACTGGGGTTAAGGGCTGACTCAGTGGGCTCTTCTGAGCCAGTCAGTTACACTGTGATTCCAGGAGTTGAGAAAACGCGTTTATTTCGGGCTGAAAAACACGTTTTGAAAAGTGTTCTGTTCCTGCCCTATAACTTACATGTTGGTGACCAAAGTTGCCAAAACGTGTTTATTTGTGCTTAAAAACACGTTTTGACAACTTCTGCACACTGGGGTTAAGGGCTGACTCAGTGGGCTCTTCTGAGCCAGTCAGTTACACTGTGATTCCAAGGGTTGAGAAAACGCGTTTTTTTCGGGCTGAAAAACACGTTTTGAAAAGTGTTCTGTTCCTGCCCTATAACTTACATGTTGGTGACCAAAGTTGCCAAAACGTGTTTATTTGTGCTGAAAAACACGTTTTGACAACTTCTGCACACTGGAGTTAAGGGCTGACTCAGTGGGCTCTTCTGAGCCAGTCAGTTACACTGTGATTCCAAGGGTTGAGAAAACGCGTTTATTTCGGGCTGAAAAACACGTTTTGAAAAGTGTTCTGTTCCTGCCCTATAACTTACATGTTGTTGACCAAAGTTGCCAAAACGTGTTTATTTGTGCTGAAAAACACGTTTTGACAACTTCTGCACACTGGGGTTAAGGGCTGAATCAGTGGGCTCTTCTGAGCCAGTCAGTTACACTGTGATTCCAAGGGTTGAGAAAACGCGTTTATTTCGGGCTGAAAAACACGTTTTGAAAAGTGTTCTGTTCCTGCCCTATAACTTACATGTTGGTGACCAAAATTGCCAAAACGTGTTTATTTGTGCTTAAAAACACGTTTTGACAACTTCTGCACACTGGGGTTAAGGGCTGACTCAGTGGGCTCTTCTGAGCCAGTCAGTTACACTGTGATTCAAAGGGTTGAGAAAACGCGTTTATTTCGGGCTGAAAAACACGTTTTGAAAAGTGTTCTGTTCCTGCCCTATAACTTACATGTTGGTGACCAAAGTTGCCAAAACGTGTTTATTTGTGCTTAAAAACACGTTTTGACAACTTCTGCACACTGGGGTTAAGGGCTGACTCAGTGGGCTCTTCTGAGCCAGTCAGTTACACTGTGATTCCAAGGGTTGAGAAAACGCGTTTATTTCGGGCTGAAAAACACGTTTTGAAATGTGTTCTGTTCCTGCCCTATAACTTACATGTTGGTGACCAAAGTTGCCAAAACGTGTTTATTTGTGCTGAAAAACACGTTTTGACAACTTCTGCACACTGGGGTTAAGGGCTGACTCAGTGGGCTCTTCTGAGCCAGTCAGTTACACTGTGATTCCAAGAGTTGAGAAAACGCGTTTATTTCGGGCTGAAAAACACGTTTTGAAAAGTGTTCTGTTCCTGCCCTATAACTTACATGTTGTTGACCAAAGTTGCCAAAACGTGTTTATTTGTGCTGAAAAACACGTTTTGACAACTTCTGCACACTGGGGTTGAGGGCTTACTCATTGGGCTCTTCTGAGCCAGTCAGTTACACTGTGATTCCAAGGGTTGAGAAAACGCGTTTATTTCGGGCTGAAAAACACGTTTTGAAAAGTGTTCTGTTCCTGCCCTATAACTTACATGTTGTTGACCAAAGTTGCCAAAACGTGTTTATTTGTGCTGAAAAACACGTTTTGACAACTTCTGCACACTGGGGTTAAGGGCTGACTCAGTGGGCTCTTCTGAGCCAGTCAGTTACACTGTGATTCCAGGAGTTGAGAAAACGCGTTTATTTCGGGCTGAAAAACACGTTTTGAAAAGTGTTCTGTTCCTGCCCTATAACTTACATGTTGGTGACCAAAGTTGCCAAAACGTGTTTATTTGTGCTTAAAAACACGTTTTGACAACTTCTGCACACTGGGGTTAAGGGCTGACTCAGTGGGCTCTTCTGAGCCAGTCAGTTACACTGTGATTCCAAGGGTTGAGAAAACGCGTTTATTTCGGGCTGAAAAACACGTTTTGAAAAGTGTTCTGTTCCTGCCCTATAACTTACATGTTGGTGACCAAAGTTGCCAAAACGTGTTTATTTGTGCTGAAAAACACGTTTTGACAACTTCTGCACACTGGGGTTAAGGGCTGACTCAGTGGGCTCTTCTGAGCCAGTCAGTTACACTGTGATTCCAAGGGTTGAGAAAACGCGTTTATTTCGGGCTGAAAAACACGTTTTGAAAAGTGTTCTGTTCCTGCCCTATAACTTACATGTTGTTGACCAAAGTTGCCAAAACGTGTTTATTTGTGCTGAAAAACACGTTTTGACAACTCCTGCACACTGGGGTTAAGGGCTGACTCAGTGGGCTCTTCTGAGCCAGTCAGTTACACTGTGATTCCAAGAGTTGAGAAAACGCGTTTATTTCGGGCTGAAAAACACGTTTTGAAAAGTGTTCTGTTCCGGCCCTATAACTTACATGTTGTTGACCAAAGTTGCCAAAACGTGTTTATTTGTGCTGAAAAACACGTTTTGACAACTTCTGCACACTGGGGTTAAGGGCTGACTCAGTGGGCTCTTCTGAGCCAGTCAGTTACACTGTGATTCCAGGAGTTGAGAAAACGCGTTTATTTCGGGCTGAAAAACACGTTTTGAAAAGTGTTCTGTTCCTGCCCTATAACTTACATGTTGGTGACCAAAGTTGCCAAAACGTGTTTATTTGTGCTGAAAAACACGTTTTGACAACTTCTGCACACTGGGGTTAAGGGCTGAATCAGTGGGCTCTTCTGAGCCAGTCAGTTACACTGTGATTCCAAGAGTTGAGAAAACGCGTTTATTTCGGGCTGAAAAACACGTTTTGAAAAGTGTTCTGTTCCTGCCCTATAACTTACATGTTGTTGACCAAAGTTGCCAAAACGTGTTTATTTGTGCTGAAAAACACGTTTTGACAACTTCTGCACACTGGGGTTAAGGGCTGACTCAGTGGGCTCTTCTGAGCCAGTCAGTTACACTGTGATTCCAAGGGTTGAGAAAACGCGTTTATTTCGGGCTGAAAAACACGTTTTGAAAAGTGTTCTGTTCCTGCCCTATAACTTACATGTTGGTGACCAAAGTTGCCAAAACGTGTTAATTTGTGCTTAAAAACACGTTTTGACAACTTCTGCACACTGGGGTTAAGGGCTGACTCAGTGGGCTCTTCTGAGCCAGTCAGTTACACTGTGATTCAAAGGGTTGAGAAAACGCGTTTATTTCGGGCTGAAAAACACGTTTTGAAAAGTGTTCTGTTCCTGCCCTATAACTTACATGTTGTTGACCAAAGTTGCCAAAACGTGTTTATTTGGGCTGAAAAACACGTTTTGACAACTTCTGCACACTGGGGTTAAGGGCTGACTCAGTGGGCTCTTCTGAGCCAGTCAGTTACACTGTGATTCCAGGAGTTGAGAAAACGCGTTTATTTCGGGCTGAAAAACACGTTTTGAAAAGTGTTCTGTTCCTGCCCTATAACTTACATGTTGGTGACCAAAGTTGCCAAAACGTGTTTATTTGTGCTGAAAAACACGTTTTGACAACTTCTGCACACTGGGGTTAAGGGCTGACTTAGTGGGCTCTTCTGAGCCAGTCAGTTACACTGTGATTCCAAGAGTTGAGAAAACGCGTTTATTTCGGGCTGAAAAACACGTTTTGAAAAGTGTTCTGTTCCTGCCCTATAACTTACATGTTGGTGACCAAAATTGCCAAAACGTGTTTATTTGTGCTTAAAAACACGTTTTGACAACTTCTGCACACTGGGGTTAAGGGCTGACTCAGTGGGCTCTTCTGAGCCAGTCAGTTACACTGTGATTCAAAGGGTTGAGAAAACGCGTTTATTTCGGGCTGAAAAACACGTTTTGAAAAGTGTTCTGTTCCTGCCCTATAACTTACATGTTGGTGACCAAAGTTGCCAAAACGTGTTTATTTGTGCTTAAAAACACGTTTTGACAACTTCTGCACACTGGGGTTAAGGGCTGACTCAGTGGGCTCTTCTGAGCCAGTCAGTTACACTGTGATTCCAAGGGTTGAGAAAACGCGTTTATTTCGGGCTGAAAAACACGTTTTGAAATGTGTTCTGTTCCTGCCCTATAACTTACATGTTGGTGACCAAAGTTGCCAAAACGTGTTTATTTGTGCTGAAAAACACGTTTTGACAACTTCTGCACACTGGGGTTAAGGGCTGACTCAGTGGGCTCTTCTGAGCCAGTCAGTTACACTGTGATTCCAAGAATTGAGAAAACGCGTTTATTTCGGGCGGAAAACACGTTTTGAAAAGTGTTCTGTTCCTGCCCTATAACTTACATGTTGTTGACCAAAGTTGCCAAAACGTGTTTATTTGTGCTGAAAAACACGTTTTGACAACTTCTGCACACTGGGGTTAAGGGCTGACTCAGTGGGCTCTTCTGAGCCAGTCAGTTACACTGTGATTCCAGGAGTTGAGAAAACGCGTTTATTTCGGGCTGAAAAACACGTTTTGAAAAGTGTTCTGTTAATGCCCTATAACTTACATGTTGTTGACCAAAGTTGCCAAAACGTGTTTATTTGTGCTGAAAAACACGTTTTGACAACTTCTGCACACTGGGGTTAAGGGCTGACTCAGTGGGCTCTTCTGAGCCAGTCAGTTACACTGTGATTCCAGGAGTTGAGAAAACGCGTTTATTTCGGGCTGAAAAACACGTTTTGAAAAGTGTTCTGTTCCTGCCCTATAACTTACATGTTGGTTACCAAAGTTGCCAAAACGTGTTTATTTGTGCTTAAAAACACGTTTTGACAACTTCTGCACACTGGGGTTAAGGGCTGACTCAGTGGGCTCTTCTGAGCCAGTCAGTTACACTGTGATTCCAAGGGTTGAGAAAACGCGTTTATTTCGGGCTGAAAAACACGTTTTGAAAAGTGTTCTGTTCCTGCCCTATAACTTACATGTTGGTGACCAAAGTTGCCAAAACGTGTTTATTTGTGCTGAAAAACACGTTTTGACAACTTCTGCACACTGGGGTTAAGGGCTGACTCAGTGGGCTCTTCTGAGCCAGTCAGTTACACTGTGATTCCAAGGGTTGAGAAAACGCGTTTATTTCGGGCTGAAAAACACGTTTTGAAAAGTGTTCTGTTCCTGCCCTATAACTTACATGTTGTTGACCAAAGTTGCCAAAACGTGTTTATTTGTGCTGAAAAACACGTTTTGACAACTCCTGCACACTGGGGTTAAGGGCTGACTCAGTGGGCTCTTCTGAGCCAGTCAGTTACACTGTGATTCCAAGAGTTGAGAAAACGCGTTTATTTCGGGCTGAAAAACACGTTTTGAAAAGTGTTCTGTTCCTGCCCTATAACTTACATGTTGTTGACCAAAGTTGCCAAAACGTGTTTATTTGTGCTGAAAAACACGTTTTGACAACTTCTGCACACTGGGGTTAAGGGCTGACTCAGTGGGCTCTTCTGAGCCAGTCAGTTACACTGTGATTCCAGGAGTTGAGAAAACGCGTTTATTTCGGGCTGAAAAACACGTTTTGAAAAGTGTTCTGTTCCTGCCCTATAACTTACATGTTGGTGACCAAAGTTGCCAAAACGTGTTTATTTGTGCTGAAAAACACGTTTTGACAACTTCTGCACACTGGGGTTAAGGGCTGAATCAGTGGGCTCTTCTGAGCCAGTCAGTTACACTGTGATTCCAAGAGTTGAGAAAACGCGTTTATTTCGGGCTGAAAAACACGTTTTGAAAAGTGTTCTGTTCCTGCCCTATAACTTACATGTTGTTGACCAAAGTTGCCAAAACGTGTTTATTTGTGCTGAAAAACACGTTTTGACAACTTCTGCACACTGGGGTTAAGGGCTGACTCAGTGGGCTCTTCTGAGCCAGTCAGTTACACTGTGATTCCAAGGGTTGAGAAAACGCGTTTATTTCGGGCTGAAAAACACGTTTTGAAAAGTGTTCTGTTCCTGCCCTATAACTTACATGTTGTTGACCAAAGTTGCCAAAACGTGTTTATTTGGGCTGAAAAACACGTTTTGACAACTTCTGCACACTGGGGTTAAGGGCTGACTCAGTGGGCTCTTCTGAGCCAGTCAGTTACACTGTGATTCCAGGAGTTGAGAAAACGCGTTTATTTCGGGCTGAAAAACACGTTTTGAAAAGTGTTCTGTTCCTGCCCTATAACTTACATGTTGTTGACCAAAGTTGCCAAAACGTGTTTATTTGTGCTGAAAAACACGTTTTGACAACTTCTGCACACTGGGGTTAAGGGCTGACTCATTGGGCTCTTCTGAGCCAGTCAGTTACACTGTGATTCCAAGGGTTGAGAAAACGCGTTTATATCGGGCTGAAAAACACGTTTTGAAAAGTGTTCTGTTCCTGCCCTATAAGTTACATGTTGTTGACCAAAGTTGCCAAAACGTGTTTATTTGTGCTGAAAAACACGTTTTGACAACTTCTGCACACTGGGGTTAAGGGCTGACTCAGTGGGCTCTTCTGAGCCAGTCAGTTACACTGTGATTCCAGGAGTTGAGAAAACGCGTTTATTTCGGGCTGAAAAACACGTTTTGAAAAGTGTTCTGTTCCTGCCCTATAACTTACATGTTGGTGACCAAAGTTGCCAAAACGTGTTTATTTGTGCTTAAAAACACGTTTTGACAACTTCTGCACACTGGGGTTAAGGGCTGACTCAGTGGGCTCTTCTGAGCCAGTCAGTTACACTGTGATTCCAAGGGTTGAGAAAACGCGTTTTTATCGGGCTGAAAAACACGTTTTGAAAAGTGTTCTGTTCCTGCCCTATAACTTACATGTTGGTGACCAAAGTTGCCAAAACGTGTTTATTTGTGCTGAAAAACACGTTTTGACAACTTCTGCACACTGGGGTTAAGGGCTGAATCAGTGGGCTCTTCTGAGCCAGTCAGTTACCCTGTGATTCCAAGGGTTGAGAAAACGCGTTTATTTCGGGCTGAAAAACACGTTTTGAAAAGTGTTCTGTTCCTGCCCTATAACTTACATGTTGGTGACCAAAGTTGCCAAAACGTGTTTATTTGTGCTTATAAACACGTTTTGACAACTTCTGCACACTGGGGTTAAGGGCTGACTCAGTGGGCTCTTCTGAGCCAGTCAGTTACACTGTGATTCCAAGGGTTGAGAAAACGCGTTTATTTCGGGCTGAAAAACACGTTTTGAAAAGTGTTCTGTTCCTGCCCTATAACTTACATGTTGGTGACCAAAGTTGCCAAAACGTGTTTATTTGTGCTGAAAAACACGTTTTGACAACTTCTGCACACTGGGGTTAAGGGCTGGCTCAGTGGGCTCTTCTGAGCCAGTCAGTTACACTGTGATTCCAAGAGTTGAGAAAACGCGTTTATTTCGGGCTGAAAAACACGTTTTGAAAAGTGTTCTGTTCCTGCCCTATAACTTACATGTTGTTGACCAAAGTTGCCAAAACGTGTTTATTTGTGCTGAAAAACACGTTTTGACAACTTCTGCACACTGGGGTTAAGGGCTGACTCAGTGGGCTCTTCTGAGCCAGTCAGTTACACTGTGATTCCAGGAGTTGAGAAAACGCGTTTATTTCGGGCTGAAAAACACGTTTTGAAAAGTGTTCTGTTCCTGCCCTATAACTTACATGTTGGTGACCAAAGTTGCCAAAACGTGTTTATTTGTGCTGAAAAACACGTTTTGACAACTTCTGCACACTGGGGTTAAGGGCTGAATCAGTGGGCTCTTCTGAGCCAGTCAGTTACCCTGTGATTCCAAGGGTTGAGAAAACGCGTTTATTTCGGGCTGAAAAACACGTTTTGAAAAGTGTTCTGTTCCTGCCCTATAACTTACATGTTGGTGACCAAAGTTGCCAAAACGTGTTTATTTGTGCTTATAAACACGTTTTGACAACTTCTGCACACTGGGGTTAAGGGCTGACTCAGTGGGCTCTTCTGAGCCAGTCAGTTACACTGTGATTCCAAGGGTTGAGAAAACGCGTTTATTTCGGGCTGAAAAACACGTTTTGAAAAGTGTTCTGTTCCTGCCCTATAACTTACATGTTGGTGACCAAAGTTGCCAAAACGTGTTTATTTGTGCTGAAAAACACGTTTTGACAACTTCTGCACACTGGGGTTAAGGGCTGACTCAGTGGGCTCTTCTGAGCCAGTCAGTTACACTGTGATTCCAAGAGTTGAGAAAACGCGTTTATTTCGGGCTGAAAAACACGTTTTGAAAAGTGTTCTGTTCCTGCCCTATAACTTACATGTTGTTGACCAAAGTTGCCAAAACGTGTTTATTTGTGCTGAAAAACACGTTTTGACAACTTCTGCACACTGGGGTTGAGGGCTTACTCATTGGGCTCTTCTGAGCCAGTCAGTTACACTGTGATTCCAAGGGTTGAGAAAACGCGTTTATTTCGGGCTGAAAAACACGTTTTGAAAAGTGTTCTGTTCCTGCCCTATAACTTACATGTTGTTGACCAAAGTTGCCAAAACGTGTTTATTTGTGCTGAAAAACACGTTTTGACAACTTCTGCACACTGGGGTTAAGGGCTGACTCAGTGGGCTCTTCTGAGCCAGTCAGTTACACTGTGATTCCAGGAGTTGAGAAAACGCGTTTATTTCGGGCTGAGAAACACGTTTTGAAAAGTGTTCTGTTCCTGCCCTATAACTTACATGTTGTTGACCAAAGTTGCCAAAACGTGTTTATTTGTGCTGAAAAACACGTTTTGACAACTTCTGCACACTGGGGTTAAGGGCTGACTCAGTGGGCTCTTCTGAGCCAGTCAGTTACACTGTGATTCCAGGAGTTGAGAAAACGCGTTTATTTCGGGCTGAAAAACACGTTTTGAAAAGTGTTCTGTTCCTGCCCTATAACTTACATGTTGTTGACCAAAGTTGCCAAAACGTGTTTATTTGTGCTGAAAAACACGTTTTGACAACTTCTGCACACTGGGGTTAAGGGCTGACTCAGTGGGCTCTTCTGAGCCAGTCAGTTACACTGTGATTCCAGGAGTTGAGAAAACGCGTTTATTTCGGGCTGAAAAACACGTTTTGAAAAGTGTTCTGTTCCTGCCCTATAACTTACATGTTGGTGACCAAAGTTGCCAAAACGTGTTTATTTGTGCTTAAAAACACGTTTTGACAACTTCTGCACACTGGGGTTAAGGGCTGACTCAGTGGGCTCTTCTGAGCCAGTCAGTTACACTGTGATTCCAGGAGTTGAGAAAACGCGTTTATTTCGGGCTGAAAAACACGTTTTGAAAAGTGTTCTGTTCCTGTCCTATAACTTACATGTTGGTGACCAAAGTTGCCAAAACGTGTTTATTTGTGCTGAAAAACACGTTTTGACAACTTCTGCACACTGGGGTTAAGGGCTGAATCAGTGGGCTCTTCTGAGCCAGTCAGTTACCCTGTGATTCCAAGGGTTGAGAAAACGCGTTTATTTCGGGCTGAAAAACACGTTTTGAAAAGTGTTCTGTTCCTGCCCTATAACTTACATGTTGGTGACCAAAGTTGCCAAAACGTGTTTATTTGTGCTTAAAAACACGTTTTGACAACTTCTGCACACTGGGGTTAAGGGCTGACTCAGTGGGCTCTTCTGAGCCAGTCAGTTACACTGTGATTCAAAGGGTTGAGAAAACGCGTTTATTTCGGGCTGAAAAACACGTTTTGAAAAGTGTTCTGTTCCTGCCCTATAACTTACATGTTGGTGACCAAAGTTGCCAAAACGTGTTTATTTGTGCTTAAAAACACGTTTTGACAACTTCTGCACACTGGGGTTAAGGGCTGACTCAGTGGGCTCTTCTGAGCCAGTCAGTTACACTGTGATTCAAAGGGTTGAGAAAACGCGTTTATGTCGGGCTGAAAAACACGTTTTGAAAAGTGTTCTGTTCCTGCCCTATAACTTACAGGTTGTTGACCAAAGTTGCCAAAACGTGTTTATTTGTGCTGAAAAACACGTTTTGACAACTTCTGCACACTGGGGTTAAGGGCTGACTCAGTGGGCTCTTCTGAGCCAGTCAGTTACACTGTGATTCCAGGAGTTGAGAAAACGCGTTTATTTCGGGCTGAAAAACACGTTTTGAAAAGTGTTCTGTTCCTGCCCTATAACTTACATGTTGGTGACCAAAGTTGCCAAAACGTGTTTATTTGTGCTGACAAACACGTTTTGACAACTTCTGCACACTGGGGTTAAGGGCTGACTCAGTGGGCTCTTCTGAGCCAGTCAGTTACACTGTGATTCCAGGAGTTGAGAAAACGCGTTTATTTCGGGCTGAAAAACACGTTTTGAAAAGTGTTCTGTTCCTGCCCTATAACTTACATGTTGGTGACCAAAGTTGCCAAAACGTGTTTATTTGTGCTGAAAAACACGTTTTGACAACTTCTGCACACTGGGGTTAAGGGCTGAATCAGTGGGCTCTTCTGAGCCAGTCAGTTACCCTGTGATTCCAAGGGTTGAGAAAACGCGTTTATTTCGGGCTGAAAAACACGTTTTGAAAAGTGTTCTGTTCCTGCCCTATAACTTACATGTTGGTGACCAAAGTTGCCAAAACGTGTTTATTTGTGCTTAAAAACACGTTTTGACAACTTCTGCACACTGGGGTTAAGGGCTGACTCAGTGGGCTCTTCTGAGCCAGTCAGTTACACTGTGATTCAAAGGGTTGAGAAAACGCGTTTATTTCGGGCTGAAAAACACGTTTTGAAAAGTGTTCTGTTCCTGCCCTATAACTTACATGTTGGTGACCAAAGTTGCCAAAACGTGTTTATTTGTGCTGAAAAACACGTTTTGACAACTTCTGCACACTGGGGTTAAGGGCTGACTCAGTGGGCTCTTCTGAGCCAGTCAGTTACACTGTGATTCCAAGAGTTGATAAAACGCGTTTATTTCGGGCTGAAAAACACGTTTTGAAAAGTGTTCTGTTCCTGCCCTATAACTTACATGTTGTTGACCAAAGTTGCCAAAACGTGTTTATTTGTGCTGAAAAACACGTTTTGACAACTTCTGCACACTGGGGTTGAGGGCTTACTCATTGGGCTCTTCTGAGCCAGTCAGTTACACTGTGATTCCAAGGGCTGAGAAAACGCGTTTATTTCGGGCTGAAAAACACGTTTTGAAAAGTGTTCTGTTCCTGCCCTATAACTTACATGTTGTTGACCAAAGTTGCCAAAACGTGTTTATTTGTGCTGAAAAACACGTTTTGACAACTTCTGCACACTGGGGTTAAGGGCTGACTCAGTGGGCTCTTCTGAGCCAGTCAGTTACACTGTGATTCCAGGAGTTGAGAAAACGCGTTTATTTCGGGCTGAAAAACACGTTTTGAAAAGTGTTCTGTTCCTGCCCTATAACTTACATGTTGTTGACCAAAGTTGCCAAAACGTGTTTATTTGTGCTGAAAAACACGTTTTGACAACTTCTGCACACTGGGGTTAAGGGCTGACTCAGTGGGCTCTTCTGAGCCAGTCAGTTACACTGTGATTCCAGGAGTTGAGAAAACGCGTTTATTTCGGGCTGAAAAACACGTTTTGAAAAGTGTTCTGTTCCTGCCCTATAACTTACATGTTGTTGACCAAAGTTGCCAAAACGTGTTTATTTGTGCTGAAAAACACGTTTTGACAACTTCTGCACACTGGGGTTAAGGGCTGACTCAGTGGGCTCTTCTGAGCCAGTCAGTTACACTGTGATTCAAAGGGTTGAGAAAACGCGTTTATTTCGGGCTGAAAAACACGTTTTGAAAAGTGTTCTGTTCCTGCCCTATAACTTACATGTTGGTGACCAAAGTTGCCAAAACGTGTTTATTTGTGCTTAAAAACACGTTTTGACAACTTCTGCACACTGGGGTTAAGGGCTGACTCAGTGGGCTCTTCTGAGCCAGTCAGTTACACTGTGATTCCAGGAGTTGAGAAAACGCGTTTATTTCGGGCTGAAAAACACGTTTTGAAAAGTGTTCTGTTCCTGCCCTATAACTTACATGTTGTTGACCAAAGTTGCCAAAACGTGTTTATTTGTGCTGAAAAACACGTTTTGACAACTTCTGCACACTGGGGTTAAGGGCTGACTCAGTGGGCTCTTCTGAGCCAGTCAGTTACACTGTGATTCCAGGAGTTGAGAAAACGCGTTTATTTCGGGCTGAAAAACACGTTTTGAAAAGTGTTCTGTTCCTGCCCTATAACTTACATGTTGTTGACCAAAGTTGCCAAAACGTGTTTATTTGTGCTGAAAAACACGTTTTGACAACTTCTGCACACTGGGGTTAAGGGCTGACTCAGTGGGCTCTTCTGAGCCAGTCAGTTACACTGTGATTCCAAGGGTTGAGAAAACGCGTTTATTTCGGGCTGAAAAACACGTTTTGAAAAGTGTTCTGTTCCTGCCCTATAACTTACATGTTGGTGACCAAAGTTGCCAAAACGTGTTTATTTGTGCTGAAAAACACGTTTTGACAACTTCTGCACACTGGGGTTAAGGGCTGACTCAGTGGGCTCTTCTGAGCCAGTCAGTTACACTGTGATTCCAAGGGTTGAGAAAACGCGTTTATTTCGGGCTGAAAAACACGTTTTGAAAAGTGTTCTGTTCCTGCCCTATAACTTACATGTTGTTGACCAAAGTTGCCAAAACGTGTTTATTTGTGCTGAAAAACACGTTTTGACAACTCCTGCACACTGGGGTTAAGGGCTGACTCAGTGGGCTCTTCTGAGCCAGTCAGTTACACTGTGATTCCAAGAGTTGAGAAAACGCGTTTATTTCGGGCTGAAAAACACGTTTTGAAAAGTGTTCTGTTCCTGCCCTATAACTTACATGTTGTTGACCAAAGTTGCCAAAACGTGTTTATTTGTGCTGAAAAACACGTTTTGACAACTTCTGCACACTGGGGTTAAGGGCTGACTCAGTGGGCTCTTCTGAGCCAGTCAGTTACACTGTGATTCCAGGAGTTGAGAAAACGCGTTTATTTCGGGCTGAAAAACACGTTTTGAAAAGTGTTCTGTTCCTGCCCTATAACTTACATGTTGGTGACCAAAGTTGCCAAAACGTGTTTATTTGTGCTGAAAAACACGTTTTGACAACTTCTGCACACTGGGGTTAAGGGCTGAATCAGTGGGCTCTTCTGAGCCAGTCAGTTACACTGTGATTCCAAGAGTTGAGAAAACGCGTTTATTTCGGGCTGAAAAACACGTTTTGAAAAGTGTTCTGTTCCTGCCCTATAACTTACATGTTGTTGACCAAAGTTGCCAAAACGTGTTTATTTGTGCTGAAAAACACGTTTTGACAACTTCTGCACACTGGGGTTAAGGGCTGACTCAGTGGGCTCTTCTGAGCCAGTCAGTTACACTGTGATTCCAAGGGTTGAGAAAACGCGTTTATTTCGGGCTGAAAAACACGTTTTGAAAAGTGTTCTGTTCCTGCCCTATAACTTACATGTTGGTGACCAAAGTTGCCAAAACGTGTTTATTTGTGCTTAAAAACACGTTTTGACAACTTCTGCACACTGGGGTTAAGGGCTGACTCAGTGGGCTCTTCTGAGCCAGTCAGTTACACTGTGATTCAAAGGGTTGAGAAAACGCGTTTATTTCGGGCTGAAAAACACGTTTTGAAAAGTGTTCTGTTCCTGCCCTATAACTTACATGTTGTTGACCAAAGTTGCCAAAACGTGTTTATTTGGGCTGAAAAACACGTTTTGACAACTTCTGCACACTGGGGTTAAGGGCTGACTCAGTGGGCTCTTCTGAGCCAGTCAGTTACACTGTGATTCCAGGAGTTGAGAAAACGCGTTTATTTCGGGCTGAAAAACACGTTTTGAAAAGTGTTCTGTTCCTGCCCTATAACTTACATGTTGGTGACCAAAGTTGCCAAAACGTGTTTATTTGTGCTGAAAAACACGTTTTGACAACTTCTGCACACTGGGGTTAAGGGCTGACTCAGTGGGCTCTTCTGAACCAGTCAGTTACACTGTGATTCCAAGAGTTGAGAAAACGCGTTTATTTCGGGCTGAAAAACACGTTTTGAAAAGTGTTCTGTTCCTGCCCTATAACTTACATGTTGTTGACCAAAGTTGCCAAAACGTGTTTATTTGTGCTGAAAAACACGTTTTGACAACTTCTGCACACTGGGGTTAAGGGCTGACTCATTGGGCTCTTCTGAGCCAGTCAGTTACACTGTGATTCCAAGGGTTGAGAAAACGCGTTTATATCGGGCTGAAAAACACGTTTTGAAAAGTGTTCTGTTCCTGCCCTATAAGTTACATGTTGTTGACCAAAGTTGCCAAAACGTGTTTATTTGTGCTGAAAAACACGTTTTGACAACATCTGCACACTGGGGTTAAGGGCTGACTCAGTGGGCTCTTCTGAGCCAGTCAGTTACACTGTGATTCCAGGAGTTGAGAAAACGCGTTTATTTCGGGCTGAAAAACACGTTTTGAAAAGTGTTCTGTTCCTGCCCTATAACTTACATGTTGTTGACCAAAGTTGCCAAAACGTGTTTATTTGTGCTGAAAAACACGTTTTGACAACTTCTGCACACTGGGGTTAAGGGCTGACTCAGTGGGCTCTTCTGAGCCAGTCAGTTACACTGTGATTCCAGGAGTTGAGAAAACGCGTTTATTTCGGGCTGAAAAACACGTTTTGAAAAGTGTTCTGTTCCTGCCCTATAACTTACATGTTGGTGACCAAAGTTGCCAAAACGTGTTTATTTGTGCTTAAAAACACGTTTTGACAACTTCTGCACACTGGGGTTAAGGGCTGACTCAGTGGGCTCTTCTGAGCCAGTCAGTTACACTGTGATTCCAAGGGTTGAGAAAACGCGTTTTTTTCGGGCTGAAAAACACGTTTTGAAAAGTGTTCTGTTCCTGCCCTATAACTTACATGTTGGTGACCAAAGTTGCCAAAACGTGTTTATTTGTGCTGAAAAACACGTTTTGACAACTTCTGCACACTGGAGTTAAGGGCTGACTCAGTGGGCTCTTCTGAGCCAGTCAGTTACACTGTGATTCCAAGGGTTGAGAAAACGCGTTTATTTCGGGCTGAAAAACACGTTTTGAAAAGTGTTCTGTTCCTGCCCTATAACTTACATGTTGTTGACCAAAGTTGCCAAAACGTGTTTATTTGTGCTGAAAAACACGTTTTGACAACTTCTGCACACTGGGGTTAAGGGCTGAATCAGTGGGCTCTTCTGAGCCAGTCAGTTACACTGTGATTCCAAGGGTTGAGAAAACGCGTTTATTTCGGGCTGAAAAACACGTTTTGAAATGTGTTCTGTTCCTGCCCTATAACTTACATGTTGGTGACCAAAGTTGCCAAAACGTGTTTATTTGTGCTGAAAAACACGTTTTGACAACTTCTGCACACTGGGGTTAAGGGCTGACTCAGTGGGCTCTTCTGAGCCAGTCAGTTACACTGTGATTCCAAGAGTTGAGAAAACGCGTTTATTTCGGGCTGAAAAACACGTTTTGAAAAGTGTTCTGTTCCTGCCCTATAACTTACATGTTGTTGACCAAAGTTGCCAAAACGTGTTTATTTGTGCTGAAAAACACGTTTTGACAACTTCTGCACACTGGGGTTGAGGGCTTACTCATTGGGCTCTTCTGAGCCAGTCAGTTACACTGTGATTCCAAGGGTTGAGAAAACGCGTTTATTTCGGGCTGAAAAACACGTTTTGAAAAGTGTTCTGTTCCTGCCCTATAACTTACATGTTGTTGACCAAAGTTGCCAAAACGTGTTTATTTGTGCTGAAAAACACGTTTTGACAACTTCTGCACACTGGGGTTAAGGGCTGACTCAGTGGGCTCTTCTGAGCCAGTCAGTTACACTGTGATTCCAGGAGTTGAGAAAACGCGTTTATTTCGGGCTGAAAAACACGTTTTGAAAAGTGTTCTGTTCCTGCCCTATAACTTACATGTTGTTGACCAAAGTTGCCAAAACGTGTTTATTTGTGCTGAAAAACACGTTTTGACAACTTCTGCACACTGGGGTTAAGGGCTGACTCAGTGGGCTCTTCTGAGCCAGTCAGTTACACTGTGATTCCAAGGGTTGAGAAAACGCGTTTATTTCGGGCTGAAAAACACGTTTTGAAAAGTGTTCTGTTCCTGCCCTATAACTTACATGTTGGTGACCAAAGTTGCCAAAACGTGTTTATTTGTGCTGAAAAACACGTTTTGACAACTTCTGCACACTGGGGTTAAGGGCTGACTCAGTGGGCTCTTCTGAGCCAGTCAGTTACACTGTGATTCCAAGGGTTGAGAAAACGCGTTTATTTCGGGCTGAAAAACACGTTTTGAAAAGTGTTCTGTTCCTGCCCTATAACTTACATGTTGTTGACCAAAGTTGCCAAAACGTGTTTATTTGTGCTGAAAAACACGTTTTGACAACTTCTGCACACTGGGGTTAAGGGCTGACTCAGTGGGCTCTTCTGAGCCAGTCAGTTACACTGTGATTCCAAGGGTTGAGAAAACGCGTTTATTTCGGGCTGAAAAACACGTTTTGAAAAGTGTTCTGTTCCTGCCCTATAACTTACATGTTGGTGACCAAAGTTGCCAAAACGTGTTTATTTGTGCTTAAAAACACGTTTTGACAACTTCTGCACACTGGGGTTAAGGGCTGACTCAGTGGGCTCTTCTGAGCCAGTCAGTTACACTGTGATTCAAAGGGTTGAGAAAACGCGTTTATTTCGGGCTGAAAAACACGTTTTGAAAAGTGTTCTGTTCCTGCCCTATAACTTACATGTTGTTGACCAAAGTTGCCAAAACGTGTTTATTTGGGCTGAAAAACACGTTTTGACAACTTCTGCACACTGGGGTTAAGGGCTGACTCAGTGGGCTCTTCTGAGCCAGTCAGTTACACTGTGATTCCAGGAGTTGAGAAAACGCGTTTATTTCGGGCTGAAAAACACGTTTTGAAAAGTGTTCTGTTCCTGCCCTATAACTTACATGTTGGTGACCAAAGTTGCCAAAACGTGTTTATTTGTGCTGAAAAACACGTTTTGACAACTTCTGCACACTGGGGTTAAGGGCTGACTCAGTGGGCTCTTCTGAACCAGTCAGTTACACTGTGATTCCAAGAGTTGAGAAAACGCGTTTATATCGGGCTGAAAAACACGTTTTGAAAAGTGTTCTGTTCCTGCCCTATAAGTTACATGTTGTTGTCCAAAGTTGCCAAAACGTGTTTATTTGTGCTGAAAAACACGTTTTGACAACATCTGCACACTGGGGTTAAGGGCTGACTCAGTGGGCTCTTCTGAGCCAGTCAGTTACACTGTGATTCCAGGAGTTGAGAAAACGCGTTTATTTCGGGCTGAAAAACACGTTTTGAAAAGTGTTCTGTTCCTGCCCTATAACTTACATGTTGTTGACCAAAGTTGCCAAAACGTGTTTATTTGTGCTGAAAAACACGTTTTGACAACTTCTGCACACTGGGGTTAAGGGCTGACTCAGTGGGCTCTTCTGAGCCAGTCAGTTACACTGTGATTCCAGGAGTTGAGAAAACGCGTTTATTTCGGGCTGAAAAACACGTTTTGAAAAGTGTTCTGTTCCTGCCCTATAACTTACATGTTGGTGACCAAAGTTGCCAAAACGTGTTTATTTGTGCTTAAAAACACGTTTTGACAACTTCTGCACACTGGGGTTAAGGGCTGACTCAGTGGGCTCTTCTGAGCCAGTCAGTTACACTGTGATTCCAAGGGTTGAGAAAACGCGTTTTTTTCGGGCTGAAAAACACGTTTTGAAAAGTGTTCTGTTCCTGCCCTATAACTTACATGTTGGTGACCAAAGTTGCCAAAACGTGTTTATTTGTGCTGAAAAACACGTTTTGACAACTTCTGCACACTGGAGTTAAGGGCTGACTCAGTGGGCTCTTCTGAGCCAGTCAGTTACACTGTGATTCCAAGGGTTGAGAAAACGCGTTTATTTCGGGCTGAAAAACACGTTTTGAAAAGTGTTCTGTTCCTGCCCTATAACTTACATGTTGTTGACCAAAGTTGCCAAAACGTGTTTATTTGTGCTGAAAAACACGTTTTGACAACTTCTGCACACTGGGGTTAAGGGCTGACTCAGTGGGCTCTTCTGAGCCAGTCAGTTACACTGTGATTCCAAGGGTTGAGAAAACGCGTTTATTTCGGGCTGAAAAACACGTTTTGAAAAGTGTTCTGTTCCTGCCCTATAACTTACATGTTGGTGACCAAAGTTGCCAAAACGTGTTTATTTGTGCTTAAAAACACGTTTTGACAACTTCTGCACACTGGGGTTAAGGGCTGACTCAGTGGGCTCTTCTGAGCCAGTCAGTTACACTGTGATTCAAAGGGTTGAGAAAACGCGTTTATTTCGGGCTGAAAAACACGTTTTGAAAAGTGTTCTGTTCCTGCCCTATAACTTACATGTTGTTGACCAAAGTTGCCAAAACGTGTTTATTTGGGCTGAAAAACACGTTTTGACAACTTCTGCACACTGGGGTTAAGGGCTGACTCAGTGGGCTCTTCTGAGCCAGTCAGTTACACTGTGATTCCAGGAGTTGAGAAAACGCGTTTATTTCGGGCTGAAAAACACGTTTTGAAAAGTGTTCTGTTCCTGCCCTATAACTTACATGTTGGTGACCAAAGTTGCCAAAACGTGTTTATTTGTGCTGAAAAACACGTTTTGACAACTTCTGCACACTGGGGTTAAGGGCTGACTCAGTGGGCTCTTCTGAACCAGTCAGTTACACTGTGATTCCAAGAGTTGAGAAAACGCGTTTATTTCGGGCTGAAAAACACGTTTTGAAAAGTGTTCTGTTCCTGCCCTATAACTTACATGTTGTTGACCAAAGTTGCCAAAACGTGTTTATTTGTGCTGAAAAACACGTTTTGACAACTTCTGCACACTGGGGTTAAGGGCTGACTCATTGGGCTCTTCTGAGCCAGTCAGTTACACTGTGATTCCAAGGGTTGAGAAAACGCGTTTATATCGGGCTGAAAAACACGTTTTGAAAAGTGTTCTGTTCCTGCCCTATAAGTTACATGTTGTTGTCCAAAGTTGCCAAAACGTGTTTATTTGTGCTGAAAAACACGTTTTGACAACATCTGCACACTGGGGTTAAGGGCTGACTCAGTGGGCTCTTCTGAGCCAGTCAGTTACACTGTGATTCCAGGAGTTGAGAAAACGCGTTTATTTCGGGCTGAAAAACACGTTTTGAAAAGTGTTCTGTTCCTGCCCTATAACTTACATGTTGTTGACCAAAGTTGCCAAAACGTGTTTATTTGTGCTGAAAAACACGTTTTGACAACTTCTGCACACTGGGGTTAAGGGCTGACTCAGTGGGCTCTTCTGAGCCAGTCAGTTACACTGTGATTCCAGGAGTTGAGAAAACGCGTTTATTTCGGGCTGAAAAACACGTTTTGAAAAGTGTTCTGTTCCTGCCCTATAACTTACATGTTGGTGACCAAAGTTGCCAAAACGTGTTTATTTGTGCTTAAAAACACGTTTTGACAACTTCTGCACACTGGGGTTAAGGGCTGACTCAGTGGGCTCTTCTGAGCCAGTCAGTTACACTGTGATTCCAAGGGTTGAGAAAACGCGTTTTTTTCGGGCTGAAAAACACGTTTTGAAAAGTGTTCTGTTCCTGCCCTATAACTTACATGTTGGTGACCAAAGTTGCCAAAACGTGTTTATTTGTGCTGAAAAACACGTTTTGACAACTTCTGCACACTGGAGTTAAGGGCTGACTCAGTGGGCTCTTCTGAGCCAGTCAGTTACACTGTGATTCCAAGGGTTGAGAAAACGCGTTTATTTCGGGCTGAAAAACACGTTTTGAAAAGTGTTCTGTTCCTGCCCTATAACTTACATGTTGGTGACCAAAGTTGCCAAAACGTGTTTATTTGTGCTTAAAAACACGTTTTGACAACTTCTGCACACTGGGGTTAAGGGCTGACTCAGTGGGCTCTTCTGAGCCAGTCAGTTACACTGTGATTCCAAGGGTTGAGAAAACGCGTTTATTTCGGGCTGAAAAACACGTTTTGAAATGTGTTCTGTTCCTGCCCTATAACTTACATGTTGGTGACCAAAGTTGCCAAAACGTGTTTATTTGTGCTGAAAAACACGTTTTGACAACTTCTGCACACTGGGGTTAAGGGCTGACTCAGTGGGCTCTTCTGAGCCAGTCAGTTACACTGTGATTCCAAGAGTTGAGAAAACGCGTTTATTTCGGGCTGAAAAACACGTTTTGAAAAGTGTTCTGTTCCTGCCCTATAACTTACATGTTGTTGACCAAAGTTGCCAAAACGTGTTTATTTGTGCTGAAAAACACGTTTTGACAACTTCTGCACACTGGGGTTGAGGGCTTACTCATTGGGCTCTTCTGAGCCAGTCAGTTACACTGTGATTCCAAGGGTTGAGAAAACGCGTTTATTTCGGGCTGAAAAACACGTTTTGAAAAGTGTTCTGTTCCTGCCCTATAACTTACATGTTGTTGACCAAAGTTGCCAAAACGTGTTTATTTGTGCTGAAAAACACGTTTTGACAACTTCTGCACACTGGGGTTAAGGGCTGACTCAGTGGGCTCTTCTGAGCCAGTCAGTTACACTGTGATTCCAGGAGTTGAGAAAACGCGTTTATTTCGGGCTGAAAAACACGTTTTGAAAAGTGTTCTGTTCCTGCCCTATAACTTACATGTTGTTGACCAAAGTTGCCAAAACGTGTTTATTTGTGCTGAAAAACACGTTTTGACAACTTCTGCACACTGGGGTTAAGGGCTGACTCAGTGGGCTCTTCTGAGCCAGTCAGTTACACTGTGATTCCAGGAGTTGAGAAAACGCGTTTATTTCGGGCTGAAAAACACGTTTTGAAAAGTGTTCTGTTCCTGCCCTATAACTTACATGTTGTTGACCAAAGTTGCCAAAACGTGTTTATTTGTGCTGAAAAACACGTTTTGACAACTTCTGCACACTGGGGTTAAGGGCTGACTCAGTGGGCTCTTCTGAGCCAGTCAGTTACACTGTGATTCCAGGAGTTGAGAAAACGCGTTTATTTCGGGCTGAAAAACACGTTTTGAAAAGTGTTCTGTTCCTGCCCTATAACTTACATGTTGGTTACCAAAGTTGCCAAAACGTGTTTATTTGTGCTTAAAAACACGTTTTGACAACTTCTGCACACTGGGGTTAAGGGCTGACTCAGTGGGCTCTTCTGAGCCAGTCAGTTACACTGTGATTCCAAGGGTTGAGAAAACGCGTTTATTTCGGGCTGAAAAACACGTTTTGAAAAGTGTTCTGTTCCTGCCCTATAACTTACATGTTGGTGACCAAAGTTGCCAAAACGTGTTTATTTGTGCTGAAAAACACGTTTTGACAACTTCTGCACACTGGGGTTAAGGGCTGACTCAGTGGGCTCTTCTGAGCCAGTCAGTTACACTGTGATTCCAAGGGTTGAGAAAACGCGTTTATTTCGGGCTGAAAAACACGTTTTGAAAAGTGTTCTGTTCCTGCCCTATAACTTACATGTTGTTGACCAAAGTTGCCAAAACGTGTTTATTTGTGCTGAAAAACACGTTTTGACAACTCCTGCACACTGGGGTTAAGGGCTGACTCAGTGGGCTCTTCTGAGCCAGTCAGTTACACTGTGATTCCAAGAGTTGAGAAAACGCGTTTATTTCGGGCTGAAAAACACGTTTTGAAAAGTGTTCTGTTCCTGCCCTATAACTTACATGTTGTTGACCAAAGTTGCCAAAACGTGTTTATTTGTGCTGAAAAACACGTTTTGACAACTTCTGCACACTGGGGTTAAGGGCTGACTCAGTGGGCTCTTCTGAGCCAGTCAGTTACACTGTGATTCCAGGAGTTGAGAAAACGCGTTTATTTCGGGCTGAAAAACACGTTTTGAAAAGTGTTCTGTTCCTGCCCTATAACTTACATGTTGGTGACCAAAGTTGCCAAAACGTGTTTATTTGTGCTGAAAAACACGTTTTGACAACTTCTGCACACTGGGGTTAAGGGCTGAATCAGTGGGCTCTTCTGAGCCAGTCAGTTACACTGTGATTCCAAGAGTTGAGAAAACGCGTTTATTTCGGGCTGAAAAACACGTTTTGAAAAGTGTTCTGTTCCTGCCCTATAACTTACATGTTGTTGACCAAAGTTGCCAAAACGTGTTTATTTGTGCTGAAAAACACGTTTTGACAACTTCTGCACACTGGGGTTAAGGGCTGACTCAGTGGGCTCTTCTGAGCCAGTCAGTTACACTGTGATTCCAGGAGTTGAGAAAACGCGTTTATTTCGGGCTGAAAAACACGTTTTGAAAAGTGTTCTGTTCCTGCCCTATAACTTACATGTTGTTGACCAAAGTTGCCAAAACGTGTTTATTTGTGCTGAAAAACACGTTTTGACAACTTCTGCACACTGGGGTTAAGGGCTGACTCAGTGGGCTCTTCTGAGCCAGTCAGTTACACTGTGATTCCAGGAGTTGAGAAAACGCGTTTATTTCGGGCTGAAAAACACGTTTTGAAAAGTGTTCTGTTCCTGCCCTATAACTTACATGTTGGTTACCAAAGTTGCCAAAACGTGTTTATTTGTGCTTAAAAACACGTTTTGACAACTTCTGCACACTGGGGTTAAGGGCTGACTCAGTGGGCTCTTCTGAGCCAGTCAGTTACACTGTGATTCCAAGGGTTGAGAAAACGCGTTTATTTCGGGCTGAAAAACACGTTTTGAAAAGTGTTCTGTTCCTGCCCTATAACTTACATGTTGGTGACCAAAGTTGCCAAAACGTGTTTATTTGTGCTGAAAAACACGTTTTGACAACTTCTGCACACTGGGGTTAAGGGCTGACTCAGTGGGCTCTTCTGAGCCAGTCAGTTACACTGTGATTCCAAGGGTTGAGAAAACGCGTTTATTTCGGGCTGAAAAACACGTTTTGAAAAGTGTTCTGTTCCTGCCCTATAACTTACATGTTGTTGACCAAAGTTGCCAAAACGTGTTTATTTGTGCTGAAAAACACGTTTTGACAACTCCTGCACACTGGGGTTAAGGGCTGACTCAGTGGGCTCTTCTGAGCCAGTCAGTTACACTGTGATTCCAAGAGTTGAGAAAACGCGTTTATTTCGGGCTGAAAAACACGTTTTGAAAAGTGTTCTGTTCCTGCCCTATAACTTACATGTTGTTGACCAAAGTTGCCAAAACGTGTTTATTTGTGCTGAAAAACACGTTTTGACAACTTCTGCACACTGGGGTTAAGGGCTGACTCAGTGGGCTCTTCTGAGCCAGTCAGTTACACTGTGATTCCAGGAGTTGAGAAAACGCGTTTATTTCGGGCTGAAAAACACGTTTTGAAAAGTGTTCTGTTCCTGCCCTATAACTTACATGTTGGTGACCAAAGTTGCCAAAACGTGTTTATTTGTGCTGAAAAACACGTTTTGACAACTTCTGCACACTGGGGTTAAGGGCTGAATCAGTGGGCTCTTCTGAGCCAGTCAGTTACACTGTGATTCCAAGAGTTGAGAAAACGCGTTTATTTCGGGCTGAAAAACACGTTTTGAAAAGTGTTCTGTTCCTGCCCTATAACTTACATGTTGTTGACCAAAGTTGCCAAAACGTGTTTATTTGTGCTGAAAAACACGTTTTGACAACTTCTGCACACTGGGGTTAAGGGCTGACTCAGTGGGCTCTTCTGAGCCAGTCAGTTACACTGTGATTCCAAGGGTTGAGAAAACGCGTTTATTTCGGGCTGAAAAACACGTTTTGAAAAGTGTTCTGTTCCTGCCCTATAACTTACATGTTGTTGACCAAAGTTGCCAAAACGTGTTTATTTGGGCTGAAAAACACGTTTTGACAACTTCTGCACACTGGGGTTAAGGGCTGACTCAGTGGGCTCTTCTGAGCCAGTCAGTTACACTGTGATTCCAGGAGTTGAGAAAACGCGTTTATTTCGGGCTGAAAAACACGTTTTGAAAAGTGTTCTGTTCCTGCCCTATAACTTACATGTTGTTGACCAAAGTTGCCAAAACGTGTTTATTTGTGCTGAAAAACACGTTTTGACAACTTCTGCACACTGGGGTTAAGGGCTGACTCATTGGGCTCTTCTGAGCCAGTCAGTTACACTGTGATTCCAAGGGTTGAGAAAACGCGTTTACATCGGGCTGAAAAACACGTTTTGAAAAGTGTTCTGTTCCTGCCCTATAAGTTACATGTTGTTGACCAAAGTTGCCAAAACGTGTTTATTTGTGCTGAAAAACACGTTTTGACAACTTCTGCACACTGGGGTTAAGGGCTGACTCAGTGGGCTCTTCTGAGCCAGTCAGTTACACTGTGATTCCAGGAGTTGAGAAAACGCGTTTATTTCGGGCTGAAAAACACGTTTTGAAAAGTGTTCTGTTCCTGCCCTATAACTTACATGTTGGTGACCAAAGTTGCCAAAACGTGTTTATTTGTGCTTAAAAACACGTTTTGACAACTTCTGCACACTGGGGTTAAGGGCTGACTCAGTGGGCTCTTCTGAGCCAGTCAGTTACACTGTGATTCCAAGGGTTGAGAAAACGCGTTTTTATCGGGCTGAAAAACACGTTTTGAAAAGTGTTCTGTTCCTGCCCTATAACTTACATGTTGGTGACCAAAGTTGCCAAAACGTGTTTATTTGTGCTGAAAAACACGTTTTGACAACTTCTGCACACTGGGGTTAAGGGCTGAATCAGTGGGCTCTTCTGAGCCAGTCAGTTACCCTGTGATTCCAAGGGTTGAGAAAACGCGTTTATTTCGGGCTGAAAAACACGTTTTGAAAAGTGTTCTGTTCCTGCCCTATAACTTACATGTTGGTGACCAAAGTTGCCAAAACGTGTTTATTTGTGCTTATAAACACGTTTTGACAACTTCTGCACACTGGGGTTAAGGGCTGACTCAGTGGGCTCTTCTGAGCCAGTCAGTTACACTGTGATTCCAAGGGTTGAGAAAACGCGTTTATTTCGGGCTGAAAAACACGTTTTGAAAAGTGTTCTGTTCCTGCCCTATAACTTACATGTTGGTGACCAAAGTTGCCAAAACATGTTTATTTGTGCTGAAAAACACGTTTTGACAACTTCTGCACACTGGGGTTAAGGGCTGGCTCAGTGGGCTCTTCTGAGCCAGTCAGTTACACTGTGATTCCAAGAGTTGAGAAAACGCGTTTATTTCGGGCTGAAAAACACGTTTTGAAAAGTGTTCTGTTCCTGCCCTATAACTTACATGTTGTTGACCAAAGTTGCCAAAACGTGTTTATTTGTGCTGAAAAACACGTTTTGACAACTTCTGCACACTGGGGTTAAGGGCTGACTCAGTGGGCTCTTCTGAGCCAGTCAGTTACACTGTGATTCCAGGAGTTGAGAAAACGCGTTTATTTCGGGCTGAAAAACACATTTTGAAAAGTGTTCTGTTCCTGCCCTATAACTTACATGTTGGTGACCAAAGTTGCCAAAACGTGTTTATTTGTGCTGAAAAACACGTTTTGACAACTTCTGCACACTGGGGTTAAGGGCTGAATCAGTGGGCTCTTCTGAGCCAGTCAGTTACCCTGTGATTCCAAGGGTTGAGAAAACGCGTTTATTTCGGGCTGAAAAACACGTTTTGAAAAGTGTTCTGTTCCTGCCCTATAACTTACATGTTGGTGACCAAAGTTGCCAAAACGTGTTTATTTGTGCTTATAAACACGTTTTGACAACTTCTGCACACTGGGGTTAAGGGCTGACTCAGTGGGCTCTTCTGAGCCAGTCAGTTACACTGTGATTCCAAGGGTTGAGAAAACGCGTTTATTTCGGGCTGAAAAACACGTTTTGAAAAGTGTTCTGTTCCTGCCCTATAACTTACATGTTGTTGACCAAAGTTGCCAAAACGTGTTTATTTGTGCTGAAAAACACGTTTTGACAACTTCTGCACACTGGGGTTAAGGGCTGACTCAGTGGGCTCTTCTGAGCCAGTCAGTTACACTGTGATTCCAGGAGTTGAGAAAACGCGTTTATTTCGGGCTGAAAAACACGTTTTGAAAAGTGTTCTGTTCCTGCCCTATAACTTACATGTTGGTGACCAAAGTTGCCAAAACGTGTTTATTTGTGCTTAAAAACACGTTTTGACAACTTCTGCACACTGGGGTTAAGGGCTGACTCAGTGGGCTCTTCTGAGCCAGTCAGTTACACTGTGATTCCAGGAGTTGAGAAAACGCGTTTATTTCGGGCTGAAAAACACGTTTTGAAAAGTGTTCTGTTCCTGTCCTATAACTTACATGTTGGTGACCAAAGTTGCCAAAACGTGTTTATTTGTGCTGAAAAACACGTTTTGACAACTTCTGCACACTGGGGTTAAGGGCTGAATCAGTGGGCTCTTCTGAGCCAGTCAGTTACCCTGTGATTCCAAGGGTTGAGAAAACGCGTTTATTTCGGGCTGAAAAACACGTTTTGAAAAGTGTTCTGTTCCTGCCCTATAACTTACATGTTGGTGACCAAAGTTGCCAAAACGTGTTTATTTGTGCTTAAAAACACGTTTTGACAACTTCTGCACACTGGGGTTAAGGGCTGACTCAGTGGGCTCTTCTGAGCCAGTCAGTTACACTGTGATTCAAAGGGTTGAGAAAACGCGTTTATTTCGGGCTGAAAAACACGTTTTGAAAAGTGTTCTGTTCCTGCCCTATAACTTACATGTTGGTGACCAAAGTTGCCAAAACGTGTTTATTTGTGCTTAAAAACACGTTTTGACAACTTCTGCACACTGGGGTTAAGGGCTGACTCAGTGGGCTCTTCTGAGCCAGTCAGTTACACTGTGATTCAAAGGGTTGAGAAAACGCGTTTATTTCGGGCTGAAAAACACGTTTTGAAAAGTGTTCTGTTCCTGCCCTATAACTTACATGTTGTTGACCAAAGTTGCCAAAACGTGTTTATTTGTGCTGAAAAACACGTTTTGACAACTTCTGCACACTGGGGTTAAGGGCTGACTCAGTGGGCTCTTCTGAGCCAGTCAGTTACACTGTGATTCCAGGAGTTGAGAAAACGCGTTTATTTCGGGCTGAAAAACACGTTTTGAAAAGTGTTCTGTTCCTGCCCTATAACTTACATGTTGGTGACCAAAGTTGCCAAAACGTGTTTATTTGTGCTGAAAAACACGTTTTGACAACTTCTGCACACTGGGGTTAAGGGCTGACTCAGTGGGCTCTTCTGAGCCAGTCAGTTACACTGTGATTCCAGGAGTTGAGAAAACGCGTTTATTTCGGGCTGAAAAACACGTTTTGAAAAGTGTTCTGTTCCTGCCCTATAACTTACATGTTGGTGACCAAAGTTGCCAAAACGTGTTTATTTGTGCTGAAAAACACGTTTTGACAACTTCTGCACACTGGGGTTAAGGGCTGAATCAGTGGGCTCTTCTGAGCCAGTCAGTTACCCTGTGATTCCAAGGGTTGAGAAAACGCGTTTATTTCGGGCTGAAAAACACGTTTTGAAAAGTGTTCTGTTCCTGCCCTATAACTTACATGTTGGTGACCAAAGTTGCCAAAACGTGTTTATTTGTGCTTAAAAACACGTTTTGACAACTTCTGCACCCTGGGGTTAAGGGCTGACTCAGTGGGCTCTTCTGAGCCAGTCAGTTACACTGTGATTCAAAGGGTTGAGAAAACGCGTTTATTTCGGGCTGAAAAACACGTTTTGAAAAGTGTTCTGTTCCTGCCCTATAACTTACATGTTGGTGACCAAAGTTGCCAAAACGTGTTTATTTGTGCTTAAAAACACGTTTTGACAACTTCTGCACACTGGGGTTAAGGACTGACTCAGTGGGCTCTTCTGAGCCAGTCAGTTACACTGTGATTCCAAGGGTTGAGAAAACGCGTTTATTTCGGGCTGAAAAACACGTTTTGAAAAGTGTTCTGTTCCTGCCCTATAACTTACATGTTGGTGACCAAAGTTGCCAAAACGTGTTTATTTGTGCTGAAAAACACGTTTTGACAACTTCTGCACACTGGGGTTAAGGGCTGACTCAGTGGGCTCTTCTGAGCCAGTCAGTTACACTGTGATTCCAAGAGTTGATAAAACGCGTTTATTTCGGGCTGAAAAACACGTTTTGAAAAGTGTTCTGTTCCTGCCCTATAACTTACATGTTGTTGACCAAAGTTGCCAAAACGTGTTTATTTGTGCTGAAAAACACGTTTTGACAACTTCTGCACACTGGGGTTGAGGGCTTACTCATTGGGCTCTTCTGAGCCAGTCAGTTACACTGTGATTCCAAGGGCTGAGAAAACGCGTTTATTTCGGGCTGAAAAACACGTTTTGAAAAGTGTTCTGTTCCTGCCCTATAACTTACATGTTGTTGACCAAAGTTGCCAAAACGTGTTTATTTGTGCTGAAAAACACGTTTTGACAACTTCTGCACACTGGGGTTAAGGGCTGACTCAGTGGGCTCTTCTGAGCCAGTCAGTTACACTGTGATTCCAGGAGTTGAGAAAACGCGTTTATTTCGGGCTGAAAAACACGTTTTGAAAAGTGTTCTGTTCCTGCCCTATAACTTACATGTTGTTGACCAAAGTTGCCAAAACGTGTTTATTTGTGCTGAAAAACACGTTTTGACAACTTCTGCACACTGGGGTTAAGGGCTGACTCAGTGGGCTCTTCTGAGCCAGTCAGTTACACTGTGATTCCAGGAGTTGAGAAAACGCGTTTATTTCGGGCTGAAAAACACGTTTTGAAAAGTGTTCTGTTCCTGCCCTATAACTTACATGTTGGTGACCAAAGTTGCCAAAACGTGTTTATTTGTGCTTAAAAACACGTTTTGACAACTTCTGCACACTGGGGTTAAGGGCTGACTCAGTGGGCTCTTCTGAGCCAGTCAGTTACACTGTGATTCCAAGGGTTGAGAAAACGCGTTTATTTCGGGCTGAAAAACACGTTTTGAAAAGTGTTCTGTTCCGGCCCTATAACTTACATGTTGGTGACCAAAGTTGCCAAAACGTGTTTATTTGTGCTGAAAAACACGTTTTGACAACTTCTGCACACTGGGGTTAAGGGCTGACTCAGTGGGCTCTTCTGAGCCAGTCAGTTACACTGTGATTCCAAGGGTTGAGAAAACGCGTTTATTTCGGGCTGAAAAACACGTTTTGAAAAGTGTTCTGTTCCTGCCCTATAACTTACATGTTGTTGACCAAAGTTGCCAAAACGTGTTTATTTGTGCTGAAAAACACGTTTTGACAACTTCTGCACACTGGGGTTAAGGGCTGACTCAGTGGGCTCTTCTGAGCCAGTCAGTTACACTGTGATTCCAAGAGTTGAGAAAACGCGTTTATTTCGGGCTGAAAAACACGTTTTGAAAAGTGTTCTGTTCCTGCCCTATAACTTACATGTTGTTGACCAAAGTTGCCAAAACGTGTTTATTTGTGCTGAAAAACACGTTTTGACAACTTCTGCACACTGGGGTTAAGGGCTGACTCAGTGGGCTCTTCTGAGCCAGTCAGTTACACTGTGATTCCAGGAGTTGAGAAAACGCGTTTATTTCGGGCTGAAAAACACGTTTTGAAAAGTGTTCTGTTCCTGCCCTATAACTTACATGTTGGTTACCAAAGTTGCCAAAACGTGTTTATTTGTGCTTAAAAACACGTTTTGACAACTTCTGCACACTGGGGTTAAGGGCTGACTCAGTGGGCTCTTCTGAGCCAGTCAGTTACACTGTGATTCCAAGGGTTGAGAAAACGCGTTTATTTCGGGCTGAAAAACACGTTTTGAAAAGTGTTCTGTTCCTGCCCTATAACTTACATGTTGGTGACCAAAGTTGCCAAAACGTGTTTATTTGTGCTGAAAAACACGTTTTGACAACTTCTGCACACTGGGGTTAAGGGCTGACTCAGTGGGCTCTTCTGAGCCAGTCAGTTACACTGTGATTCCAAGGGTTGAGAAAACGCGTTTATTTCGGGCTGAAAAACACGTTTTGAAAAGTGTTCTGTTCCTGCCCTATAACTTACATGTTGTTGACCAAAGTTGCCAAAACGTGTTTATTTGGGCTGAAAAACACGTTTTGACAACTTCTGCACACTGGGGTTAAGGGCTGACTCAGTGGGCTCTTCTGAGCCAGTCAGTTACACTGTGATTCCAGGAGTTGAGAAAACGCGTTTATTTCGGGCTGAAAAACACGTTTTGAAAAGTGTTCTGTTCCTGCCCTATAACTTACATGTTGGTGACCAAAGTTGCCAAAACGTGTTTATTTGTGCTGAAAAACACGTTTTGACAACTTCTGCACACTGGGGTTAAGGGCTGACTCAGTGGGCTCTTCTGAACCAGTCAGTTACACTGTGATTCCAAGAGTTGAGAAAACGCGTTTATTTCGGGCTGAAAAACACGTTTTGAAAAGTGTTCTGTTCCTGCCCTATAACTTACATGTTGTTGACCAAAGTTGCCAAAACGTGTTTATTTGTGCTGAAAAACACGTTTTGACAACTTCTGCACACTGGGGTTAAGGGCTGACTCATTGGGCTCTTCTGAGCCAGTCAGTTACACTGTGATTCCAAGGGTTGAGAAAACGCGTTTATATCGGGCTGAAAAACACGTTTTGAAAAGTGTTCTGTTCCTGCCCTATAAGTTACATGTTGTTGACCAAAGTTGCCAAAACGTGTTTATTTGTGCTGAAAAACACGTTTTGACAACTTCTGCACACTGGGGTTAAGGGCTGACTCAGTGGGCTCTTCTGAGCCAGTCAGTTACACTGTGATTCCAGGAGTTGAGAAAACGCGTTTATTTCGGGCTGAAAAACACGTTTTGAAAAGTGTTCTGTTCCTGCCCTATAACTTACATGTTGGTGACCAAAGTTGCCAAAACGTGTTTATTTGTGCTTAAAAACACGTTTTGACAACTTCTGCACACTGGGGTTAAGGGCTGACTCAGTGGGCTCTTCTGAGCCAGTCAGTTACACTGTGATTCCAAGGGTTGAGAAAACGCGTTTTTATCGGGCTGAAAAACACGTTTTGAAAAGTGTTCTGTTCCTGCCCTATAACTTACATGTTGGTGACCAAAGTTGCCAAAACGTGTTTATTTGTGCTGAAAAACACGTTTTGACAACTTCTGCACACTGGGGTTAAGGGCTGAATCAGTGGGCTCTTCTGAGCCAGTCAGTTACCCTGTGATTCCAAGGGTTGAGAAAACGCGTTTATTTCGGGCTGAAAAACACGTTTTGAAAAGTGTTCTGTTCCTGCCCTATAACTTACATGTTGGTGACCAAAGTTGCCAAAACGTGTTTATTTGTGCTTATAAACACGTTTTGACAACTTCTGCACACTGGGGTTAAGGGCTGACTCAGTGGGCTCTTCTGAGCCAGTCAGTTACACTGTGATTCCAAGGGTTGAGAAAACGCGTTTATTTCGGGCTGAAAAACACGTTTTGAAAAGTGTTCTGTTCCTGCCCTATAACTTACATGTTGGTGACCAAAGTTGCCAAAACGTGTTTATTTGTGCTGAAAAACACGTTTTGACAACTTCTGCACACTGGGGTTAAGGGCTGACTCAGTGGGCTCTTCTGAGCCAGTCAGTTACACTGTGATTCCAAGAGTTGAGAAAACGCGTTTATTTCGGGCTGAAAAACACGTTTTGAAAAGTGTTCTGTTCCTGCCCTATAACTTACATGTTGTTGACCAAAGTTGCCAAAACGTGTTTATTTGTGCTGAAAAACACGTTTTGACAACTTCTGCACACTGGGGTTGAGGGCTTACTCATTGGGCTCTTCTGAGCCAGTCAGTTACACTGTGATTCCAAGGGTTGAGAAAACGCGTTTATTTCGGGCTGAAAAACACGTTTTGAAAAGTGTTCTGTTCCTGCCCTATAACTTACATGTTGTTGACCAAAGTTGCCAAAACGTGTTTATTTGTGCTGAAAAACACGTTTTGACAACTTCTGCACACTGGGGTTAAGGGCTGACTCAGTGGGCTCTTCTGAGCCAGTCAGTTACACTGTGATTCCAGGAGTTGAGAAAACGCGTTTATTTCGGGCTGAAAAACACGTTTTGAAAAGTGTTCTGTTCCTGCCCTATAACTTACATGTTGTTGACCAAAGTTGCCAAAACGTGTTTATTTGTGCTGAAAAACACGTTTTGACAACTTCTGCACACTGGGGTTAAGGGCTGACTCAGTGGGCTCTTCTGAGCCAGTCAGTTACACTGTGATTCCAGGAGTTGAGAAAACGCGTTTATTTCGGGCTGAAAAACACGTTTTGAAAAGTGTTCTGTTCCTGCCCTATAACTTACATGTTGTTGACCAAAGTTGCCAAAACGTGTTTATTTGTGCTGAAAAACACGTTTTGACAACTTCTGCACACTGGGGTTAAGGGCTGACTCAGTGGGCTCTTCTGAGCCAGTCAGTTACACTGTGATTCCAGGAGTTGAGAAAACGCGTTTATTTCGGGCTGAAAAACACGTTTTGAAAAGTGTTCTGTTCCTGCCCTATAACTTACATGTTGGTGACCAAAGTTGCCAAAACGTGTTTATTTGTGCTTAAAAACACGTTTTGACAACTTCTGCACACTGGGGTTAAGGGCTGACTCAGTGGGCTCTTCTGAGCCAGTCAGTTACACTGTGATTCCAGGAGTTGAGAAAACGCTTTTATTTCGGGCTGAAAAACACGTTTTGAAAAGTGTTCTGTTCCTGTCCTATAACTTACATGTTGGTGACCAAAGTTGCCAAAACGTGTTTATTTGTGCTGAAAAACACGTTTTGACAACTTCTGCACACTGGGGTTAAGGGCTGAATCAGTGGGCTCTTCTGAGCCAGTCAGTTACCCTGTGATTCCAAGGGTTGAGAAAACGCGTTTATTTCGGGCTGAAAAACACGTTTTGAAAAGTGTTCTGTTCCTGCCCTATAACTTACATGTTGGTGACCAAAGTTGCCAAAACGTGTTTATTTGTGCTTAAAAACACGTTTTGACAACTTCTGCACACTGGGGTTAAGGGCTGACTCAGTGGGCTCTTCTGAGCCAGTCAGTTACACTGTGATTCAAAGGGTTGAGAAAACGCGTTTATTTCGGGCTGAAAAACACGTTTTGAAAAGTGTTCTGTTCCTGCCCTATAACTTACATGTTGGTGACCAAAGTTGCCAAAACGTGTTTATTTGTGCTTAAAAACACGTTTTGACAACTTCTGCACACTGGGGTTAAGGGCTGACTCAGTGGGCTCTTCTGAGCCAGTCAGTTACACTGTGATTCAAAGGGTTGAGAAAACGCGTTTATTTCGGGCTGAAAAACACGTTTTGAAAAGTGTTCTGTTCCTGCCCTATAACTTATATGTTGTTGACCAAAGTTGCCAAAACGTGTTTATTTGTGCTGAAAAACACGTTTTGACAACTTCTGCACACTGGGGTTAAGGGCTGACTCAGTGGGCTCTTCTGAGCCAGTCAGTTACACTGTGATTCCAGGAGTTGAGAAAACGCGTTTATTTCGGGCTGAAAAACACGTTTTGAAAAGTGTTCTGTTCCTGCCCTATAACTTACATGTTGGTGACCAAAGTTGCCAAAACGTGTTTATTTGTGCTGAAAAACACGTTTTGACAACTTCTGCACACTGGGGTTAAGGGCTGACTCAGTGGGCTCTTCTGAGCCAGTCAGTTACACTGTGATTCCAAGGGTTGAGAAAACGCGTTTATATCGGGCTGAAAAACACGTTTTGAAAAGTGTTCTGTTCCTGCCCTATAAGTTACATGTTGTTGACCAAAGTTGCCAAAACGTGTTTATTTGTGCTGAAAAACACGTTTTGACAACGTCTGCACACTGGGGTTAAGGGCTGACTCAGTGGGCTCTTCTGAGCCAGTCAGTTACACTGTGATTCCAGGAGTTGAGAAAACGCGTTTATTTCGGGCTGAAAAACACGTTTTGAAAAGTGTTCTGTTCCTGCCCTATAACTTACATGTTGGTGACCAAAGTTGCCAAAACGTGTTTATTTGTGCTTAAAAACACGTTTTGACAACTTCTGCACACTGGGGTTAAGGGCTGACTCAGTGGGCTCTTCTGAGCCAGTCAGTTACACTGTGATTCCAAGGGTTGAGAAAACGCGTTTTTATCGGGCTGAAAAACACGTTTTGAAAAGTGTTCTGTTCCTGCCCTATAACTTACATGTTGGTGACCAAAGTTGCCAAAACGTGTTTATTTGTGCTGAAAAACACGTTTTGACAACTTCTGCACACTGGGGTTAAGGGCTGAATCAGTGGGCTCTTCTGAGCCAGTCAGTTACCCTGTGATTCCAAGGGTTGAGAAAACGCGTTTATTTCGGGCTGAAAAACACGTTTTGAAAAGTGTTCTGTTCCTGCCCTATAACTTACATGTTGGTGACCAAAGTTGCCAAAACGTGTTTATTTGTGCTTATAAACACGTTTTGACAACTTCTGCACACTGGGGTTAAGGGCTGACTCAGTGGGCTCTTCTGAGCCAGTCAGTTACCCTGTGATTCCAAGGGTTGAGAAAACGCGTTTATTTCGGGCTGAAAAACACGTTTTGAAAAGTGTTCTGTTCCTGCCCTATAACTTACATGTTGGTGACCAAAGTTGCCAAAACGTGTTTATTTGTGCTTAAAAACACGTTTTGACAACTTCTGCACACTGGGGTTAAGGGCTGACTCAGTGGGCTCTTCTGAGCCAGTCAGTTACACTGTGATTCCAAGAGTTGAGAAAACGCGTTTATTTCGGGCTGAAAAACACGTTTTGAAAAGTGTTCTGTTCCTGCCCTATAACTTACATGTTGTTGACCAAAGTTGCCAAAACGTGTTTATTTGTGCTGAAAAACACGTTTTGACAACTTCTGCACACTGGGGTTGAGGGCTTACTCATTGGGCTCTTCTGAGCCAGTCAGTTACACTGTGATTCCAAGGGTTGAGAAAACGCGTTTATTTCGGGCTGAAAAACACGTTTTGAAAAGTGTTCTGTTCCTGCCCTATAACTTACATGTTGTTGACCAAAGTTGCCAAAACGTGTTTATTTGTGCTGAAAAACACGTTTTGACAACTTCTGCACACTGGGGTTAAGGGCTGACTCAGTGGGCTCTTCTGAGCCAGTCAGTTACACTGTGATTCCAGGAGTTGAGAAAACGCGTTTATTTCGGGCTGAAAAACACGTTTTGAAAAGTGTTCTGTTCCTGCCCTATAACTTACATGTTGTTGACCAAAGTTGCCAAAACGTGTTTATTTGTGCTGAAAAACACGTTTTGACAACTTCTGCACACTGGGGTTAAGGGCTGACTCAGTGGGCTCTTCTGAGCCAGTCAGTTACACTGTGATTCCAGGAGTTGAGAAAACGCGTTTATTTCGGGCTGAAAAACACGTTTTGAAAAGTGTTCTGTTCCTGCCCTATAACTTACATGTTGTTGACCAAAGTTGCCAAAACGTGTTTATTTGTGCTGAAAAACACGTTTTGACAACTTCTGCACACTGGGGTTAAGGGCTGACTCAGTGGGCTCTTCTGAGCCAGTCAGTTACACTGTGATTCCAGGAGTTGAGAAAACGCGTTTATTTCGGGCTGAAAAACACGTTTTGAAAAGTGTTCTGTTCCTGCCCTATAACTTACATGTTGGTGACCAAAGTTGCCAAAACGTGTTTATTTGTGCTTAAAAACACGTTTTGACAACTTCTGCACACTGGGGTTAAGGGCTGACTCAGTGGGCTCTTCTGAGCCAGTCAGTTACACTGTGATTCCAGGAGTTGAGAAAACGCGTTTATTTCGGGCTGAAAAACACGTTTTGAAAAGTGTTCTGTTCCTGTCCTATAACTTACATGTTGGTGACCAAAGTTGCCAAAACGTGTTTATTTGTGCTGAAAAACACGTTTTGACAACTTCTGCACACTGGGGTTAAGGGCTGAATCAGTGGGCTCTTCTGAGCCAGTCAGTTACCCTGTGATTCCAAGGGTTGAGAAAACGCGTTTATTTCGGGCTGAAAAACACGTTTTGAAAAGTGTTCTGTTCCTGCCCTATAACTTACATGTTGGTGACCAAAGTTGCCAAAACGTGTTTATTTGTGCTTAAAAACACGTTTTGACAACTTCTGCACACTGGGGTTAAGGGCTGACTCAGTGGGCTCTTCTGAGCCAGTCAGTTACACTGTGATTCAAAGGGTTGAGAAAACGCGTTTATTTCGGGCTGAAAAACACGTTTTGAAAAGTGTTCTGTTCCTGCCCTATAACTTACATGTTGGTGACCAAAGTTGCCAAAACGTGTTTATTTGTGCTTAAAAACACGTTTTGACAACTTCTGCACACTGGGGTTAAGGGCTGACTCAGTGGGCTCTTCTGAGCCAGTCAGTTACACTGTGATTCCAGGAGTTGAGAAAACGCGTTTATTTCGGGCTGAAAAACACGTTTTGAAAAGTGTTCTGTTCCTGCCCTATAACTTACATGTTGGTGACCAAAGTTGCCAAAACGTGTTTATTTGTGCTGAAAAACACGTTTTGACAACTTCTGCACACTGGGGTTAAGGGCTGACTCAGTGGGCTCTTCTGAGCCAGTCAGTTACACTGTGATTCCAGGAGTTGAGAAAACGCGTTTATTTCGGGCTGAAAAACACGTTTTGAAAAGTGTTCTGTTCCTGCCCTATAACTTACATGTTGGTGACCAAAGTTGCCAAAACGTGTTTATTTGTGCTGAAAAACACGTTTTGACAACTTCTGCACACTGGGGTTAAGGGCTGAATCAGTGGGCTCTTCTGAGCCAGTCAGTTACCCTGTGATTCCAAGGGTTGAGAAAACGCGTTTATTTCGGGCTGAAAAACACGTTTTGAAAAGTGTTCTGTTCCTGCCCTATAACTTACATGTTGGTGACCAAAGTTGCCAAAACGTGTTTATTTGTGCTTAAAAACACGTTTTGACAACTTCTGCACACTGGGGTTAAGGGCTGACTCAGTGGGCTCTTCTGAGCCAGTCAGTTACACTGTGATTCAAAGGGTTGAGAAAACGCGTTTATTTCGGGCTGAAAAACACGTTTTGAAAAGTGTTCTGTTCCTGCCCTATAACTTACATGTTGGTGACCAAAGTTGCCAAAACGTGTTTATTTGTGCTTAAAAACACGTTTTGACAACTTCTGCACACTGGGGTTAAGGGCTGACTCAGTGGGCTCTTCTGAGCCAGTCAGTTACACTGTGATTCCAAGGGTTGAGAAAACGCGTTTATTTCGGGCTGAAAAACACGTTTTGAAAAGTGTTCTGTTCCTGCCCTATAACTTACATGTTGTTGACCAAAGTTGCCAAAACGTGTTTATTTGTGCTGAAAAACACGTTTTGACAACTTCTGCACACTGGGGTTAAGGGCTGACTCAGTGGGCTCTTCTGAGCCAGTCAGTTACACTGTGATTCCAGGAGTTGAGAAAACGCGTTTATTTCGGGCTGAAAAACACGTTTTGAAAAGTGTTCTGTTCCTGCCCTATAACTTACATGTTGTTGACCAAAGTTGCCAAAACGTGTTTATTTGTGCTGAAAAACACGTTTTGACAACTTCTGCACACTGGGGTTAAGGGCTGACTCAGTGGGCTCTTCTGAGCCAGTCAGTTACACTGTGATTCCAGGAGTTGAGAAAACGCGTTTATTTCGGGCTGAAAAACACGTTTTGAAAAGTGTTCTGTTCCTGCCCTATAACTTACATGTTGGTGACCAAAGTTGCCAAAACGTGTTTATTTGTGCTTAAAAACACGTTTTGACAACTTCTGCACACTGGGGTTAAGGGCTGACTCAGTGGGCTCTTCTGAGCCAGTCAGTTACACTGTGATTCCAAGGGTTGAGAAAACGCGTTTATTTCGGGCTGAAAAACACGTTTTGAAAAGTGTTCTGTTCCGGCCCTATAACTTACATGTTGTTGACCAAAGTTGCCAAAACGTGTTTATTTGTGCTGAAAAACACGTTTTGACAACTTCTGCACACTGGGGTTAAGGGCTGACTCAGTGGGCTCTTCTGAGCCAGTCAGTTACACTGTGATTCCAAGGGTTGAGAAAACGCGTTTATTTCGGGCTGAAAAACACGTTTTGAAAAGTGTTCTGTTCCTGCCCTATAACTTACATGTTGTTGACCAAAGTTGCCAAAACGTGTTTATTTGTGCTCAAAAACACGTTTTGACAACTTCTGCACACTGGGGTTAAGGGCTGACTCAGTGGGCTCTTCTGAGCCAGTCAGTTACACTGTGATTCCAGAAGTTGAGAAAACGCGTTTATTTCGGGCTGAAAAACACGTTTTGAAAAGTGTTCTGTTCCTGCCCTATAACTTACATGTTGGTGACCAAAGTTGCCAAAACGTGTTTATTTGTGCTGAAAAACACGTTTTGACAACTTCTGCACACTGGGGTTAAGGGCTGACTCAGTGGGCTCTTCTGAGCCAGTCAGTTACACTGTGATTCGAGGAGTTGAGAAAACGCGTTTATTTCGGGCTGAAAAACACGTTTTGAAAAGTGTTCTGTTCCTGCCCTATAACTTACATGTTGGTGACCAAAGTTGCCAAAACGTGTTTATTTGTGCTTAAAAACACGTTTTGACAACTTCTGCACACTGGGGTTAAGGGCTGACTCAGTGGGCTCTTCTGAGCCAGTCAGTTACACTGTGATTCCAAGGGTTGAGAAAACGCGTTTATTTCGGGCTGAAAAACACGTTTTGAAAAGTGTTCTGTTCCTGCCCTATAACTTACATGTTGGTGACCAAAGTTGCCAAAACGTGTTTATTTGTGCTGAAAAACACGTTTTGACAACTTCTGCACACTGGGGTTAAGGGCTGACTCAGTGGGCTCTTCTGAGCCAGTCAGTTACACTGTGATTCCAAGGGTTGAGAAAACGCGTTTATTTCGGGCTGAAAAACACGTTTTGAAAAGTGTTCTGTTCCTGCCCTATAACTTACATGTTGTTGACCAAAGTTGCCAAAACGTGTTTATTTGTGCTGAAAAACACGTTTTGACAACTTCTGCACACTGGGGTTAAGGGCTGACTCAGTGGGCTCTTCTGAGCCAGTCAGTTACACTGTGATTCCAAGGGTTGAGAAAACGCGTTTATTTCGGGCTGAAAAACACGTTTTGAAAAGTGTTCTGTTCCTGCCCTATAACTTACATGTTGTTGACCAAAGTTGCCAAAACGTGTTTATTTGTGCTGAAAAACACGTTTTGACAACTTCTGCACACTGGGGTTAAGGGCTGACTCAGTGGGCTCTTCTGAGCCAGTCAGTTACACTGTGATTCCAAGAGTTGAGAAAACGCGTTTATTTCGGGCTGAAAAACACGTTTTGAAAAGTGTTCTGTTCCTGCCCTATAACTTACATGTTGTTGACCAAAGTTGCCAAAACGTGTTTATTTGTGCTGAAAAACACGTTTTGACAACTTCTGCACACTGGGGTTGAGGGCTTACTCATTGGGCTCTTCTGAGCCAGTCAGTTACACTGTGATTCCAAGGGTTGAGAAAACGCGTTTATTTCGGGCTGAAAAACACGTTTTGAAAAGTGTTCTGTTCCTGCCCTATAACTTACATGTTGTGGACCAAAGTTGCCAAAACGTGTTTATTTGTGCTGAAAAACACGTTTTGACAACTTCTGCACACTGGGGTTAAGGGCTGACTCAGTGGGCTCTTCTGAGCCAGTCAGTTACACTGTGATTCCAGGAGTTGAGAAAACGCGTTTATTTCGGGCTGAAAAACACGTTTTGAAAAGTGTTCTGTTCCTGCCCTATAACTTACATGTTGTTGACCAAAGTTGCCAAAACGTGTTTATTTGTGCTGAAAAACACGTTTTGACAACTTCTGCACACTGGGGTTAAGGGCTGACTCAGTGGGCTCTTCTGAGCCAGTCAGTTACACTGTGATTCCAGGAGTTGAGAAAACGCGTTTATTTCGGGCTGAAAAACACGTTTTGAAAAGTGTTCTGTTCCTGCCCTATAACTTACATGTTGTTGACCAAAGTTGCCAAAACGTGTTTATTTGTGCTGAAAAACACGTTTTGACAACTTCTGCACACTGGGGTTAAGGGCTGACTCAGTGGGCTCTTCTGAGCCAGTCAGTTACACTGTGATTCCAGGAGTTGAGAAAACGCGTTTATTTCGGGCTGAAAAACACGTTTTGAAAAGTGTTCTGTTCCTGCCCTATAACTTACATGTTGGTGACCAAAGTTGCCAAAACGTGTTTATTTGTGCTTAAAAACACGTTTTGACAACTTCTGCACACTGGGGTTAAGGGCTGACTCAGTGGGCTCTTCTGAGCCAGTCAGTTACACTGTGATTCCAAGGGTTGAGAAAACGCGTTTATTTCGGGCTGAAAAACACGTTTTGAAAAGTGTTCTGTTCCGGCCCTATAACTTACATGTTGGTGACCAAAGTTGCCAAAACGTGTTTATTTGTGCTGAAAAACACGTTTTGACAACTTCTGCACACTGGGGTTAAGGGCTGACTCAGTGGGCTCTTCTGAGCCAGTCAGTTACACTGTGATTCCAAGGGTTGAGAAAACGCGTTTATTTCGGGCTGAAAAACACGTTTTGAAAAGTGTTCTGTTCCTGCCCTATAACTTACATGTTGTTGACCAAAGTTGCCAAAACGTGTTTATTTGTGCTGAAAAACACGTTTTGACAACTTCTGCACACTGGGGTTAAGGGCTGACTCAGTGGGCTCTTCTGAGCCAGTCAGTTACACTGTGATTCCAGGAGTTGAGAAAACGCGTTTATTTCGGGCTGAAAAACACGTTTTGAAAAGTGTTCTGTTCCTGCCCTATAACTTACATGTTGTTGACCAAAGTTGCCAAAACGTGTTTATTTGTGCTGAAAAACACGTTTTGACAACTTCTGCACACTGGGGTTAAGGGCTGACTCAGTGGGCTCTTCTGAGCCAGTCAGTTACACTGTGATTCCAGGAGTTGAGAAAACGCGTTTATTTCGGGCTGAAAAACACGTTTTGAAAAGTGTTCTGTTCCTGCCCTATAACTTACATGTTGGTGACCAAAGTTGCCAAAACGTGTTTATTTGTGCTGAAAAACACGTTTTGACAACTTCTGCACACTGGGGTTAAGGGCTGAATCAGTGGGCTCTTCTGAGCCAGTCAGTTACACTGTGATTCCAAGAGTTGAGAAAACGCGTTTATTTCGGGCTGAAAAACACGTTTTGAAAAGTGTTCTGTTCCTGCCCTATAACTTACATGTTGTTGACCAAAGTTGCCAAAACGTGTTTATTTGTGCTGAAAAACACGTTTTGACAACTTCTGCACACTGGGGTTAAGGGTGACTCAGTGGGCTCTTCTGAGCCAGTCAGTTACACTGTGATTCCAAGGGTTGAGAAAACGCGTTTATTTCGGGCTGAAAAACACGTTTTGAAAAGTGTTCTGTTCCTGCCCTATAACTTACATGTTGTTGACCAAAGTTGCCAAAACGTGTTTATTTGTGCTGAAAAACACGTTTTGACAACTTCTGCACACTGGGGTTAAGGGCTGACTCAGTGGGCTCTTCTGAGCCAGTCAGTTACACTGTGATTCCAGGAGTTGAGAAAACGCGTTTATTTCGGGCTGAAAAACACGTTTTGAAAAGTGTTCTGTTCCTGCCCTATAACTTACATGTTGGTGACCAAAGTTGCCAAAACGTGTTTATTTGTGCTGAAAAACACGTTTTGACAACTTCTGCACACTGGGGTTAAGGGCTGAATCAGTGGGCTCTTCTGAGCCAGTCAGTTACACTGTGATTCCAAGGGTTGAGAAAACGCGTTTATTTCGGGCTGAAAAACACGTTTTGAAAAGTGTTCTGTTCCTGCCCTATAACTTACATGTTGGTGACCAAAGTTGCCAAAACGTGTTTATTTGTGCTTAAAAACACGTTTTGAAAACTTCTGCACACTGGGGTTAAGGGCTGACTCAGTGGGCTCTTCTGAGCCAGTCAGTTACACTGTGATTCAAAGGGTTGAGAAAACGCGTTTATTTCGGGCTGAAAAACACGTTTTGAAAAGTGTTCTGTTCCTGCCCTATAACTTACATGTTGGTGACCAAAGTTGCCAAAACGTGTTTCTTTGTGCTGAAAAACACGTTTTGACAACTTCTGCACACTGGGGTTAAGGGATGACTCAGTGAGCTCTTCTGAGCCAGTCAGTTACACTGTGATTCCAGGAGTTGAGAAAACGCGTTTATTTCGGGCTGAAAAACACGTTTTGAAAAGTGTTCTGTTCCTGCCCTATAACTTACATGTTGTTGACCAAAGTTGCCAAAACGTGTTTATTTGTGCTGAAAAACACGTTTTGACAACTTCTGCACACTGGGGTTAAGGGATGACTCAGTGGGCTCTTCTGAGCCAGTCAGTTACACTGTGATTCCAGGAGTTGAGAAAACGCGTTTATTTCGGGCTGAAAAACACGTTTTGAAAAGTGTTCTGTTCCTGCCCTATAACTTACATGTTGGTGACCAAAGTTGCCAAAACGTGTTTATTTGTGCTTAAAAACACGTTTTGACAACTTCTGCACACTGGGGTTAAGGGCTGACTCAGTGGGCTCTTCTGAGCCAGTCAGTTACACTGTGATTCCAGGAGTTGAGAAAACGCGTTTATTTCGGGCTGAAAAACACGTTTTGAAAAGTGTTCTGTTCCTGCCCTATAACTTACATGTTGGTGACCAAAGTTGCCAAAACGTGTTTATTTGTGCTTATAAACACGTTTTGACAACTTCTGCACACTGGGGTTAAGGGCTGACTCAGTGGGCTCTTCTGAGCCAGTCAGTTACACTGTGATTCCAAGGGTTGAGAAAACGCGTTTATTTCGGGCTGAAAAACACGTTTTGAAAAGTGTTCTGTTCCTGCCCTATAACTTACATGTTGGTGACCAAAGTTGCCAAAACGTGTTTATTTGTGCTGAAAAACACGTTTTGACAACTTCTGCACACTGGGGTTAAGGGCTGACTCAGTGGGCTCTTCTGAGCCAGTCAGTTACACTGTGATTCCAAGAGTTGAGAAAACGCGTTTATTTCGGGCTGAAAAACACGTTTTGAAAAGTGTTCTGTTCCTGCCCTATAACTTACATGTTGTTGACCAAAGTTGCCAAAACGTGTTTATTTGTGCTGAAAAACACGTTTTGACAACTTCTGCACACTGGGGTTGAGGGCTTACTCATTGGGCTCTTCTGAGCCAGTCAGTTACACTGTGATTCCAAGGGTTGAGAAAACGCGTTTATTTCGGGCTGAAAAACACGTTTTGAAAAGTGTTCTGTTCCTGCCCTATAACTTACATGTTGTTGACCAAAGTTGCCAAAACGTGTTTATTTGTGCTGAAAAACATGTTTTGACAACTTCTGCACACTGGGGTTAAGGGCTGACTCAGTGGGCTCTTCTGAGCCAGTCAGTTACACTGTGATTCCAGGAGTTGAGAAAACGCGTTTATTTCGGGCTGAAAAACACGTTTTGAAAAGTGTTCTGTTCCTGCCCTATAACTTACATGTTGTTGACCAAAGTTGCCAAAACGTGTTTATTTGTGCTGAAAAACACGTTTTGACAACTTCTGCACACTGGGGTTAAGGGCTGACTCAGTGGGCTCTTCTGAGCCAGTCAGTTACACTGTGATTCCAGGAGTTGAGAAAACGCGTTTATTTCGGGCTGAAAAACACGTTTTGAAAAGTGTTCTGTTCCTGCCCTATAACTTACATGTTGTTGACCAAAGTTGCCAAAACGTGTTTATTTGTGCTGAAAAACACGTTTTGACAACTTCTGCACACTGGGGTTAAGGGCTGACTCAGTGGGCTCTTCTGAGCCAGTCAGTTACACTGTGATTCCAGGAGTTGAGAAAACGCGTTTATTTCGGGCTGAAAAACACGTTTTGAAAAGTGTTCTGTTCCTGCCCTATAACTTACATGTTGGTGACCAAAGTTGCCAAAACGTGTTTATTTGTGCTTAAAAACACGTTTTGACAACTTCTGCACACTGGGGTTAAGGGCTGACTCAGTGGGCTCTTCTGAGCCAGTCAGTTACACTGTGATTCCAGGAGTTGAGAAAACGCGTTTATTTCGGGCTGAAAAACACGTTTTGAAAAGTGTTCTGTTCCTGTCCTATAACTTACATGTTGGTGACCAAAGTTGCCAAAACGTGTTTATTTGTGCTGAAAAACACGTTTTGACAACTTCTGCACACTGGGGTTAAGGGCTGAATCAGTGGGCTCTTCTGAGCCAGTCAGTTACCCTGTGATTCCAAGGGTTGAGAAAACGCGTTTATTTCGGGCTGAAAAACACGTTTTGAAAAGTGTTCTGTTCCTGCCCTATAACTTACATGTTGGTGACCAAAGTTGCCAAAACGTGTTTATTTGTGCTTAAAAACACGTTTTGACAACTTCTGCACACTGGGGTTAAGGGCTGACTCAGTGGGCTCTTCTGAGCCAGTCAGTTACACTGTGATTCAAAGGGTTGAGAAAACGCGTTTATTTCGGGCTGAAAAACACGTTTTGAAAAGTGTTCTGTTCCTGCCCTATAACTTACATGTTGGTGACCAAAGTTGCCAAAACGTGTTTATTTGTGCTTAAAAACACGTTTTGACAACTTCTGCACACTGGGGTTAAGGGCTGACTCAGTGGGCTCTTCTGAGCCAGTCAGTTACACTGTGATTCAAAGGGTTGAGAAAACGCGTTTATTTCGGGCTGAAAAACACGTTTTGAAAAGTGTTCTGTTCCTGCCCTATAACTTATATGTTGTTGACCAAAGTTGCCAAAACGTGTTTATTTGTGCTGAAAAACACGTTTTGACAACTTCTGCACACTGGGGTTAAGGGCTGACTCAGTGGGCTCTTCTGAGCCAGTCAGTTACACTGTGATTCCAGGAGTTGAGAAAACGCGTTTATTTCGGGCTGAAAAACACGTTTTGAAAAGTGTTCTGTTCCTGCCCTATAACTTACATGTTGGTGACCAAAGTTGCCAAAACGTGTTTATTTGTGCTGAAAAACACGTTTTGACAACTTCTGCACACTGGGGTTAAGGGCTGACTCAGTGGGCTCTTCTGAGCCAGTCAGTTACACTGTGATTCCAGGAGTTGAGAAAACGCGTTTATTTCGGGCTGAAAAACACGTTTTGAAAAGTGTTCTGTTCCTGCCCTATAACTTACATGTTGGTGACCAAAGTTGCCAAAACGTGTTTATTTGTGCTGAAAAACACGTTTTGACAACTTCTGCACACTGGGGTTAAGGGCTGAATCAGTGGGCTCTTCTGAGCCAGTCAGTTACCCTGTGATTCCAAGGGTTGAGAAAACGCGTTTATTTCGGGCTGAAAAACACGTTTTGAAAAGTGTTCTGTTCCTGCCCTATAACTTACATGTTGGTGACCAAAGTTGCCAAAACGTGTTTATTTGTGCTTAAAAACACGTTTTGACAACTTCTGCACACTGGGGTTAAGGGCTGACTCAGTGGGCTCTTCTGAGCCAGTCAGTTACACTGTGATTCAAAGGGTTGAGAAAACGCGTTTATTTCGGGCTGAAAAACACGTTTTGAAAAGTGTTCTGTTCCTGCCCTATAACTTACATGTTGGTGACCAAAGTTGCCAAAACGTGTTTATTTGTGCTTAAAAACACGTTTTGACAACTTCTGCACACTGGGGTTAAGGGCTGACTCAGTGGGCTCTTCTGAGCCAGTCAGTTACACTGTGATTCCAAGGGTTGAGAAAACGCGTTTATTTCGGGCTGAAAAACACGTTTTGAAAAGTGTTCTGTTCCTGCCCTATAACTTACATGTTGTTGACCAAAGTTGCCAAAACGTGTTTATTTGTGCTGAAAAACACGTTTTGACAACTTCTGCACACTGGGGTTAAGGGCTGACTCAGTGGGCTCTTCTGAGCCAGTCAGTTACACTGTGATTCGAGGAGTTGAGAAAACGCGTTTATTTCGGGCTGAAAAACACGTTTTGAAAAGTGTTCTGTTCCTGCCCTATAACTTACATGTTGTTGACCAAAGTTGCCAAAACGTGTTTATTTGTGCTGAAAAACACGTTTTGACAACTTCTGCACACTGGGGTTAAGGGCTGACTCAGTGGGCTCTTCTGAGCCAGTCAGTTACACTGTGATTCCAGGAGTTGAGAAAACGCGTTTATTTCGGGCTGAAAAACAGGTTTTGAAAAGTGTTCTGTTCCTGCCCTATAACTTACATGTTGGTGACCAAAGTTGCCAAAACGTGTTTATTTGTGCTTAAAAACACGTTTTGACAACTTCTGCACACTGGGGTTAAGGGCTGACTCAGTGGGCTCTTCTGAGCCAGTCAGTTACACTGTGATTCCAAGGGTTGAGAAAACGCGTTTATTTCGGGCTGAAAAACACGTTTTGAAAAGTGTTCTGTTCCGGCCCTATAACTTACATGTTGGTGACCAAAGTTGCCAAAACGTGTTTATTTGTGCTGAAAAACACGTTTTGACAACTTCTGCACACTGGGGTTAAGGGCTGACTCAGTGGGCTCTTCTGAGCCAGTCAGTTACACTGTGATTCCAAGGGTTGAGAAAACGCGTTTATTTCGGGCTGAAAAACACGTTTTGAAAAGTGTTCTGTTCCTGCCCTATAACTTACATGTTGTTGACCAAAGTTGCCAAAACGTGTTTATTTGTGCTGAAAAACACGTTTTGACAACTTCTGCACACTGGGGTTAAGGGCTGACTCAGTGGGCTCTTCTGAGCCAGTCAGTTACACTGTGATTCCAAGGGTTGAGAAAACGCGTTTATTTCGGGCTGAAAAACACGTTTTGAAAAGTGTTCTGTTCCTGCCCTATAACTTACATGTTGTTGACCAAAGTTGCCAAAACGTGTTTATTTGTGCTCAAAAACACGTTTTGACAACTTCTGCACACTGGGGTTAAGGGCTGACTCAGTGGGCTCTTCTGAGCCAGTCAGTTACACTGTGATTCCAGAAGTTGAGAAAACGCGTTTATTTCGGGCTGAAAAACACGTTTTGAAAAGTGTTCTGTTCCTGCCCTATAACTTACATGTTGGTGACCAAAGTTGCCAAAACGTGTTTATTTGTGCTGAAAAACACGTTTTGACAACTTCTGCACACTGGGGTTAAGGGCTGACTCAGTGGGCTCTTCTGAGCCAGTCAGTTACACTGTGATTCGAGGAGTTGAGAAAACGCGTTTATTTCGGGCTGAAAAACACGTTTTGAAAAGTGTTCTGTTCCTGCCCTATAACTTACATGTTGGTGACCAAAGTTGCCAAAACGTGTTTATTTGTGCTTAAAAACACGTTTTGACAACTTCTGCACACTGGGGTTAAGGGCTGACTCAGTGGGCTCTTCTGAGCCAGTCAGTTACACTGTGATTCCAAGGGTTGAGAAAACGCGTTTATTTCGGGCTGAAAAACACGTTTTGAAAAGTGTTCTGTTCCTGCCCTATAACTTACATGTTGGTGACCAAAGTTGCCAAAACGTGTTTATTTGTGCTGAAAAACACGTTTTGACAACTTCTGCACACTGGGGTTAAGGGCTGACTCAGTGGGCTCTTCTGAGCCAGTCAGTTACACTGTGATTCCAAGGGTTGAGAAAACGCGTTTATTTCGGGCTGAAAAACACGTTTTGAAAAGTGTTCTGTTCCTGCCCTATAACTTACATGTTGTTGACCAAAGTTGCCAAAACGTGTTTATTTGTGCTGAAAAACACGTTTTGACAACTTCTGCACACTGGGGTTAAGGGCTGACTCAGTGGGCTCTTCTGAGCCAGTCAGTTACACTGTGATTCCAAGGGTTGAGAAAACGCGTTTATTTCGGGCTGAAAAACACGTTTTGAAAAGTGTTCTGTTCCTGCCCTATAACTTACATGTTGTTGACCAAAGTTGCCAAAACGTGTTTATTTGTGCTGAAAAACACGTTTTGACAACTTCTGCACACTGGGGTTAAGGGCTGACTCAGTGGGCTCTTCTGAGCCAGTCAGTTACACTGTGATTCCAAGAGTTGAGAAAACGCGTTTATTTCGGGCTGAAAAACACGTTTTGAAAAGTGTTCTGTTCCTGCCCTATAACTTACATGTTGTTGACCAAAGTTGCCAAAACGTGTTTATTTGTGCTGAAAAACACGTTTTGACAACTTCTGCACACTGGGGTTGAGGGCTTACTCATTGGGCTCTTCTGAGCCAGTCAGTTACACTGTGATTCCAAGGGTTGAGAAAACGCGTTTATTTCGGGCTGAAAAACACGTTTTGAAAAGTGTTCTGTTCCTGCCCTATAACTTACATGTTGTGGACCAAAGTTGCCAAAACGTGTTTATTTGTGCTGAAAAACACGTTTTGACAACTTCTGCACACTGGGGTTAAGGGCTGACTCAGTGGGCTCTTCTGAGCCAATCAGTTACACTGTGATTCCAGGAGTTGAGAAAACGCGTTTATTTCGGGCTGAAAAACACGTTTTGAAAAGTGTTCTGTTCCTGCCCTATAACTTACATGTTGTTGACCAAAGTTGCCAAAACGTGTTTATTTGTGCTGAAAAACACGTTTTGACAACTTCTGCACACTGGGGTTAAGGGCTGACTCAGTGGGCTCTTCTGAGCCAGTCAGTTACACTGTGATTCCAGGAGTTGAGAAAACGCGTTTATTTCGGGCTGAAAAACACGTTTTGAAAAGTGTTCTGTTCCTGCCCTATAACTTACATGTTGTTGACCAAAGTTGCCAAAACGTGTTTATTTGTGCTGAAAAACACGTTTTGACAACTTCTGCACACTGGGGTTAAGGGCTGACTCAGTGGGCTCTTCTGAGCCAGTCAGTTACACTGTGATTCCAGGAGTTGAGAAAACGCGTTTATTTCGGGCTGAAAAACACGTTTTGAAAAGTGTTCTGTTCCTGCCCTATAACTTACATGTTGGTGACCAAAGTTGCCAAAACGTGTTTATTTGTGCTTAAAAACACGTTTTGACAACTTCTGCACACTGGGGTTAAGGGCTGACTCAGTGGGCTCTTCTGAGCCAGTCAGTTACACTGTGATTCCAAGGGTTGAGAAAACGCGTTTATTTCGGGCTGAAAAACACGTTTTGAAAAGTGTTCTGTTCCGGCCCTATAACTTACATGTTGGTGACCAAAGTTGCCAAAACGTGTTTATTTGTGCTGAAAAACACGTTTTGACAACTTCTGCACACTGGGGTTAAGGGCTGACTCAGTGGGCTCTTCTGAGCCAGTCAGTTACACTGTGATTCCAAGGGTTGAGAAAACGCGTTTATTTCGGGCTGAAAAACACGTTTTGAAAAGTGTTCTGTTCCTGCCCTATAACTTACATGTTGTTGACCAAAGTTGCCAAAACGTGTTTATTTGTGCTGAAAAACACGTTTTGACAACTTCTGCACACTGGGGTTAAGGGCTGACTCAGTGGGCTCTTCTGAGCCAGTCAGTTACACTGTGATTCCAAGAGTTGAGAAAACGCGTTTATTTCGGGCTGAAAAACACGTTTTGAAAAGTGTTCTGTTCCTGCCCTATAACTTACATGTTGTTGACCAAAGTTGCCAAAACGTGTTTATTTGTGCTGAAAAACACGTTTTGACAACTTCTGCACACTGGGGTTAAGGGCTGACTCAGTGGGCTCTTCTGAGCCAGTCAGTTACACTGTGATTCCAGGAGTTGAGAAAACGCGTTTATTTCGGGCTGAAAAACACGTTTTGAAAAGTGTTCTGTTCCTGCCCTATAACTTACATGTTGGTGACCAAAGTTGCCAAAACGTGTTTATTTGTGCTGAAAAACACGTTTTGACAACTTCTGCACACTGGGGTTAAGGGCTGAATCAGTGGGCTCTTCTGAGCCAGTCAGTTACACTGTGATTCCAAGAGTTGAGAAAACGCGTTTATTTCGGGCTGAAAAACACGTTTTGAAAAGTGTTCTGTTCCTGCCCTATAACTTACATGTTGTTGACCAAAGTTGCCAAAACGTGTTTATTTGTGCTGAAAAACACGTTTTGACAACTTCTGCACACTGGGGTTAAGGGTGACTCAGTGGGCTCTTCTGAGCCAGTCAGTTACACTGTGATTCCAAGGGTTGAGAAAACGCGTTTATTTCGGGCTGAAAAACACGTTTTGAAAAGTGTTCTGTTCCTGCCCTATAACTTACATGTTGTTGACCAAAGTTGCCAAAACGTGTTTATTTGTGCTGAAAAACACGTTTTGACAACTTCTGCACACTGGGGTTAAGGGCTGACTCAGTGGGCTCTTCTGAGCCAGTCAGTTACACTGTGATTCCAGGAGTTGAGAAAACGCGTTTATTTCGGGCTGAAAAACACGTTTTGAAAAGTGTTCTGTTCCTGCCCTATAACTTACATGTTGGTGACCAAAGTTGCCAAAACGTGTTTATTTGTGCTGAAAAACACGTTTTGACAACTTCTGCACACTGGGGTTAAGGGCTGAATCAGTGGGCTCTTCTGAGCCAGTCAGTTACACTGTGATTCCAAGGGTTGAGAAAACGCGTTTATTTCGGGCTGAAAAACACGTTTTGAAAAGTGTTCTGTTCCTGCCCTATAACTTACATGTTGGTGACCAAAGTTGCCAAAACGTGTTTATTTGTGCTTAAAAACACGTTTTGAAAACTTCTGCACACTGGGGTTAAGGGCTGACTCAGTGGGCTCTTCTGAGCCAGTCAGTTACACTGTGATTCAAAGGGTTGAGAAAACGCGTTTATTTCGGGCTGAAAAACACGTTTTGAAAAGTGTTCTGTTCCTGCCCTATAACTTACATGTTGGTGACCAAAGTTGCCAAAACGTGTTTCTTTGTGCTGAAAAACACGTTTTGACAACTTCTGCACACTGGGGTTAAGGGATGACTCAGTGAGCTCTTCTGAGCCAGTCAGTTACACTGTGATTCCAGGAGTTGAGAAAACGCGTTTATTTCGGGCTGAAAAACACGTTTTGAAAAGTGTTCTGTTCCTGCCCTATAACTTACATGTTGTTGACCAAAGTTGCCAAAACGTGTTTATTTGTGCTGAAAAACACGTTTTGACAACTTCTGCACACTGGGGTTAAGGGATGACTCAGTGGGCTCTTCTGAGCCAGTCAGTTACACTGTGATTCCAGGAGTTGAGAAAACGCGTTTATTTCGGGCTGAAAAACACGTTTTGAAAAGTGTTCTGTTCCTGCCCTATAACTTACATGTTGGTGACCAAAGTTGCCAAAACGTGTTTATTTGTGCTTAAAAACACGTTTTGACAACTTCTGCACACTGGGGTTAAGGGCTGACTCAGTGGGCTCTTCTGAGCCAGTCAGTTACACTGTGATTCCAGGAGTTGAGAAAACGCGTTTATTTCGGGCTGAAAAACACGTTTTGAAAAGTGTTCTGTTCCTGTCCTATAACTTACATGTTGGTGACCAAAGTTGCCAAAACGTGTTTATTTGTGCTGAAAAACACGTTTTGACAACTTCTGCACACTGGGGTTAAGGGCTGAATCAGTGGGCTCTTCTGAGCCAGTCAGTTACCCTGTGATTCCAAGGGTTGAGAAAACGCGTTTATTTCGGGCTGAAAAACACGTTTTGAAAAGTGTTCTGTTCCTGCCCTATAACTTACATGTTGGTGACCAAAGTTGCCAAAACGTGTTTATTTGTGCTTAAAAACACGTTTTGACAACTTCTGCACACTGGGGTTAAGGGCTGACTCAGTGGGCTCTTCTGAGCCAGTCAGTTACACTGTGATTCAAAGGGTTGAGAAAACGCGTTTATTTCGGGCTGAAAAACACGTTTTGAAAAGTGTTCTGTTCCTGCCCTATAACTTACATGTTGGTGACCAAAGTTGCCAAAACGTGTTTATTTGTGCTTAAAAACACGTTTTGACAACTTCTGCACACTGGGGTTAAGGGCTGACTCAGTGGGCTCTTCTGAGCCAGTCAGTTACACTGTGATTCAAAGGGTTGAGAAAACGCGTTTATTTCGGGCTGAAAAACACGTTTTGAAAAGTGTTCTGTTCCTGCCCTATAACTTATATGTTGTTGACCAAAGTTGCCAAAACGTGTTTATTTGTGCTGAAAAACACGTTTTGACAACTTCTGCACACTGGGGTTAAGGGCTGACTCAGTGGGCTCTTCTGAGCCAGTCAGTTACACTGTGATTCCAGGAGTTGAGAAAACGCGTTTATTTCGGGCTGAAAAACACGTTTTGAAAAGTGTTCTGTTCCTGCCCTATAACTTACATGTTGGTGACCAAAGTTGCCAAAACGTGTTTATTTGTGCTGAAAAACACGTTTTGACAACTTCTGCACACTGGGGTTAAGGGCTGACTCAGTGGGCTCTTCTGAGCCAGTCAGTTACACTGTGATTCCAGGAGTTGAGAAAACGCGTTTATTTCGGGCTGAAAAACACGTTTTGAAAAGTGTTCTGTTCCTGCCCTATAACTTACATGTTGGTGACCAAAGTTGCCAAAACGTGTTTATTTGTGCTGAAAAACACGTTTTGACAACTTCTGCACACTGGGGTTAAGGGCTGAATCAGTGGGCTCTTCTGAGCCAGTCAGTTACCCTGTGATTCCAAGGGTTGAGAAAACGCGTTTATTTCGGGCTGAAAAACACGTTTTGAAAAGTGTTCTGTTCCTGCCCTATAACTTACATGTTGGTGACCAAAGTTGCCAAAACGTGTTTATTTGTGCTTAAAAACACGTTTTGACAACTTCTGCACACTGGGGTTAAGGGCTGACTCAGTGGGCTCTTCTGAGCCAGTCAGTTACACTGTGATTCAAAGGGTTGAGAAAACGCGTTTATTTCGGGCTGAAAAACACGTTTTGAAAAGTGTTCTGTTCCTGCCCTATAACTTACATGTTGGTGACCAAAGTTGCCAAAACGTGTTTATTTGTGCTTAAAAACACGTTTTGACAACTTCTGCACACTGGGGTTAAGGGCTGACTCAGTGGGCTCTTCTGAGCCAGTCAGTTACACTGTGATTCCAAGGGTTGAGAAAACGCGTTTATTTCGGGCTGAAAAACACGTTTTGAAAAGTGTTCTGTTCCTGCCCTATAACTTACATGTTGTTGACCAAAGTTGCCAAAACGTGTTTATTTGTGCTGAAAAACACGTTTTGACAACTTCTGCACACTGGGGTTAAGGGCTGACTCAGTGGGCTCTTCTGAGCCAGTCAGTTACACTGTGATTCGAGGAGTTGAGAAAACGCGTTTATTTCGGGCTGAAAAACACGTTTTGAAAAGTGTTCTGTTCCTGCCCTATAACTTACATGTTGTTGACCAAAGTTGCCAAAACGTGTTTATTTGTGCTGAAAAACACGTTTTGACAACTTCTGCACACTGGGGTTAAGGGCTGACTCAGTGGGCTCTTCTGAGCCAGTCAGTTACACTGTGATTCCAGGAGTTGAGAAAACGCGTTTATTTCGGGCTGAAAAACAGGTTTTGAAAAGTGTTCTGTTCCTGCCCTATAACTTACATGTTGGTGACCAAAGTTGCCAAAACGTGTTTATTTGTGCTTAAAAACACGTTTTGACAACTTCTGCACACTGGGGTTAAGGGCTGACTCAGTGGGCTCTTCTGAGCCAGTCAGTTACACTGTGATTCCAAGGGTTGAGAAAACGCGTTTATTTCGGGCTGAAAAACACGTTTTGAAAAGTGTTCTGTTCCGGCCCTATAACTTACATGTTGGTGACCAAAGTTGCCAAAACGTGTTTATTTGTGCTGAAAAACACGTTTTGACAACTTCTGCACACTGGGGTTAAGGGCTGACTCAGTGGGCTCTTCTGAGCCAGTCAGTTACACTGTGATTCCAAGGGTTGAGAAAACGCGTTTATTTCGGGCTGAAAAACACGTTTTGAAAAGTGTTCTGTTCCTGCCCTATAACTTACATGTTGTTGACCAAAGTTGCCAAAACGTGTTTATTTGTGCTGAAAAACACGTTTTGACAACTTCTGCACACTGGGGTTAAGGGCTGACTCAGTGGGCTCTTCTGAGCCAGTCAGTTACACTGTGATTCCAAGGGTTGAGAAAACGCGTTTATTTCGGGCTGAAAAACACGTTTTGAAAAGTGTTCTGTTCCTGCCCTATAACTTACATGTTGTTGACCAAAGTTGCCAAAACGTGTTTATTTGTGCTCAAAAACACGTTTTGACAACTTCTGCACACTGGGGTTAAGGGCTGACTCAGTGGGCTCTTCTGAGCCAGTCAGTTACACTGTGATTCCAGAAGTTGAGAAAACGCGTTTATTTCGGGCTGAAAAACACGTTTTGAAAAGTGTTCTGTTCCTGCCCTATAACTTACATGTTGGTGACCAAAGTTGCCAAAACGTGTTTATTTGTGCTGAAAAACACGTTTTGACAACTTCTGCACACTGGGGTTAAGGGCTGACTCAGTGGGCTCTTCTGAGCCAGTCAGTTACACTGTGATTCGAGGAGTTGAGAAAACGCGTTTATTTCGGGCTGAAAAACACGTTTTGAAAAGTGTTCTGTTCCTGCCCTATAACTTACATGTTGGTGACCAAAGTTGCCAAAACGTGTTTATTTGTGCTTAAAAACACGTTTTGACAACTTCTGCACACTGGGGTTAAGGGCTGACTCAGTGGGCTCTTCTGAGCCAGTCAGTTACACTGTGATTCCAAGGGTTGAGAAAACGCGTTTATTTCGGGCTGAAAAACACGTTTTGAAAAGTGTTCTGTTCCTGCCCTATAACTTACATGTTGGTGACCAAAGTTGCCAAAACGTGTTTATTTGTGCTGAAAAACACGTTTTGACAACTTCTGCACACTGGGGTTAAGGGCTGACTCAGTGGGCTCTTCTGAGCCAGTCAGTTACACTGTGATTCCAAGGGTTGAGAAAACGCGTTTATTTCGGGCTGAAAAACACGTTTTGAAAAGTGTTCTGTTCCTGCCCTATAACTTACATGTTGTTGACCAAAGTTGCCAAAACGTGTTTATTTGTGCTGAAAAACACGTTTTGACAACTTCTGCACACTGGGGTTAAGGGTGACTCAGTGGGCTCTTCTGAGCCAGTCAGTTACACTGTGATTCCAAGGGTTGAGAAAACGCGTTTATTTCGGGCTGAAAAACACGTTTTGAAAAGTGTTCTGTTCCTGCCCTATAACTTACATGTTGTTGACCAAAGTTGCCAAAACGTGTTTATTTGTGCTGAAAAACACGTTTTGACAACTTCTGCACACTGGGGTTAAGGGCTGACTCAGTGGGCTCTTCTGAGCCAGTCAGTTACACTGTGATTCCAGGAGTTGAGAAAACGCGTTTATTTCGGGCTGAAAAACACGTTTTGAAAAGTGTTCTGTTCCTGCCCTATAACTTACATGTTGGTGACCAAAGTTGCCAAAACGTGTTTATTTGTGCTGAAAAACACGTTTTGACAACTTCTGCACACTGGGGTTAAGGGCTGAATCAGTGGGCTCTTCTGAGCCAGTCAGTTACACTGTGATTCCAAGGGTTGAGAAAACGCGTTTATTTCGGGCTGAAAAACACGTTTTGAAAAGTGTTCTGTTCCTGCCCTATAACTTACATGTTGGTGACCAAAGTTGCCAAAACGTGTTTATTTGTGCTTAAAAACACGTTTTGAAAACTTCTGCACACTGGGGTTAAGGGCTGACTCAGTGGGCTCTTCTGAGCCAGTCAGTTACACTGTGATTCAAAGGGTTGAGAAAACGCGTTTATTTCGGGCTGAAAAACACGTTTTGAAAAGTGTTCTGTTCCTGCCCTATAACTTACATGTTGGTGACCAAAGTTGCCAAAACGTGTTTCTTTGTGCTGAAAAACACGTTTTGACAACTTCTGAACACTGGGGTTAAGGGATGACTCAGTGAGCTCTTCTGAGCCAGTCAGTTACACTGTGATTCCAGGAGTTGAGAAAACGCGTTTATTTCGGGCTGAAAAACACGTTTTGAAAAGTGTTCTGTTCCTGCCCTATAACTTACATGTTGTTGACCAAAGTTGCCAAAACGTGTTTATTTGTGCTGAAAAACACGTTTTGACAACTTCTGCACACTGGGGTTAAGGGATGACTCAGTGGGCTCTTCTGAGCCAGTCAGTTACACTGTGATTCCAGGAGTTGAGAAAACGCGTTTATTTCGGGCTGAAAAACACGTTTTGAAAAGTGTTCTGTTCCTGCCCTATAACTTACATGTTGGTGACCAAAGTTGCCAAAACGTGTTTATTTGTGCTTAAAAACACGTTTTGACAACTTCTGCACACTGGGGTTAAGGGCTGACTCAGTGGGCTCTTCTGAGCCAGTCAGTTACACTGTGATTCCAGGAGTTGAGAAAACGCGTTTATTTCGGGCTGAAAAACACGTTTTGAAAAGTGTTCTGTTCCTGTCCTATAACTTACATGTTGGTGACCAAAGTTGCCAAAACGTGTTTATTTGTGCTGAAAAACACGTTTTGACAACTTCTGCACACTGGGGTTAAGGGCTGAATCAGTGGGCTCTTCTGAGCCAGTCAGTTACCCTGTGATTCCAAGGGTTGAGAAAACGCGTTTATTTCGGGCTGAAAAACACGTTTTGAAAAGTGTTCTGTTCCTGCCCTATAACTTACATGTTGGTGACCAAAGTTGCCAAAACGTGTTTATTTGTGCTTAAAAACACGTTTTGACAACTTCTGCACACTGGGGTTAAGGGCTGACTCAGTGGGCTCTTCTGAGCCAGTCAGTTACACTGTGATTCAAAGGGTTGAGAAAACGCGTTTATTTCGGGCTGAAAAACACGTTTTGAAAAGTGTTCTGTTCCTGCCCTATAACTTACATGTTGGTGACCAAAGTTGCCAAAACGTGTTTATTTGTGCTTAAAAACACGTTTTGACAACTTCTGCACACTGGGGTTAAGGGCTGACTCAGTGGGCTCTTCTGAGCCAGTCAGTTACACTGTGATTCAAAGGGTTGAGAAAACGCGTTTATTTCGGGCTGAAAAACACGTTTTGAAAAGTGTTCTGTTCCTGCCCTATAACTTATATGTTGTTGACCAAAGTTGCCAAAACGTGTTTATTTGTGCTGAAAAACACGTTTTGACAACTTCTGCACACTGGGGTTAAGGGCTGACTCAGTGGGCTCTTCTGAGCCAGTCAGTTACACTGTGATTCCAGGAGTTGAGAAAACGCGTTTATTTCGGGCTGAAAAACACGTTTTGAAAAGTGTTCTGTTCCTGCCCTATAACTTACATGTTGGTGACCAAAGTTGCCAAAACGTGTTTATTTGTGCTGAAAAACACGTTTTGACAACTTCTGCACACTGGGGTTAAGGGCTGACTCAGTGGGCTCTTCTGAGCCAGTCAGTTACACTGTGATTCCAGGAGTTGAGAAAACGCGTTTATTTCGGGCTGAAAAACACGTTTTGAAAAGTGTTCTGTTCCTGCCCTATAACTTACATGTTGGTGACCAAAGTTGCCAAAACGTGTTTATTTGTGCTGAAAAACACGTTTTGACAACTTCTGCACACTGGGGTTAAGGGCTGAATCAGTGGGCTCTTCTGAGCCAGTCAGTTACCCTGTGATTCCAAGGGTTGAGAAAACGCGTTTATTTCGGGCTGAAAAACACGTTTTGAAAAGTGTTCTGTTCCTGCCCTATAACTTACATGTTGGTGACCAAAGTTGCCAAAACGTGTTTATTTGTGCTTAAAAACACGTTTTGACAACTTCTGCACACTGGGGTTAAGGGCTGACTCAGTGGGCTCTTCTGAGCCAGTCAGTTACACTGTGATTCAAAGGGTTGAGAAAACGCGTTTATTTCGGGCTGAAAAACACGTTTTGAAAAGTGTTCTGTTCCTGCCCTATAACTTACATGTTGGTGACCAAAGTTGCCAAAACGTGTTTATTTGTGCTTAAAAACACGTTTTGACAACTTCTGCACACTGGGGTTAAGGGCTGACTCAGTGGGCTCTTCTGAGCCAGTCAGTTACACTGTGATTCCAAGGGTTGAGAAAACGCGTTTATTTCGGGCTGAAAAACACGTTTTGAAAAGTGTTCTGTTCCTGCCCTATAACTTACATGTTGTTGACCAAAGTTGCCAAAACGTGTTTATTTGTGCTGAAAAACACGTTTTGACAACTTCTGCACACTGGGGTTAAGGGCTGACTCAGTGGGCTCTTCTGAGCCAGTCAGTTACACTGTGATTCGAGGAGTTGAGAAAACGCGTTTATTTCGGGCTGAAAAACACGTTTTGAAAAGTGTTCTGTTCCTGCCCTATAACTTACATGTTGTTGACCAAAGTTGCCAAAACGTGTTTATTTGTGCTGAAAAACACGTTTTGACAACTTCTGCACACTGGGGTTAAGGGCTGACTCAGTGGGCTCTTCTGAGCCAGTCAGTTACACTGTGATTCCAGGAGTTGAGAAAACGCGTTTATTTCGGGCTGAAAAACAGGTTTTGAAAAGTGTTCTGTTCCTGCCCTATAACTTACATGTTGGTGACCAAAGTTGCCAAAACGTGTTTATTTGTGCTTAAAAACACGTTTTGACAACTTCTGCACACTGGGGTTAAGGGCTGACTCAGTGGGCTCTTCTGAGCCAGTCAGTTACACTGTGATTCCAAGGGTTGAGAAAACGCGTTTATTTCGGGCTGAAAAACACGTTTTGAAAAGTGTTCTGTTCCGGCCCTATAACTTACATGTTGGTGACCAAAGTTGCCAAAACGTGTTTATTTGTGCTGAAAAACACGTTTTGACAACTTCTGCACACTGGGGTTAAGGGCTGACTCAGTGGGCTCTTCTGAGCCAGTCAGTTACACTGTGATTCCAAGGGTTGAGAAAACGCGTTTATTTCGGGCTGAAAAACACGTTTTGAAAAGTGTTCTGTTCCTGCCCTATAACTTACATGTTGTTGACCAAAGTTGCCAAAACGTGTTTATTTGTGCTGAAAAACACGTTTTGACAACTTCTGCACACTGGGGTTAAGGGCTGACTCAGTGGGCTCTTCTGAGCCAGTCAGTTACACTGTGATTCCAAGGGTTGAGAAAACGCGTTTATTTCGGGCTGAAAAACACGTTTTGAAAAGTGTTCTGTTCCTGCCCTATAACTTACATGTTGTTGACCAAAGTTGCCAAAACGTGTTTATTTGTGCTCAAAAACACGTTTTGACAACTTCTGCACACTGGGGTTAAGGGCTGACTCAGTGGGCTCTTCTGAGCCAGTCAGTTACACTGTGATTCCAGAAGTTGAGAAAACGCGTTTATTTCGGGCTGAAAAACACGTTTTGAAAAGTGTTCTGTTCCTGCCCTATAACTTACATGTTGGTGACCAAAGTTGCCAAAACGTGTTTATTTGTGCTGAAAAACACGTTTTGACAACTTCTGCACACTGGGGTTAAGGGCTGACTCAGTGGGCTCTTCTGAGCCAGTCAGTTACACTGTGATTCGAGGAGTTGAGAAAACGCGTTTATTTCGGGCTGAAAAACACGTTTTGAAAAGTGTTCTGTTCCTGCCCTATAACTTACATGTTGGTGACCAAAGTTGCCAAAACGTGTTTATTTGTGCTTAAAAACACGTTTTGACAACTTCTGCACACTGGGGTTAAGGGCTGACTCAGTGGGCTCTTCTGAGCCAGTCAGTTACACTGTGATTCCAAGGGTTGAGAAAACGCGTTTATTTCGGGCTGAAAAACACGTTTTGAAAAGTGTTCTGTTCCTGCCCTATAACTTACATGTTGGTGACCAAAGTTGCCAAAACGTGTTTATTTGTGCTGAAAAACACGTTTTGACAACTTCTGCACACTGGGGTTAAGGGCTGACTCAGTGGGCTCTTCTGAGCCAGTCAGTTACACTGTGATTCCAAGGGTTGAGAAAACGCGTTTATTTCGGGCTGAAAAACACGTTTTGAAAAGTGTTCTGTTCCTGCCCTATAACTTACATGTTGTTGACCAAAGTTGCCAAAACGTGTTTATTTGTGCTGAAAAACACGTTTTGACAACTTCTGCACACTGGGGTTAAGGGCTGACTCAGTGGGCTCTTCTGAGCCAGTCAGTTACACTGTGATTCCAAGGGTTGAGAAAACGCGTTTATTTCGGGCTGAAAAACACGTTTTGAAAAGTGTTCTGTTCCTGCCCTATAACTTACATGTTGTTGACCAAAGTTGCCAAAACGTGTTTATTTGTGCTGAAAAACACGTTTTGACAACTTCTGCACACTGGGGTTAAGGGCTGACTCAGTGGGCTCTTCTGAGCCAGTCAGTTACACTGTGATTCCAAGAGTTGAGAAAACGCGTTTATTTCGGGCTGAAAAACACGTTTTGAAAAGTGTTCTGTTCCTGCCCTATAACTTACATGTTGTTGACCAAAGTTGCCAAAACGTGTTTATTTGTGCTGAAAAACACGTTTTGACAACTTCTGCACACTGGGGTTGAGGGCTTACTCATTGGGCTCTTCTGAGCCAGTCAGTTACACTGTGATTCCAAGGGTTGAGAAAACGCGTTTATTTCGGGCTGAAAAACACGTTTTGAAAAGTGTTCTGTTCCTGCCCTATAACTTACATGTTGTGGACCAAAGTTGCCAAAACGTGTTTATTTGTGCTGAAAAACACGTTTTGACAACTTCTGCACACTGGGGTTAAGGGCTGACTCAGTGGGCTCTTCTGAGCCAATCAGTTACACTGTGATTCCAGGAGTTGAGAAAACGCGTTTATTTCGGGCTGAAAAACACGTTTTGAAAAGTGTTCTGTTCCTGCCCTATAACTTACATGTTGTTGACCAAAGTTGCCAAAACGTGTTTATTTGTGCTGAAAAACACGTTTTGACAACTTCTGCACACTGGGGTTAAGGGCTGACTCAGTGGGCTCTTCTGAGCCAGTCAGTTACACTGTGATTCCAGGAGTTGAGAAAACGCGTTTATTTCGGGCTGAAAAACACGTTTTGAAAAGTGTTCTGTTCCTGCCCTATAACTTACATGTTGTTGACCAAAGTTGCCAAAACGTGTTTATTTGTGCTGAAAAACACGTTTTGACAACTTCTGCACACTGGGGTTAAGGGCTGACTCAGTGGGCTCTTCTGAGCCAGTCAGTTACACTGTGATTCCAGGAGTTGAGAAAACGCGTTTATTTCGGGCTGAAAAACACGTTTTGAAAAGTGTTCTGTTCCTGCCCTATAACTTACATGTTGGTGACCAAAGTTGCCAAAACGTGTTTATTTGTGCTTAAAAACACGTTTTGACAACTTCTGCACACTGGGGTTAAGGGCTGACTCAGTGGGCTCTTCTGAGCCAGTCAGTTACACTGTGATTCCAAGGGTTGAGAAAACGCGTTTATTTCGGGCTGAAAAACACGTTTTGAAAAGTGTTCTGTTCCGGCCCTATAACTTACATGTTGGTGACCAAAGTTGCCAAAACGTGTTTATTTGTGCTGAAAAACACGTTTTGACAACTTCTGCACACTGGGGTTAAGGGCTGACTCAGTGGGCTCTTCTGAGCCAGTCAGTTACACTGTGATTCCAAGGGTTGAGAAAACGCGTTTATTTCGGGCTGAAAAACACGTTTTGAAAAGTGTTCTGTTCCTGCCCTATAACTTACATGTTGTTGACCAAAGTTGCCAAAACGTGTTTATTTGTGCTGAAAAACACGTTTTGACAACTTCTGCACACTGGGGTTAAGGGCTGACTCAGTGGGCTCTTCTGAGCCAGTCAGTTACACTGTGATTCCAAGAGTTGAGAAAACGCGTTTATTTCGGGCTGAAAAACACGTTTTGAAAAGTGTTCTGTTCCTGCCCTATAACTTACATGTTGTTGACCAAAGTTGCCAAAACGTGTTTATTTGTGCTGAAAAACACGTTTTGACAACTTCTGCACACTGGGGTTAAGGGCTGACTCAGTGGGCTCTTCTGAGCCAGTCAGTTACACTGTGATTCCAGGAGTTGAGAAAACGCGTTTATTTCGGGCTGAAAAACACGTTTTGAAAAGTGTTCTGTTCCTGCCCTATAACTTACATGTTGGTGACCAAAGTTGCCAAAACGTGTTTATTTGTGCTGAAAAACACGTTTTGACAACTTCTGCACACTGGGGTTAAGGGCTGAATCAGTGGGCTCTTCTGAGCCAGTCAGTTACACTGTGATTCCAAGAGTTGAGAAAACGCGTTTATTTCGGGCTGAAAAACACGTTTTGAAAAGTGTTCTGTTCCTGCCCTATAACTTACATGTTGTTGACCAAAGTTGCCAAAACGTGTTTATTTGTGCTGAAAAACACGTTTTGACAACTTCTGCACACTGGGGTTAAGGGTGACTCAGTGGGCTCTTCTGAGCCAGTCAGTTACACTGTGATTCCAAGGGTTGAGAAAACGCGTTTATTTCGGGCTGAAAAACACGTTTTGAAAAGTGTTCTGTTCCTGCCCTATAACTTACATGTTGTTGACCAAAGTTGCCAAAACGTGTTTATTTGTGCTGAAAAACACGTTTTGACAACTTCTGCACACTGGGGTTAAGGGCTGACTCAGTGGGCTCTTCTGAGCCAGTCAGTTACACTGTGATTCCAGGAGTTGAGAAAACGCGTTTATTTCGGGCTGAAAAACACGTTTTGAAAAGTGTTCTGTTCCTGCCCTATAACTTACATGTTGGTGACCAAAGTTGCCAAAACGTGTTTATTTGTGCTGAAAAACACGTTTTGACAACTTCTGCACACTGGGGTTAAGGGCTGAATCAGTGGGCTCTTCTGAGCCAGTCAGTTACACTGTGATTCCAAGGGTTGAGAAAACGCGTTTATTTCGGGCTGAAAAACACGTTTTGAAAAGTGTTCTGTTCCTGCCCTATAACTTACATGTTGGTGACCAAAGTTGCCAAAACGTGTTTATTTGTGCTTAAAAACACGTTTTGAAAACTTCTGCACACTGGGGTTAAGGGCTGACTCAGTGGGCTCTTCTGAGCCAGTCAGTTACACTGTGATTCAAAGGGTTGAGAAAACGCGTTTATTTCGGGCTGAAAAACACGTTTTGAAAAGTGTTCTGTTCCTGCCCTATAACTTACATGTTGGTGACCAAAGTTGCCAAAACGTGTTTCTTTGTGCTGAAAAACACGTTTTGACAACTTCTGCACACTGGGGTTAAGGGATGACTCAGTGAGCTCTTCTGAGCCAGTCAGTTACACTGTGATTCCAGGAGTTGAGAAAACGCGTTTATTTCGGGCTGAAAAACACGTTTTGAAAAGTGTTCTGTTCCTGCCCTATAACTTACATGTTGTTGACCAAAGTTGCCAAAACGTGTTTATTTGTGCTGAAAAACACGTTTTGACAACTTCTGCACACTGGGGTTAAGGGATGACTCAGTGGGCTCTTCTGAGCCAGTCAGTTACACTGTGATTCCAGGAGTTGAGAAAACGCGTTTATTTCGGGCTGAAAAACACGTTTTGAAAAGTGTTCTGTTCCTGCCCTATAACTTACATGTTGGTGACCAAAGTTGCCAAAACGTGTTTATTTGTGCTTAAAAACACGTTTTGACAACTTCTGCACACTGGGGTTAAGGGCTGACTCAGTGGGCTCTTCTGAGCCAGTCAGTTACACTGTGATTCCAGGAGTTGAGAAAACGCGTTTATTTCGGGCTGAAAAACACGTTTTGAAAAGTGTTCTGTTCCTGCCCTATAACTTACATGTTGGTGACCAAAGTTGCCAAAACGTGTTTATTTGTGCTGAAAAACACGTTTTGACAACTTCTGCACACTGGGGTTAAGGGCTGACTCAGTGGGCTCTTCTGAGCCAGTCAGTTACACTGTGATTCCAAGGGTTGAGAAAACGCGTTTATTTCGGGCTGAAAAACACGTTTTGAAAAGTGTTCTGTTCCTGCCCTATAACTTACATGTTGTTGACCAAAGTTGCCAAAACGTGTTTATTTGGGCTGAAAAACACGTTTTGACAACTTCTGCACACTGGGGTTAAGGGCTGACTCAGTGGGCTCTTCTGAGCCAGTCAGTTACACTGTGATTCCAGGAGTTGAGAAAACGCGTTTATTTCGGGCTGAAAAACACGTTTTGAAAAGTGTTCTGTTCCTGCCCTATAACTTACATGTTGTTGACCAAAGTTGCCAAAACGTGTTTATTTGTGCTGAAAAACACGTTTTGACAACTTCTGCACACTGGGGTTAAGGGCTGACTCAGTGGGCTCTTCTGAGCCAGTCAGTTACACTGTGATTCCAGGAGTTGAGAAAACGCGTTTATTTCGGGCTGAAAAACACGTTTTGAAAAGTGTTCTGTTTCTGCCCTATAACTTACATGTTGTTGACCAAAGTTGCCAAAACGTGTTTATTTGTGCTGAAAAACACGTTTTGACAACTTCTGCACACTGGGGTTAAGGGCTGACTCAGTGGGCTCTTCTGAGCCAGTCAGTTACACTGTGATTCCAGGAGTTGAGAAAACGCGTTTATTTCGGGCTGAAAAACACGTTTTGAAAAGTGTTCTGTTCCTGCCCTATAACTTACATGTTGGTGACCAAAGTTGCCAAAACGTGTTTATTTGTGCTTAAAAACACGTTTTGACAACTTCTGCACACTGGGGTTAAGGGCTGACTCAGTGGGCTCTTCTGAGCCAGTCAGTTACACTGTGATTCCAGGAGTTGAGAAAACGCGTTTATTTCGGGCTGAAAAACACGTTTTGAAAAGTGTTCTGTTCCTGCCCTATAACTTACATGTTGGTGACCAAAGTTGCCAAAACGTGTTTATTTGTGCTGAAAAACACGTTTTGACAACTTCTGCACACTGGGGTTAAGGGCTGACTCAGTGGGCTCTTCTGAGCCAGTCAGTTACACTGTGATTCCAAGGGTTGAGAAAACGCGTTTATTTCGGGCTGAAAAACACGTTTTGAAAAGTGTTCTGTTCCTGCCCTATAACTTACATGTTGTTGACCAAAGTTGCCAAAACGTGTTTATTTGTGCTGAAAAACACGTTTTGACAACTTCTGCACACTGGGGTTAAGGGCTGACTCAGTGGGCTCTTCTGAGCCAGTCAGTTACACTGTGATTCCAAGGGTTGAGAAAACGCGTTTATTTCGGGCTGAAAAACACGTTTTGAAAAGTGTTCTGTTCCTGCCCTATAACTTACATGTTGTTGACCAAAGTTGCCAAAACGTGTTTATTTGTGCTGAAAAACACGTTTTGACAACTTCTGCACACTGGGGTTAAGGGCTGACTCAGTGGGCTCTTCTGAGCCAGTCAGTTACACTGTGATTCCAGGAGTTGAGAAAACGCGTTTATTTCGGGCTGAAAAACACGTTTTGAAAAGTGTTCTGTTCCTGCCCTATAACTTACATGTTGGTGACCAAAGTTGCCAAAACGTGTTTATTTGTGCTGAAAAACACGTTTTGACAACTTCTGCACACTGGGGTTAAGGGCTGAATCAGTGGGCTCTTCTGAGCCAGTCAGTTACACTGTGATTCCAAGGGTTGAGAAAACGCGTTTATTTCGGGCTGAAAAACACGTTTTGAAAAGTGTTCTGTTCCTGCCCTATAACTTACATGTTGTTGACCAAAGTTGCCAAAACGTGTTTATTTGTGCTGAAAAACACGTTTTGACAACTTCTGCACACTGGGGTTAAGGGATGACTCAGTGGGCTCTTCTGAGCCAGTCAGTTACACTGTGATTCCAGGAGTTGAGAAAACGCGTTTATTTCGGGCTGAAAAACACGTTTTGAAAAGTGTTCTGTTCCTGCCCTATAACTTACATGTTGGTGACCAAAGTTGCCAAAACGTGTTTATTTGTGCTTAAAAACACGTTTTGACAACTTCTGCACACTGGGGTTAAGGGCTGACTCAGTGGGCTCTTCTGAGCCAGTCAGTTACACTGTGATTCCAGGAGTTGAGAAAACGCGTTTATTTCGGGCTGAAAAACACGTTTTGAAAAGTGTTCTGTTCCTGCCCTATAACTTACATGTTGGTGACCAAAGTTGCCAAAACGTGTTTATTTGTGCTGAAAAACACGTTTTGACAACTTCTGCACACTGGGGTTAAGGGCTGACTCAGTGGGCTCTTCTGAGCCAGTCAGTTACACTGTGATTCCAAGGGTTGAGAAAACGCGTTTATTTCGGGCTGAAAAACACGTTTTGAAAAGTGTTCTGTTCCTGCCCTATAACTTACATGTTGTTGACCAAAGTTGCCAAAACGTGTTTATTTGGGCTGAAAAACACGTTTTGACAACTTCTGCACACTGGGGTTAAGGGCTGACTCAGTGGGCTCTTCTGAGCCAGTCAGTTACACTGTGATTCCAGGAGTTGAGAAAACGCGTTTATTTCGGGCTGAAAAACACGTTTTGAAAAGTGTTCTGTTTCTGCCCTATAACTTACATGTTGTTGACCAAAGTTGCCAAAACGTGTTTATTTGTGCTGAAAAACACGTTTTGACAACTTCTGCACACTGGGGTTAAGGGCTGACTCAGTGGGCTCTTCTGAGCCAGTCAGTTACACTGTGATTCCAGGAGTTGAGAAAACGCGTTTATTTCGGGCTGAAAAACACGTTTTGAAAAGTGTTCTGTTCCTGCCCTATAACTTACATGTTGGTGACCAAAGTTGCCAAAACGTGTTTATTTGTGCTTAAAAACACGTTTTGACAACTTCTGCACACTGGGGTTAAGGGCTGACTCAGTGGGCTCTTCTGAGCCAGTCAGTTACACTGTGATTCCAGGAGTTGAGAAAACGCGTTTATTTCGGGCTGAAAAACACGTTTTGAAAAGTGTTCTGTTCCTGCCCTATAACTTACATGTTGGTGACCAAAGTTGCCAAAACGTGTTTATTTGTGCTGAAAAACACGTTTTGACAACTTCTGCACACTGGGGTTAAGGGCTGACTCAGTGGGCTCTTCTGAGCCAGTCAGTTACACTGTGATTCCAGGAGTTGAGAAAACGCGTTTATTTCGGGCTGAAAAACACGTTTTGAAAAGTGTTCTGTTCCTGCCCTATAACTTACATGTTGTTGACCAAAGTTGCCAAAACGTGTTTATTTGTGCTGAAAAACACGTTTTGACAACTTCTGCACACTGGGGTTAAGGGCTGACTCAGTGGGCTCTTCTGAGCCAGTCAGTTACACTGTGATTCCAGGAGTTGAGAAAACGCGTTTATTTCGGGCTGAAAAACACGTTTTGAAAAGTGTTCTGTTCCTGCCCTATAACTTACATGTTGGTGACCAAAGTTGCCAAAACGTGTTTATTTGTGCTGAAAAACACGTTTTGACAACTTCTGCACACTGGGGTTAAGGGCTGACTCAGTGGGCTCTTCTGAGCCAGTCAGTTACACTGTGATTCCAAGGGTTGAGAAAACGCGTTTATTTCGGGCTGAAAAACACGTTTTGAAAAGTGTTCTGTTCCTGCCCTATAACTTACATGTTGGTGACCAAAGTTGCCAAAACGTGTTTATTTGTGCTGAAAAACACGTTTTGACAACTTCTGCACACTGGGGTTAAGGGCTGACTCAGTGGGCTCTTCTGAGCCAGTCAGTTACACTGTGATTCCAAGGGTTGAGAAAACGCGTTTATTTCGGGCTGAAAAACACGTTTTGAAAAGTGTTCTGTTCCTGCCCTATAACTTACATGTTGTTGACCAAAGTTGCCAAAACGTGTTTATTTGTGCTGAAAAACACGTTTTGACAACTTCTGCACACTGGGGTTAAGGGCTGACTCAGTGGGCTCTTCTGAGCCAGTCAGTTACACTGTGATTCCAAGGGTTGAGAAAACGCGTTTATTTCGGGCTGAAAAACACGTTTTGAAAAGTGTTCTGTTCCTGCCCTATAACTTACATGTTGTTGACCAAAGTTGCCAAAACGTGTTTATTTGTGCTGAAAAACACGTTTTGACAACTTCTGCACACTGGGGTTAAGGGCTGACTCAGTGGGCTCTTCTGAGCCAGTCAGTTACACTGTGATTCCAAGGGTTGAGAAAACGCGTTTATTTCGGGCTGAAAAACACGTTTTGAAAAGTGTTCTGTTCCTGCCCTATAACTTACATGTTGTTGACCAAAGTTGCCAAAACGTGTTTATTTGTGCTCAAAAACACGTTTTGACAACTTCTGCACACTGGGGTTAAGGGCTGACTCAGTGGGCTCTTCTGAGCCAGTCAGTTACACTGTGATTCCAGAAGTTGAGAAAACGCGTTTATTTCGGGCTGAAAAACACGTTTTGAAAAGTGTTCTGTTCCTGCCCTATAACTTACATGTTGGTGACCAAAGTTGCCAAAACGTGTTTATTTGTGCTGAAAAACACGTTTTGACAACTTCTGCACACTGGGGTTAAGGGCTGACTCAGTGGGCTCTTCTGAGCCAGTCAGTTACACTGTGATTCGAGGAGTTGAGAAAACGCGTTTATTTCGGGCTGAAAAACACGTTTTGAAAAGTGTTCTGTTCCTGCCCTATAACTTACATGTTGGTGACCAAAGTTGCCAAAACGTGTTTATTTGTGCTTAAAAACACGTTTTGACAACTTCTGCACACTGGGGTTAAGGGCTGACTCAGTGGGCTCTTCTGAGCCAGTCAGTTACACTGTGATTCCAAGGGTTGAGAAAACGCGTTTATTTCGGGCTGAAAAACACGTTTTGAAAAGTGTTCTGTTCCTGCCCTATAACTTACATGTTGGTGACCAAAGTTGCCAAAACGTGTTTATTTGTGCTGAAAAACACGTTTTGACAACTTCTGCACACTGGGGTTAAGGGCTGACTCAGTGGGCTCTTCTGAGCCAGTCAGTTACACTGTGATTCCAAGGGTTGAGAAAACGCGTTTATTTCGGGCTGAAAAACACGTTTTGAAAAGTGTTCTGTTCCTGCCCTATAACTTACATGTTGTTGACCAAAGTTGCCAAAACGTGTTTATTTGTGCTGAAAAACACGTTTTGACAACTTCTGCACACTGGGGTTAAGGGCTGACTCAGTGGGCTCTTCTGAGCCAGTCAGTTACACTGTGATTCCAGGAGTTGAGAAAACGCGTTTATTTCGGGCTGAAAAACACGTTTTGAAAAGTGTTCTGTTCCTGCCCTATAACTTACATGTTGGTGACCAAAGTTGCCAAAACGTGTTTATTTGTGCTGAAAAACACGTTTTGACAACTTCTGCACACTGGGGTTAAGGGCTGAATCAGTGGGCTCTTCTGAGCCAGTCAGTTACACTGTGATTCCAAGAGTTGAGAAAACGCGTTTATTTCGGGCTGAAAAACACGTTTTGAAAAGTGTTCTGTTCCTGCCCTATAACTTACATGTTGTTGACCAAAGTTGCCAAAACGTGTTTATTTGTGCTTAAAAACACGTTTTGACAACTTCTGCACACTGGGGTTAAGGGCTGACTCAGTGGGCTCTTCTGAGCCAGTCAGTTACACTGTGATTCCAAGGGTTGAGAAAACGCGTTTATTTCGGGCTGAAAAACACGTTTTGAAAAGTGTTCTGTTCCGGCCCTATAACTTACATGTTGGTGACCAAAGTTGCCAAAACGTGTTTATTTGTGCTGAAAAACACGTTTTGACAACTTCTGCACACTGGGGTTAAGGGCTGACTCAGTGGGCTCTTCTGAGCCAGTCAGTTACACTGTGATTCCAAGGGTTGAGAAAACGCGTTTATTTCGGGCTGAAAAACACGTTTTGAAAAGTGTTCTGTTCCTGCCCTATAACTTACATGTTGTTGACCAAAGTTGCCAAAACGTGTTTATTTGTGCTGAAAAACACGTTTTGACAACTTCTGCACACTGGGGTTAAGGGCTGACTCAGTGGGCTCTTCTGAGCCAGTCAGTTACACTGTGATTCCAAGAGTTGAGAAAACGCGTTTATTTCGGGCTGAAAAACACGTTTTGAAAAGTGTTCTGTTCCTGCCCTATAACTTACATGTTGTTGACCAAAGTTGCCAAAACGTGTTTATTTGTGCTCAAAAACACGTTTTGACAACTTCTGCACACTGGGGTTAAGGGCTGACTCAGTGGGCTCTTCTGAGCCAGTCAGTTACACTGTGATTCCAGGAGTTGAGAAAACGCGTTTATTTCGGGCTGAAAAACACGTTTTGAAAAGTGTTCTGTTCCTGCCCTATAACTTACATGTTGGTGACCAAAGTTGCCAAAACGTGTTTATTTGTGCTGAAAAACACGTTTTGACAACTTCTGCACACTGGGGTTAAGGGCTGAATCAGTGGGCTCTTCTGAGCCAGTCAGTTACACTGTGATTCCAAGAGTTGAGAAAACGCGTTTATTTCGGGCTGAAAAACACGTTTTGAAAAGTGTTCTGTTCCTGCCCTATAACTTACATGTTTTTGACCAAAGTTGCCAAAACGTGTTTATTTGTGCTGAAAAACACGTTTTGACAACTTCTGCACACTGGGGTTAAGGGCTGACTCATTGGGCTCTTCTGAGCCAGTCAGTTACACTGTGATTCCAAGGGTTGAGAAAACGCGTTTATTTCGGGCTGAAAAACACGTTTTGAAAAGTGTTCTGTTCCTGCCCTATAACTTACATGTTGTTGACCAAAGTTGCCAAAACGTGTTTATTTGTGCTGAAAAACACGTTTTGACAACTTCTGCACACTGGGGTTAAGGGCTGACTCAGTGGGCTCTTCTGAGCCAGTCAGTTACACTGTGATTCCAAGGGTTGAGAAAACGCGTTTATTTCGGGCTGAAAAACACGTTTTGAAAAGTGTTCTGTTCCTGCCCTATAACTTACATGTTGTTGACCAAAGTTGCCAAAACGTGTTTATTTGTGCTGAAAAACACGTTTTGACAACTTCTGCACACTGGGGTTAAGGGCTGACTCAGTGGGCTCTTCTGAGCCAGTCAGTTACACTGTGATTCCAAGAGTTGAGAAAACGCGTTTATTTCGGGCTGAAAAACACGTTTTGAAAAGTGTTCTGTTCCTGCCCTATAACTTACATGTTGTTGACCAAAGTTGCCAAAACGTGTTTATTTGTGCTGAAAAACACGTTTTGACAACTTCTGCACACTGGGGTTAAGGGCTGACTCAGTGGGCTCTTCTGAGCCAGTCAGTTACACTGTGATTCCAGGAGTTGAGAAAACGCGTTTATTTCGGGCTGAAAAACACGTTTTGAAAAGTGTTCTGTTCCTGCCCTATAACTTACATGTTGGTGACCAAAGTTGCCAAAACGTGTTTATTTGTGCTGAAAAACACGTTTTGACAACTTCTGCACACTGGGGTTAAGGGCTGAATCAGTGGGCTCTTCTGAGCCAGTCAGTTACACTGTGATTCCAAGAGTTGAGAAAACGCGTTTATTTCGGGCTGAAAAACACGTTTTGAAAAGTGTTCTGTTCCTGCCCTATAACTTACATGTTGTTGACCAAAGTTGCCAAAACGTGTTTATTTGTGCTGAAAAACACGTTTTGACAACTTCTGCACACTGGGGTTAAGGGCTGACTCAGTGGGCTCTTCTGAGCCAGTCAGTTACACTGTGATTCCAAGGGTTGAGAAAACGCGTTTATTTCGGGCTGAAAAACACGTTTTGAAAAGTGTTCTGTTCCTGCCCTATAACTTACATGTTGTTGACCAAAGTTGCCAAAACGTGTTTATTTGTGCTGAAAAACACGTTTTGACAACTTCTGCACACTGGGGTTAAGGGCTGACTCAGTGGGCTCTTCTGAGCCAGTCAGTTACACTGTGATTCCAGGAGTTGAGAAAACGCGTTTATTTCGGGCTGAAAAACACGTTTTGAAAAGTGTTCTGTTCCTGCCCTATAACTTACATGTTGTTGACCAAAGTTGCCAAAACGTGTTTATTTGTGCTGAAAAACACGTTTTGACAACTTCTGCACACTGGGGTTAAGGGCTGACTCAGTGGGCTCTTCTGAGCCAGTCAGTTACACTGTGATTCCAGGAGTTGAGAAAACGCGTTTATTTCGGGCTGAAAAACACGTTTTGAAAAGTGTTCTGTTCCTGCCCTATAACTTACATGTTGGTGACCAAAGTTGCCAAAACGTGTTTATTTGTGCTTAAAAACACGTTTTGACAACTTCTGCACACTGGGGTTAAGGGCTGACTCAGTGGGCTCTTCTGAGCCAGTCAGTTACACTGTGATTCCAAGGGTTGAGAAAACGCGTTTATTTCGGGCTGAAAAACACGTTTTGAAAAGTGTTCTGTTCCTGCCCTATAACTTACATGTTGGTGACCAAAGTTGCCAAAACGTGTTTATTTGTGCTGAAAAACACGTTTTGACAACTTCTGCACACTGGGGTTAAGGGCTGACTCAGTGGGCTCTTCTGAGCCAGTCAGTTACACTGTGATTCCAAGGGTTGAGAAAACGCGTTTATTTCGGGCTGAAAAACACGTTTTGAAAAGTGTTCTGTTCCTGCCCTATAACTTACATGTTGTTGACCAAAGTTGCCAAAACGTGTTTATTTGTGCTGAAAAACACGTTTTGACAACTTCTGCACACTGGGGTTAAGGGCTGACTCAGTGGGCTCTTCTGAGCCAGTCAGTTACACTGTGATTCCAAGGGTTGAGAAAACGCGTTTATTTCGGGCTGAAAAACACGTTTTGAAAAGTGTTCTGTTCCTGCCCTATAAATTACATGTTGGTGACCAAAGTTGCCAAAACGTGTTTATTTGTGCTTAAAAACACGTTTTGAAAACTTCTGCACACTGGGGTTAAGGGCTGACTCAGTGGGCTCTTCTGAGCCAGTCAGTTACACTGTGATTCAAAGGGTTGAGAAAACGCGTTTATTTCGGGCTGAAAAACACGTTTTGAAAAGTGTTCTGTTCCTGCCCTATAACTTACATGTTGGTGACCAAAGTTGCCAAAACGTGTTTCTTTGTGCTGAAAAACACGTTTTGACAACTTCTGCACACTGGGGTTAAGGGATGACTCAGTGAGCTCTTCTGAGCCAGTCAGTTACACTGTGATTCCAGGAGTTGAGAAAACGCGTTTATTTCGGGCTGAAAAACACGTTTTGAAAAGTGTTCTGTTCCTGCCCTATAACTTACATGTTGTTGACCAAAGTTGCCAAAACGTGTTTATTTGTGCTGAAAAACACGTTTTGACAACTTCTGCACACTGGGGTTAAGGGATGACTCAGTGGGCTCTTCTGAGCCAGTCAGTTACACTGTGATTCCAGGAGTTGAGAAAACGCGTTTATTTCGGGCTGAAAAACACGTTTTGAAAAGTGTTCTGTTCCTGCCCTATAACTTACATGTTGGTGACCAAAGTTGCCAAAACGTGTTTATTTGTGCTTAAAAACACGTTTTGACAACTTCTGCACACTGGGGTTAAGGGCTGACTCAGTGGGCTCTTCTGAGCCAGTCAGTTACACTGTGATTCCAGGAGTTGAGAAAACGCGTTTATTTCGGGCTGAAAAACACGTTTTGAAAAGTGTTCTGTTCCTGCCCTATAACTTACATGTTGGTGACCAAAGTTGCCAAAACGTGTTTATTTGTGCTGAAAAACACGTTTTGACAACTTCTGCACACTGGGGTTAAGGGCTGACTCAGTGGGCTCTTCTGAGCCAGTCAGTTACACTGTGATTCCAAGGGTTGAGAAAACGCGTTTATTTCGGGCTGAAAAACACGTTTTGAAAAGTGTTCTGTTCCTGCCCTATAACTTACATGTTGTTGACCAAAGTTGCCAAAACGTGTTTATTTGGGCTGAAAAACACGTTTTGACAACTTCTGCACACTGGGGTTAAGGGCTGACTCAGTGGGCTCTTCTGAGCCAGTCAGTTACACTGTGATTCCAGGAGTTGAGAAAACGCGTTTATTTCGGGCTGAAAAACACGTTTTGAAAAGTGTTCTGTTCCTGCCCTATAACTTACATGTTGTTGACCAAAGTTGCCAAAACGTGTTTATTTGTGCTTAAAAACACGTTTTGAAAACTTCTGCACACTGGGGTTAAGGGCTGACTCAGTGGGCTCTTCTGAGCCAGTCAGTTACACTGTGATTCAAAGGGTTGAGAAAACGCGTTTATTTCGGGCTGAAAAACACGTTTTGAAAAGTGTTCTGTTCCTGCCCTATAACTTACATGTTGGTGACCAAAGTTGCCAAAACGTGTTTCTTTGTGCTGAAAAACACGTTTTGACAACTTCTGCACACTGGGGTTAAGGGATGACTCAGTGAGCTCTTCTGAGCCAGTCAGTTACACTGTGATTCCAGGAGTTGAGAAAACGCGTTTATTTCGGGCTGAAAAACACGTTTTGAAAAGTGTTCTGTTCCTGCCCTATAACTTACATGTTGTTGACCAAAGTTGCCAAAACGTGTTTATTTGTGCTGAAAAACACGTTTTGACAACTTCTGCACACTGGGGTTAAGGGATGACTCAGTGGGCTCTTCTGAGCCAGTCAGTTACACTGTGATTCCAGGAGTTGAGAAAACGCGTTTATTTCGGGCTGAAAAACACGTTTTGAAAAGTGTTCTGTTCCTGCCCTATAACTTACATGTTGGTGACCAAAGTTGCCAAAACGTGTTTATTTGTGCTTAAAAACACGTTTTGACAACTTCTGCACACTGGGGTTAAGGGCTGACTCAGTGGGCTCTTCTGAGCCAGTCAGTTACACTGTGATTCCAGGAGTTGAGAAAACGCGTTTATTTCGGGCTGAAAAACACGTTTTGAAAAGTGTTCTGTTCCTGCCCTATAACTTACATGTTGGTGACCAAAGTTGCCAAAACGTGTTTATTTGTGCTGAAAAACACGTTTTGACAACTTCTGCACACTGGGGTTAAGGGCTGACTCAGTGGGCTCTTCTGAGCCAGTCAGTTACACTGTGATTCCAAGGGTTGAGAAAACGCGTTTATTTCGGGCTGAAAAACACGTTTTGAAAAGTGTTCTGTTCCTGCCCTATAACTTACATGTTGTTGACCAAAGTTGCCAAAACGTGTTTATTTGGGCTGAAAAACACGTTTTGACAACTTCTGCACACTGGGGTTAAGGGCTGACTCAGTGGGCTCTTCTGAGCCAGTCAGTTACACTGTGATTCCAGGAGTTGAGAAAACGCGTTTATTTCGGGCTGAAAAACACGTTTTGAAAAGTGTTCTGTTCCTGCCCTATAACTTACATGTTGTTGACCAAAGTTGCCAAAACGTGTTTATTTGTGCTGAAAAACACGTTTTGACAACTTCTGCACACTGGGGTTAAGGGCTGACTCAGTGGGCTCTTCTGAGCCAGTCAGTTACACTGTGATTCCAGGAGTTGAGAAAACGCGTTTATTTCGGGCTGAAAAACACGTTTTGAAAAGTGTTCTGTTTCTGCCCTATAACTTACATGTTGTTGACCAAAGTTGCCAAAACGTGTTTATTTGTGCTGAAAAACACGTTTTGACAACTTCTGCACACTGGGGTTAAGGGCTGACTCAGTGGGCTCTTCTGAGCCAGTCAGTTACACTGTGATTCCAGGAGTTGAGAAAACGCGTTTATTTCGGGCTGAAAAACACGTTTTGAAAAGTGTTCTGTTCCTGCCCTATAACTTACATGTTGGTGACCAAAGTTGCCAAAACGTGTTTATTTGTGCTTAAAAACACGTTTTGACAACTTCTGCACACTGGGGTTAAGGGCTGACTCAGTGGGCTCTTCTGAGCCAGTCAGTTACACTGTGATTCCAGGAGTTGAGAAAACGCGTTTATTTCGGGCTGAAAAACACGTTTTGAAAAGTGTTCTGTTCCTGCCCTATAACTTACATGTTGGTGACCAAAGTTGCCAAAACGTGTTTATTTGTGCTGAAAAACACGTTTTGACAACTTCTGCACACTGGGGTTAAGGGCTGACTCAGTGGGCTCTTCTGAGCCAGTCAGTTACACTGTGATTCCAGGAGTTGAGAAAACGCGTTTATTTCGGGCTGAAAAACACGTTTTGAAAAGTGTTCTGTTCCTGCCCTATAACTTACATGTTGTTGACCAAAGTTGCCAAAACGTGTTTATTTGTGCTGAAAAACACGTTTTGACAACTTCTGCACACTGGGGTTAAGGGCTGACTCAGTGGGCTCTTCTGAGCCAGTCAGTTACACTGTGATTCCAGGAGTTGAGAAAACGCGTTTATTTCGGGCTGAAAAACACGTTTTGAAAAGTGTTCTGTTTCTGCCCTATAACTTACATGTTGTTGACCAAAGTTGCCAAAACGTGTTTATTTGTGCTGAAAAACACGTTTTGACAACTTCTGCACACTGGGGTTAAGGGCTGACTCAGTGGGCTCTTCTGAGCCAGTCAGTTACACTGTGATTCCAGGAGTTGAGAAAACGCGTTTATTTCGGGCTGAAAAACACGTTTTGAAAAGTGTTCTGTTCCTGCCCTATAACTTACATGTTGGTGACCAAAGTTGCCAAAACGTGTTTATTTGTGCTGAAAAACACGTTTTGACAACTTCTGCACACTGGGGTTAAGGGCTGACTCAGTGGGCTCTTCTGAGCCAGTCAGTTACACTGTGATTCCAAGGGTTGAGAAAACGCGTTTATTTCGGGCTGAAAAACACGTTTTGAAAAGTGTTCTGTTCCTGCCCTATAACTTACATGTTGGTGACCAAAGTTGCCAAAACGTGTTTATTTGTGCTGAAAAACACGTTTTGACAACTTCTGCACACTGGGGTTAAGGGCTGACTCAGTGGGCTCTTCTGAGCCAGTCAGTTACACTGTGATTCCAAGGGTTGAGAAAACGCGTTTATTTCGGGCTGAAAAACACGTTTTGAAAAGTGTTCTGTTCCTGCCCTATAACTTACATGTTGTTGACCAAAGTTGCCAAAACGTGTTTATTTGTGCTGAAAAACACGTTTTGACAACTTCTGCACACTGGGGTTAAGGGCTGACTCAGTGGGCTCTTCTGAGCCAGTCAGTTACACTGTGATTCCAAGGGTTGAGAAAACGCGTTTATTTCGGGCTGAAAAACACGTTTTGAAAAGTGTTCTGTTCCTGCCCTATAACTTACATGTTGTTGACCAAAGTTGCCAAAACGTGTTTATTTGTGCTCAAAAACACGTTTTGACAACTTCTGCACACTGGGGTTAAGGGCTGACTCAGTGGGCTCTTCTGAGCCAGTCAGTTACACTGTGATTCCAGGAGTTGAGAAAACGCGTTTATTTCGGGCTGAAAAACACGTTTTGAAAAGTGTTCTGTTCCTGCCCTATAACTTACATGTTGGTGACCAAAGTTGCCAAAACGTGTTTATTTGTGCTGAAAAACACGTTTTGACAACTTCTGCACACTGGGGTTAAGGGCTGAATCAGTGGGCTCTTCTGAGCCAGTCAGTTACACTGTGATTCCAAGAGTTGAGAAAACGCGTTTATTTCGGGCTGAAAAACACGTTTTGAAAAGTGTTCTGTTCCTGCCCTATAACTTACATGTTGTTGACCAAAGTTGCCAAAACGTGTTTATTTGTGCTGAAAAACACGTTTTGACAACTTCTGCACACTGGGGTTAAGGGCTGACTCATTGGGCTCTTCTGAGCCAGTCAGTTACACTGTGATTCCAAGGGTTGAGAAAACGCGTTTATTTCGGGCTGAAAAACACGTTTTGAAAAGTGTTCTGTTCCTGCCCTATAACTTACATGTTGTTGACCAAAGTTGCCAAAACGTGTTTATTTGTGCTGAAAAACACGTTTTGACAACTTCTGCACACTGGGGTTAAGGGCTGACTCAGTGGGCTCTTCTGAGCCAGTCAGTTACACTGTGATTCCAAGGGTTGAGAAAACGCGTTTATTTCGGGCTGAAAAACACGTTTTGAAAAGTGTTCTGTTCCTGCCCTATAACTTACATGTTGTTGACCAAAGTTGCCAAAACGTGTTTATTTGTGCTGAAAAACACGTTTTGACAACTTCTGCACACTGGGGTTAAGGGCTGACTCAGTGGGCTCTTCTGAGCCAGTCAGTTACACTGTGATTCCAAGAGTTGAGAAAACGCGTTTATTTCGGGCTGAAAAACACGTTTTGAAAAGTGTTCTGTTCCTGCCCTATAACTTACATGTTGTTGACCAAAGTTGCCAAAACGTGTTTATTTGTGCTGAAAAACACGTTTTGACAACTTCTGCACACTGGGGTTAAGGGCTGACTCAGTGGGCTCTTCTGAGCCAGTCAGTTACACTGTGATTCCAGGAGTTGAGAAAACGCGTTTATTTCGGGCTGAAAAACACGTTTTGAAAAGTGTTCTGTTCCTGCCCTATAACTTACATGTTGGTGACCAAAGTTGCCAAAACGTGTTTATTTGTGCTGAAAAACACGTTTTGACAACTTCTGCACACTGGGGTTAAGGGCTGAATCAGTGGGCTCTTCTGAGCCAGTCAGTTACACTGTGATTCCAAGAGTTGAGAAAACGCGTTTATTTCGGGCTGAAAAACACGTTTTGAAAAGTGTTCTGTTCCTGCCCTATAACTTACATGTTGTTGACCAAAGTTGCCAAAACGTGTTTATTTGTGCTGAAAAACACGTTTTGACAACTTCTGCACACTGGGGTTAAGGGCTGACTCAGTGGGCTCTTCTGAGCCAGTCAGTTACACTGTGATTCCAAGGGTTGAGAAAACGCGTTTATTTCGGGCTGAAAAACACGTTTTGAAAAGTGTTCTGTTCCTGCCCTATAACTTACATGTTGTTGACCAAAGTTGCCAAAACGTGTTTATTTGTGCTGAAAAACACGTTTTGACAACTTCTGCACACTGGGGTTAAGGGCTGACTCAGTGGGCTCTTCTGAGCCAGTCAGTTACACTGTGATTCCAGGAGTTGAGAAAACGCGTTTATTTCGGGCTGAAAAACACGTTTTGAAAAGTGTTCTGTTCCTGCCCTATAACTTACATGTTGTTGACCAAAGTTGCCAAAACGTGTTTATTTGTGCTGAAAAACACGTTTTGACAACTTCTGCACACTGGGGTTAAGGGCTGACTCAGTGGGCTCTTCTGAGCCAGTCAGTTACACTGTGATTCCAGGAGTTGAGAAAACGCGTTTATTTCGGGCTGAAAAACACGTTTTGAAAAGTGTTCTGTTCCTGCCCTATAACTTACATGTTGGTGACCAAAGTTGCCAAAACGTGTTTATTTGTGCTTAAAAACACGTTTTGACAACTTCTGCACACTGGGGTTAAGGGCTGACTCAGTGGGCTCTTCTGAGCCAGTCAGTTACACTGTGATTCCAAGGGTTGAGAAAACGCGTTTATTTCGGGCTGAAAAACACGTTTTGAAAAGTGTTCTGTTCCTGCCCTATAACTTACATGTTGGTGACCAAAGTTGCCAAAACGTGTTTATTTGTGCTGAAAAACACGTTTTGACAACTTCTGCACACTGGGGTTAAAGGCTGACTCAGTGGGCTCTTCTGAGCCAGTCAGTTACACTGTGATTCCAAGGGTTGAGAAAACGCGTTTATTTCGGGCTGAAAAACACGTTTTGAAAAGTGTTCTGTTCCTGCCCTATAACTTACATGTTGTTGACCAAAGTTGCCAAAACGTGTTTATTTGTGCTGAAAAACACGTTTTGACAACTTCTGCACACTGGGGTTAAGGGCTGACTCAGTGGGCTCTTCTGAGCCAGTCAGTTACACTGTGATTCCAAGGGTTGAGAAAACGCGTTTATTTCGGGCTGAAAAACACGTTTTGAAAAGTGTTCTGTTCCTGCCCTATAACTTACATGTTGTTGACCAAAGTTGCCAAAACGTGTTTATTTGTGCTCAAAAACACGTTTTGACAACTTCTGCACACTGGGGTTAAGGGCTGACTCAGTGGGCTCTTCTGAGCCAGTCAGTTACACTGTGATTCCAGGAGTTGAGAAAACGCGTTTATTTCGGGCTGAAAAACACGTTTTGAAAAGTGTTCTGTTCCTGCCCTATAACTTACATGTTGGTGACCAAAGTTGCCAAAACGTGTTTATTTGTGCTGAAAAACACGTTTTGACAACTTCTGCACACTGGGGTTAAGGGCTGAATCAGTGGGCTCTTCTGAGCCAGTCAGTTACACTGTGATTCCAAGAGTTGAGAAAACGCGTTTATTTCGGGCTGAAAAACACGTTTTGAAAAGTGTTCTGTTCCTGCCCTATAACTTACATGTTGTTGACCAAAGTTGCCAAAACGTGTTTATTTGTGCTGAAAAACACGTTTTGACAACTTCTGCACACTGGGGTTAAGGGCTGACTCATTGGGCTCTTCTGAGCCAGTCAGTTACACTGTGATTCCAAGGGTTGAGAAAACGCGTTTATTTCGGGCTGAAAAACACGTTTTGAAAAGTGTTCTGTTCCTGCCCTATAACTTACATGTTGTTGACCAAAGTTGCCAAAACGTGTTTATTTGTGCTGAAAAACACGTTTTGACAACTTCTGCACACTGGGGTTAAGGGCTGACTCAGTGGGCTCTTCTGAGCCAGTCAGTTACACTGTGATTCCAAGGGTTGAGAAAACGCGTTTATTTCGGGCTGAAAAACACGTTTTGAAAAGTGTTCTGTTCCTGCCCTATAACTTACATGTTGTTGACCAAAGTTGCCAAAACGTGTTTATTTGTGCTGAAAAACACGTTTTGACAACTTCTGCACACTGGGGTTAAGGGCTGACTCAGTGGGCTCTTCTGAGCCAGTCAGTTACACTGTGATTCCAAGAGTTGAGAAAACGCGTTTATTTCGGGCTGAAAAACACGTTTTGAAAAGTGTTCTGTTCCTGCCCTATAACTTACATGTTGTTGACCAAAGTTGCCAAAACGTGTTTATTTGTGCTGAAAAACACGTTTTGACAACTTCTGCACACTGGGGTTAAGGGCTGACTCAGTGGGCTCTTCTGAGCCAGTCAGTTACACTGTGATTCCAGGAGTTGAGAAAACGCGTTTATTTCGGGCTGAAAAACACGTTTTGAAAAGTGTTCTGTTCCTGCCCTATAACTTACATGTTGGTGACCAAAGTTGCCAAAACGTGTTTATTTGTGCTGAAAAACACGTTTTGACAACTTCTGCACACTGGGGTTAAGGGCTGAATCAGTGGGCTCTTCTGAGCCAGTCAGTTACACTGTGATTCCAAGAGTTGAGAAAACGCGTTTATTTCGGGCTGAAAAACACGTTTTGAAAAGTGTTCTGTTCCTGCCCTATAACTTACATGTTGTTGACCAAAGTTGCCAAAACGTGTTTATTTGTGCTGAAAAACACGTTTTGACAACTTCTGCACACTGGGGTTAAGGGCTGACTCAGTGGGCTCTTCTGAGCCAGTCAGTTACACTGTGATTCCAAGGGTTGAGAAAACGCGTTTATTTCGGGCTGAAAAACACGTTTTGAAAAGTGTTCTGTTCCTGCCCTATAACTTACATGTTGTTGACCAAAGTTGCCAAAACGTGTTTATTTGTGCTGAAAAACACGTTTTGACAACTTCTGCACACTGGGGTTAAGGGCTGACTCAGTGGGCTCTTCTGAGCCAGTCAGTTACACTGTGATTCCAGGAGTTGAGAAAACGCGTTTATTTCGGGCTGAAAAACACGTTTTGAAAAGTGTTCTGTTCCTGCCCTATAACTTACATGTTGTTGACCAAAGTTGCCAAAACGTGTTTATTTGTGCTGAAAAACACGTTTTGACAACTTCTGCACACTGGGGTTAAGGGCTGACTCAGTGGGCTCTTCTGAGCCAGTCAGTTACACTGTGATTCCAGGAGTTGAGAAAACGCGTTTATTTCGGGCTGAAAAACACGTTTTGAAAAGTGTTCTGTTCCTGCCCTATAACTTACATGTTGGTGACCAAAGTTGCCAAAACGTGTTTATTTGTGCTGAAAAACACGTTTTGACAACTTCTGCACACTGGGGTTAAGGGCTGACTCAGTGGGCTCTTCTGAGCCAGTCAGTTACACTGTGATTCCAAGGGTTGAGAAAACGCGTTTATTTCGGGCTGAAAAACACGTTTTGAAAAGTGTTCTGTTCCTGCCCTATAACTTACATGTTGGTGACCAAAGTTGCCAAAACGTGTTTATTTGTGCTGAAAAACACGTTTTGACAACTTCTGCACACTGGGGTTAAGGGCTGACTCAGTGGGCTCTTCTGAGCCAGTCAGTTACACTGTGATTCCAAGGGTTGAGAAAACGCGTTTATTTCGGGCTGAAAAACACGTTTTGAAAAGTGTTCTGTTCCTGCCCTATAACTTACATGTTGTTGACCAAAGTTGCCAAAACGTGTTTATTTGTGCTGAAAAACACGTTTTGACAACTTCTGCACACTGGGGTTAAGGGCTGACTCAGTGGGCTCTTCTGAGCCAGTCAGTTACACTGTGATTCCAGGAGTTGAGAAAACGCGTTTATTTCGGGCTGAAAAACACGTTTTGAAAAGTGTTCTGTTCCTGCCCTATAACTTACATGTTGGTGACCAAAGTTGCCAAAACGTGTTTATTTGTGCTGAAAAACACGTTTTGACAACTTCTGCACACTGGGGTTAAGGGCTGAATCAGTGGGCTCTTCTGAGCCAGTCAGTTACACTGTGATTCCAAGAGTTGAGAAAACGCGTTTATTTCGGGCTGAAAAACACGTTTTGAAAAGTGTTCTGTTCCTGCCCTATAACTTACATGTTGTTGACCAAAGTTGCCAAAACGTGTTTATTTGTGCTGAAAAATACGTTTTGACAACTTCTGCACACTGGGGTTAAGGGCTGACTCAGTGGGCTCTTCTGAGCCAGTCAGTTACACTGTGATTCCAAGGGTTGAGAAAACGCGTTTATTTCGGGCTGAAAAACACGTTTTGAAAAGTGTTCTGTTCCTGCCCTATAACTTACATGTTGTTGACCAAAGTTGCCAAAACGTGTTTATTTGTGCTGAAAAACACGTTTTGACAACTTCTGCACACTGGGGTTAAGGGCTGACTCAGTGGGCTCTTCTGAGCCAGTCAGTTACACTGTGATTCCAGGAGTTGAGAAAACGCGTTTATTTCGGGCTGAAAAACACGTTTTGAAAAGTGTTCTGTTCCTGCCCTATAACTTACATGTTGTTGACCAAAGTTGCCAAAACGTGTTTATTTGTGCTGAAAAACACGTTTTGACAACTTCTGCACACTGGGGTTAAGGGCTGACTCAGTGGGCTCTTCTGAGCCAGTCAGTTACACTGTGATTCCAGGAGTTGAGAAAACGCGTTTATTTCGGGCTGAAAAACACGTTTTGAAAAGTGTTCTGTTCCTGCCCTATAACTTACATGTTGGTGACCAAAGTTGCCAAAACGTGTTTATTTGTGCTGAAAAACACGTTTTGACAACTTCTGCACACTGGGGTTAAGGGCTGACTCAGTGGGCTCTTCTGAGCCAGTCAGTTACACTGTGATTCCAAGGGTTGAGAAAACGCGTTTATTTCGGGCTGAAAAACACGTTTTGAAAAGTGTTCTGTTCCTGCCCTATAACTTACATGTTGGTGACCAAAGTTGCCAAAACGTGTTTATTTGTGCTGAAAAACACGTTTTGACAACTTCTGCACACTGGGGTTAAGGGCTGACTCAGTGGGCTCTTCTGAGCCAGTCAGTTACACTGTGATTCCAAGGGTTGAGAAAACGCGTTTATTTCGGGCTGAAAAACACGTTTTGAAAAGTGTTCTGTTCCTGCCCTATAACTTACATGTTGTTGACCAAAGTTGCCAAAACGTGTTTATTTGTGCTGAAAAACACGTTTTGACAACTTCTGCACACTGGGGTTAAGGGCTGACTCAGTGGGCTCTTCTGAGCCAGTCAGTTACACTGTGATTCCAAGGGTTGAGAAAACGCGTTTATTTCGGGCTGAAAAACACGTTTTGAAAAGTGTTCTGTTCCTGCCCTATAACTTACATGTTGTTGACCAAAGTTGCCAAAACGTGTTTATTTGTGCTGAAAAACACGTTTTGACAACTTCTGCACACTGGGGTTAAGGGCTGACTCAGTGGGCTCTTCTGAGCCAGTCAGTTACACTGTGATTCCAGGAGTTGAGAAAACGCGTTTATTTCGGGCTGAAAAACACGTTTTGAAAAGTGTTCTGTTCCTGCCCTATAACTTACATGTTGGTGACCAAAGTTGCCAAAACGTGTTTATTTGTGCTGAAAAACACGTTTTGACAACTTCTGCACACTGGGGTTAAGGGCTGAATCAGTGGGCTCTTCTGAGCCAGTCAGTTACACTGTGATTCCAAGGGTTGAGAAAACGCGTTTATTTCGGGCTGAAAAACACGTTTTGAAAAGTGTTCTGTTCCTGCCCTATAACTTACATGTTGGTGACCAAAGTTGCCAAAACGTGTTTATTTGTGCTTAAAAACACGTTTTGAAAACTTCTGCACACTGGGGTTAAGGGCTGACTCAGTGGGCTCTTCTGAGCCAGTCAGTTACACTGTGATTCAAAGGGTTGAGAAAACGCGTTTATTTCGGGCTGAAAAACACATTTTGAAAAGTGTTCTGTTCCTGCCCTATAACTTACATGTTGGTGACCAAAGTTGCCAAAACGTGTTTCTTTGTGCTGAAAAACACGTTTTGACAACTTCTGCACACTGGGGTTAAGGGATGACTCAGTGAGCTCTTCTGAGCCAGTCAGTTACACTGTGATTCCAGGAGTTGAGAAAACGCGTTTATTTCGGGCTGAAAAACACGTTTTGAAAAGTGTTCTGTTCCTGCCCTATAACTTACATGTTGTTGACCAAAGTTGCCAAAACGTGTTTATTTGTGCTGAAAAACACGTTTTGACAACTTCTGCACACTGGGGTTAAGGGCTGACTCAGTGGGCTCTTCTGAGCCAGTCAGTTACACTGTGATTCCAGGAGTTGAGAAAACGCGTTTATTTCGGGCTGAAAAACACGTTTTGAAAAGTGTTCTGTTCCTGCCCTATAACTTACATGTTGGTGACCAAAGTTGCCAAAACGTGTTTATTTGTGCTGAAAAACACGTTTTGACAACTTCTGCACACTGGGGTTAAGGGCTGAATCAGTGGGCTCTTCTGAGCCAGTCAGTTACACTGTGATTCCAAGGGTTGAGAAAACGCGTTTATTTCGGCTGAAAAACACGTTTTGAAAAGTGTTCTGTTCCTGCCCTATAACTTACATGTTGGTGACCAAAGTTGCCAAAACGTGTTTATTTGTGCTGAAAAACACGTTTTGACAACTTCTGCACACTGGGGTTAAGGGCTGACTCAGTGGGCTCTTCTGAGCCAGTCAGTTACACTGTGATTCCAAGGGTTGAGAAAACGCGTTTATTTCGGGCTGAAAAACACGTTTTGAAAAGTGTTCTGTTCCTGCCCTATAACTTACATGTTGTTGACCAAAGTTGCCAAAACGTGTTTATTTGTGCTGAAAAACACGTTTTGACAACTTCTGCACACTGGGGTTAAGGGCTGACTCAGTGGGCTCTTCTGAGCCAGTCAGTTACACTGTGATTCCAAGGGTTGAGAAAACGCGTTTATTTCGGGCTGAAAAACACGTTTTGAAAAGTGTTCTGTTCCTGCCCTATAACTTACATGTTGTTGACCAAAGTTGCCAAAACGTGTTTATTTGTGCTGAAAAACACGTTTTGACAACTTCTGCACACTGGGGTTAAGGGCTGACTCAGTGGGCTCTTCTGAGCCAGTCAGTTACACTGTGATTCCAGGAGTTGAGAAAACGCGTTTATTTCGGGCTGAAAAACACGTTTTGAAAAGTGTTCTGTTCCTGCCCTATAACTTACATGTTGGTGACCAAAGTTGCCAAAACGTGTTTATTTGTGCTGAAAAACACGTTTTGACAACTTCTGCACACTGGGGTTAAGGGCTGAATCAGTGGGCTCTTCTGAGCCAGTCAGTTACACTGTGATTCCAAGGGTTGAGAAAACGCGTTTATTTCGGGCTGAAAAACACGTTTTGAAAAGTGTTCTGTTCCTGCCCTATAACTTACATGTTGGTGACCAAAGTTGCCAAAACGTGTTTATTTGTGCTTAAAAACACGTTTTGAAAACTTCTGCACACTGGGGTTAAGGGCTGACTCAGTGGGCTCTTCTGAGCCAGTCAGTTACACTGTGATTCAAAGGGTTGAGAAAACGCGTTTATTTCGGGCTGAAAAACACATTTTGAAAAGTGTTCTGTTCCTGCCCTATAACTTACATGTTGGTGACCAAAGTTGCCAAAACGTGTTTCTTTGTGCTGAAAAACACGTTTTGACAACTTCTGCACACTGGGGTTAAGGGATGACTCAGTGAGCTCTTCTGAGCCAGTCAGTTACACTGTGATTCCAGGAGTTGAGAAAACGCGTTTATTTCGGGCTGAAAAACACGTTTTGAAAAGTGTTCTGTTCCTGCCCTATAACTTACATGTTGTTGACCAAAGTTGCCAAAACGTGTTTATTTGTGCTGAAAAACACGTTTTGACAACTTCTGCACACTGGGGTTAAGGGATGACTCAGTGGGCTCTTCTGAGCCAGTCAGTTACACTGTGATTCCAGGAGTTGAGAAAACGCGTTTATTTCGGGCTGAAAAACACGTTTTGAAAAGTGTTCTGTTCCTGCCCTATAACTTACATGTTGGTGACCAAAGTTGCCAAAACGTGTTTATTTGTGCTGAAAAACACGTTTTGACAACTTCTGCACACTGGGGTTAAGGGCTGAATCAGTGGGCTCTTCTGAGCCAGTCAGTTACACTGTGATTCCAAGAGTTGAGAAAACGCGTTTATTTCGGGCTGAAAAACACGTTTTGAAAAGTGTTCTGTTCCTGCCCTATAACTTACATGTTGTTGACCAAAGTTGCCAAAACGTGTTTATTTGTGCTGAAAAACACGTTTTGACAACTTCTGCACACTGGGGTTAAGGGCTGACTCAGTGGGCTCTTCTGAGCCAGTCAGTTACACTGTGATTCCAAGGGTTGAGAAAACGCGTTTATTTCGGGCTGAAAAACACGTTTTGAAAAGTGTTCTGTTCCTGCCCTATAACTTACATGTTGTTGACCAAAGTTGCCAAAACGTGTTTATTTGTGCTGAAAAACACGTTTTGACAACTTCTGCACACTGGGGTTAAGGGCTGACTCAGTGGGCTCTTCTGAGCCAGTCAGTTACACTGTGATTCCAGGAGTTGAGAAAACGCGTTTATTTCGGGCTGAAAAACACGTTTTGAAAAGTGTTCTGTTCCTGCCCTATAACTTACATGTTGTTGACCAAAGTTGCCAAAACGTGTTTATTTGTGCTGAAAAACACGTTTTGACAACTTCTGCACACTGGGGTTAAGGGCTGACTCAGTGGGCTCTTCTGAGCCAGTCAGTTACACTGTGATTCCAGGAGTTGAGAAAACGCGTTTATTTCGGGCTGAAAAACACGTTTTGAAAAGTGTTCTGTTCCTGCCCTATAACTTACATGTTGGTGACCAAAGTTGCCAAAACGTGTTTATTTGTGCTGAAAAACACGTTTTGACAACTTCTGCACACTGGGGTTAAGGGCTGACTCAGTGGGCTCTTCTGAGCCAGTCAGTTACACTGTGATTCCAAGGGTTGAGAAAACGCGTTTATTTCGGGCTGAAAAACACGTTTTGAAAAGTGTTCTGTTCCTGCCCTATAACTTACATGTTGGTGACCAAAGTTGCCAAAACGTGTTTATTTGTGCTGAAAAACACGTTTTGACAACTTCTGCACACTGGGGTTAAGGGCTGACTCAGTGGGCTCTTCTGAGCCAGTCAGTTACACTGTGATTCCAAGGGTTGAGAAAACGCGTTTATTTCGGGCTGAAAAACACGTTTTGAAAAGTGTTCTGTTCCTGCCCTATAACTTACATGTTGTTGACCAAAATTGCCAAAACGTGTTTATTTGTGCTGAAAAACACGTTTTGACAACTTCTGCACACTGGGGTTAAGGGCTGACTCAGTGGGCTCTTCTGAGCCAGTCAGTTACACTGTGATTCCAGGAGTTGAGAAAACGCGTTTATTTCGGGCTGAAAAACACGTTTTGAAAAGTGTTCTGTTCCTGCCCTATAACTTACATGTTGGTGACCAAAGTTGCCAAAACGTGTTTATTTGTGCTGAAAAACACGTTTTGACAACTTCTGCACACTGGGGTTAAGGGCTGAATCAGTGGGCTCTTCTGAGCCAGTCAGTTACACTGTGATTCCAAGAGTTGAGAAAACGCGTTTATTTCGGGCTGAAAAACACGTTTTGAAAAGTGTTCTGTTCCTGCCCTATAACTTACATGTTGTTGACCAAAGTTGCCAAAACGTGTTTATTTGTGCTGAAAAATACGTTTTGACAACTTCTGCACACTGGGGTTAAGGGCTGACTCAGTGGGCTCTTCTGAGCCAGTCAGTTACACTGTGATTCCAAGGGTTGAGAAAACGCGTTTATTTCGGGCTGAAAAACACGTTTTGAAAAGTGTTCTGTTCCTGCCCTATAACTTACATGTTGTTGACCAAAGTTGCCAAAACGTGTTTATTTTTGCTGAAAAACACGTTTTGACAACTTCTGCACACTGGGGTTAAGGGCTGACTCAGTGGGCTCTTCTGAGCCAGTCAGTTACACTGTGATTCCAGGAGTTGAGAAAACGCGTTTATTTCGGGCTGAAAAACACGTTTTGAAAAGTGTTCTGTTCCTGCCCTATAACTTACATGTTGTTGACCAAAGTTGCCAAAACGTGTTTATTTGTGCTGAAAAACACGTTTTGACAACTTCTGCACACTGGGGTTAAGGGCTGACTCAGTGGGCTCTTCTGAGCCAGTCAGTTACACTGTGATTCCAGGAGTTGAGAAAACGCGTTTATTTCGGGCTGAAAAACACGTTTTGAAAAGTGTTCTGTTCCTGCCCTATAACTTACATGTTGGTGACCAAAGTTGCCAAAACGTGTTTATTTGTGCTGAAAAACACGTTTTGACAACTTCTGCACACTGGGGTTAAGGGCTGACTCAGTGGGCTCTTCTGAGCCAGTCAGTTACACTGTGATTCCAAGGGTTGAGAAAACGCGTTTATTTCGGGCTGAAAAACACGTTTTGAAAAGTGTTCTGTTCCTGCCCTATAACTTACATGTTGGTGACCAAAGTTGCCAAAACGTGTTTATTTGTGCTGAAAAACACGTTTTGACAACTTCTGCACACTGGGGTTAAGGGCTGACTCAGTGGGCTCTTCTGAGCCAGTCAGTTACACTGTGATTCCAAGGGTTGAGAAAACGCGTTTATTTCGGGCTGAAAAACACGTTTTGAAAAGTGTTCTGTTCCTGCCCTATAACTTACATGTTGTTGACCAAAGTTGCCAAAACGTGTTTATTTGTGCTGAAAAACACGTTTTGACAACTTCTGCACACTGGGGTTAAGGGCTGACTCAGTGGGCTCTTCTGAGCCAGTCAGTTACACTGTGATTCCAAGGGTTGAGAAAACGCGTTTATTTCGGGCTGAAAAACACGTTTTGAAAAGTGTTCTGTTCCTGTCCTATAACTTACATGTTGTTGACCAAAGTTGCCAAAACGTGTTTATTTGTGCTGAAAAACACGTTTTGACAACTTCTGCACACTGGGGTTAAGGGCTGACTCAGTGGGCTCTTCTGAGCCAGTCAGTTACACTGTGATTCCAGGAGTTGAGAAAACGCGTTTATTTCGGGCTGAAAAACACGTTTTGAAAAGTGTTCTGTTCCTGCCCTATAACTTACATGTTGGTGACCAAAGTTGCCAAAACGTGTTTATTTGTGCTGAAAAACACGTTTTGACAACTTCTGCACACTGGGGTTAAGGGCTGAATCAGTGGGCTCTTCTGAGCCAGTCAGTTACACTGTGATTCCAAGGGTTGAGAAAACGCGTTTATTTCGGGCTGAAAAACACGTTTTGAAAAGTGTTCTGTTCCTGCCCTATAACTTACATGTTGGTGACCAAAGTTGCCAAAACGTGTTTATTTGTGCTTAAAAACACGTTTTGAAAACTTCTGCACACTGGGGTTAAGGGCTGACTCAGTGGGCTCTTCTGAGCCAGTCAGTTACACTGTGATTCAAAGGGTTGAGAAAACGCGTTTATTTCGGGCTGAAAAACACATTTTGAAAAGTGTTCTGTTCCTGCCCTATAACTTACATGTTGGTGACCAAAGTTGCCAAAACGTGTTTCTTTGTGCTGAAAAACACGTTTTGACAACTTCTGCACACTGGGGTTAAGGGATGACTCAGTGAGCTCTTCTGAGCCAGTCAGTTACACTGTGATTCCAGGAGTTGAGAAAACGCGTTTATTTCGGGCTGAAAAACACGTTTTGAAAAGTGTTCTGTTCCTGCCCTATAACTTACATGTTGTTGACCAAAGTTGCCAAAACGTGTTTATTTGTGCTGAAAAACACGTTTTGACAACTTCTGCACACTGGGGTTAAGGGCTGACTCAGTGGGCTCTTCTGAGCCAGTCAGTTACACTGTGATTCCAGGAGTTGAGAAAACGCGTTTATTTCGGGCTGAAAAACACGTTTTGAAAAGTGTTCTGTTCCTGCCCTATAACTTACATGTTGGTGACCAAAGTTGCCAAAACGTGTTTATTTGTGCTGAAAAACACGTTTTGACAACTTCTGCACACTGGGGTTAAGGGCTGAATCAGTGGGCTCTTCTGAGCCAGTCAGTTACACTGTGATTCCAAGGGTTGAGAAAACGCGTTTATTTCGGCTGAAAAACACGTTTTGAAAAGTGTTCTGTTCCTGCCCTATAACTTACATGTTGGTGACCAAAGTTGCCAAAACGTGTTTATTTGTGCTGAAAAACACGTTTTGACAACTTCTGCACACTGGGGTTAAGGGCTGACTCAGTGGGCTCTTCTGAGCCAGTCAGTTACACTGTGATTCCAAGGGTTGAGAAAACGCGTTTATTTCGGGCTGAAAAACACGTTTTGAAAAGTGTTCTGTTCCTGCCCTATAACTTACATGTTGTTGACCAAAGTTGCCAAAACGTGTTTATTTGTGCTGAAAAACACGTTTTGACAACTTCTGCACACTGGGGTTAAGGGCTGACTCAGTGGGCTCTTCTGAGCCAGTCAGTTACACTGTGATTCCAAGGGTTGAGAAAACGCGTTTATTTCGGGCTGAAAAACACGTTTTGAAAAGTGTTCTGTTCCTGCCCTATAACTTACATGTTGTTGACCAAAGTTGCCAAAACGTGTTTATTTGTGCTGAAAAACACGTTTTGACAACTTCTGCACACTGGGGTTAAGGGCTGACTCAGTGGGCTCTTCTGAGCCAGTCAGTTACACTGTGATTCCAGGAGTTGAGAAAACGCGTTTATTTCGGGCTGAAAAACACGTTTTGAAAAGTGTTCTGTTCCTGCCCTATAACTTACATGTTGGTGACCAAAGTTGCCAAAACGTGTTTATTTGTGCTTAAAAACACGTTTTGAAAACTTCTGCACACTGGGGTTAAGGGCTGACTCAGTGGGCTCTTCTGAGCCAGTCAGTTACACTGTGATTCAAAGGGTTGAGAAAACGCGTTTATTTCGGGCTGAAAAACACATTTTGAAAAGTGTTCTGTTCCTGCCCTATAACTTACATGTTGGTGACCAAAGTTGCCAAAACGTGTTTCTTTGTGCTGAAAAACACGTTTTGACAACTTCTGCACACTGGGGTTAAGGGATGACTCAGTGAGCTCTTCTGAGCCAGTCAGTTACACTGTGATTCCAGGAGTTGAGAAAACGCGTTTATTTCGGGCTGAAAAACACGTTTTGAAAAGTGTTCTGTTCCTGCCCTATAACTTACATGTTGTTGACCAAAGTTGCCAAAACGTGTTTATTTGTGCTGAAAAACACGTTTTGACAACTTCTGCACACTGGGGTTAAGGGATGACTCAGTGGGCTCTTCTGAGCCAGTCAGTTACACTGTGATTCCAGGAGTTGAGAAAACGCGTTTATTTCGGGCTGAAAAACACGTTTTGAAAAGTGTTCTGTTCCTGCCCTATAACTTACATGTTGTTGACCAAAGTTGCCAAAACGTGTTTATTTGTGCTGAAAAACACGTTTTGACAACTTCTGCACACTGGGGTTAAGGGATGACTCAGTGGGCTCTTCTGAGCCAGTCAGTTACACTGTGATTCCAGGAGTTGAGAAAACGCGTTTATTTCGGGCTGAAAAACACGTTTTGAAAAGTGTTCTGTTCCTGCCCTATAACTTACATGTTGGTGACCAAAGTTGCCAAAACGTGTTTATTTGTGCTTAAAAACACGTTTTGACAACTTCTGCACACTGGGGTTAAGGGCTGACTCAGTGGGCTCTTCTGAGCCAGTCAGTTACACTGTGATTCCAGGAGTTGAGAAAACGCGTTTATTTCGGGCTGAAAAACACGTTTTGAAAAGTGTTCTGTTCCTGCCCTATAACTTACATGTTGGTGACCAAAGTTGCCAAAACGTGTTTATTTGTGCTGAAAAACACGTTTTGACAACTTCTGCACACTGGGGTTAAGGGCTGACTCAGTGGGCTCTTCTGAGCCAGTCAGTTACACTGTGATTCCAAGGGTTGAGAAAACGCGTTTATTTCGGGCTGAAAAACACGTTTTGAAAAGTGTTCTGTTCCTGCCCTATAACTTACATGTTGTTGACCAAAGTTGCCAAAACGTGTTTATTTGTGCTGAAAAACACGTTTTGACAACTTCTGCACACTGGGGTTAAGGGCTGACTCAGTGGGCTCTTCTGAGCCAGTCAGTTACACTGTGATTCCAGGAGTTGAGAAAACGCGTTTATTTCGGGCTGAAAAACACGTTTTGAAAAGTGTTCTGTTCCTGCCCTATAACTTACATGTTGGTGACCAAAGTTGCCAAAACGTGTTTATTTGTGCTTAAAAACACGTTTTGACAACTTCTGCACACTGGGGTTAAGGGCTGACTCAGTGGGCTCTTCTGAGCCAGTCAGTTACACTGTGATTCCAGGAGTTGAGAAAACGCGTTTATTTCGGGCTGAAAAACACGTTTTGAAAAGTGTTCTGTTCCTGCCCTATAACTTACATGTTGGTGACCAAAGTTGCCAAAACGTGTTTATTTGTGCTTAAAAACACGTTTTGACAACTTCTGCACACTGGGGTTAAGGGCTGACTCAGTGGGCTCTTCTGAGCCAGTCAGTTACACTGTGATTCCAGGAGTTGAGAAAACGCGTTTATTTCGGGCTGAAAAACACGTTTTGAAAAGTGTTCTGTTCCTGCCCTATAACTTACATGTTGGTGACCAAAGTTGCCAAAACGTGTTTATTTGTGCTGAAAAACACGTTTTGACAACTTCTGCACACTGGGGTTAAGGGCTGACTCAGTGGGCTCTTCTGAGCCAGTCAGTTACACTGTGATTAAAGGAGTTGAGAAAACGCGTTTATTTCGGGCTGAAAAACACGTTTTGAAAAGTGTTCTGTTCCTGCCCTATAACTTACATGTTGTTGACCAAAGTTGCCAAAACGTGTTTATTTGTGCTGAAAAACACGTTTTGACAACTTCTGCACACTGGGGTTAAGGGCTGACTCAGTGGGCTCTTCTGAGCCAGTCAGTTACACTGTGATTCCAGGAGTTGAGAAAACGCGTTTATTTCGGGCTGAAAAACACGTTTTGAAAAGTGTTCTGTTCCTGCCCTATAACTTACATGTTGGTGACCAAAGTTGCCAAAACGTGTTTATTTGTGCTTAAAAACACGTTTTGACAACTTCTGCACACTGGGGTTAAGGGCTGACTCAGTGGGCTCTTCTGAGCCAGTCAGTTACACTGTGATTCCAAGGGTTGAGAAAACGCGTTTATTTCGGGCTGAAAAACACGTTTTGAAAAGTGTTCTGTTCCTGCCCTATAACTTACATGTTGGTGACCAAAGTTGCCAAAACGTGTTTATTTGTGCTGAAAAACACGTTTTGACAACTTCTGCACACTGGGGTTAAGGGCTGACTCAGTGGGCTCTTCTGAGCCAGTCAGTTACACTGTGATTCCAAGGGTTGAGAAAACGCGTTTATTTCGGGCTGAAAAACACGTTTTGAAAAGTGTTCTGTTCCTGCCCTATAACTTACATGTTGTTGACCAAAGTTGCCAAAACGTGTTTATTTGTGCTGAAAAACACGTTTTGACAACTTCTGCACACTGGGGTTAAGGGCTGACTCAGTGGGCTCTTCTGAGCCAGTCAGTTACACTGTGATTCCAAGGGTTGAGAAAACGCGTTTATTTCGGGCTGAAAAACACGTTTTGAAAAGTGTTCTGTTCCTGCCCTATAACTTACATGTTGTTGACCAAAGTTGCCAAAACGTGTTTATTTGTGCTGAAAAACACGTTTTGACAACTTCTGCACACTGGGGTTAAGGGCTGACTCAGTGGGCTCTTCTGAGCCAGTCAGTTACACTGTGATTCCAAGGGTTGAGAAAACGCGTTTATTTCGGGCTGAAAAACACGTTTTGAAAAGTGTTCTGTTCCTGCCCTATAACTTACATGTTGTTGACCAAAGTTGCCAAAACGTGTTTATTTGTGCTGAAAAACACGTTTTGACAACTTCTGCACACTGGGGTTAAGGGCTGACTCAGTGGGCTCTTCTGAGCCAGTCAGTTACACTGTGATTCCAAGGGTTGAGAAAACGCGTTTATTTCGGGCTGAAAAACACGTTTTGAAAAGTGATCTGTTCCTGCCCTATAACTTACATGTTGTTGACCAAAGTTGCCAAAACGTGTTTATTTGTGCTGAAAAACACGTTTTGACAACTTCTGCACACTGGGGTTAAGGGCTGACTCAGTGGGCTCTTCTGAGCCAGTCAGTTACACTGTGATTCCAGGAGTTGAGAAAACGCGTTTATTTCGGGCTGAAAAACACGTTTTGAAAAGTGTTCTGTTCCTGCCCTATAACTTACATGTTGTTGACCAAAGTTGCCAAAACGTGTTTATTTGTGCTGAAAAACACGTTTTGACAACTTCTGCACACTGGGGTTAAGGGCTGACTCAGTGGGCTCTTCTGAGCCAGTCAGTTACACTGTGATTCCAGGAGTTGAGAAAACGCGTTTATTTCGGGCTGAAAAACACGTTTTGAAAAGTGTTCTGTTCCTGCCCTATAACTTACATGTTGGTGACCAAAGTTGCCAAAACGTGTTTATTTGTGCTTAAAAACCCAGTCAGTTACACTGTGATTCCAAGGGTTGAGAAAACGCGTTTATTTCGGGCTGAAAAACACGTTTTGAAAAGTGTTCTGTTCCTGCCCTATAACTTACATGTTGTTGACCAAAGTTGCCAAAACGTGTTTATTTGTGCTGAAAAACACGTTTTGACAACTTCTGCACACTGGGGTTAAGGGCTGACTCAGTGGGCTCTTCTGAGCCAGTCAGTTACACTGTGATTCCAAGAGTTGAGAAAACGCGTTTATTTCGGGCTGAAAAACACGTTTTGAAAAGTGTTCTGTTCCTGCCCTATAACTTACATGTTGTTGACCAAAGTTGCCAAAACGTGTTTATTTGTGCTGAAAAACACGTTTTGACAACTTCTGCACACTGGGGTTAAGGGCTGACTCAGTGGGCTCTTCTGAGCCAGTCAGTTACACTGTGATTCCAGGAGTTGAGAAAACGCGTTTATTTCGGGCTGAAAAACACGTTTTGAAAAGTGTTCTGTTCCTGCCCTATAACTTACATGTTGGTGACCAAAGTTGCCAAAACGTGTTTATTTGTGCTGAAAAACACGTTTTGACAACTTCTGCACACTGGGGTTAAGGGCTGAATCAGTGGGCTCTTCTGAGCCAGTCAGTTACACTGTGATTCCAAGAGTTGAGAAAACGCGTTTATTTCGGGCTGAAAAACACGTTTTGAAAAGTGTTCTGTTCCTGCCCTATAACTTACATGTTGTTGACCAAAGTTGCCAAAACGTGTTTATTTGTGCTGAAAAACACGTTTTGACAACTTCTGCACACTGGGGTTAAGGGCTGACTCATTGGGCTCTTCTGAGCCAGTCAGTTACACTGTGATTCCAAGGGTTGAGAAAACGCGTTTATTTCGGGCTGAAAAACACGTTTTGAAAAGTGTTCTGTTCCTACCCTATAACTTACATGTTGTTGACCAAAGTTGCCAAAACGTGTTTATTTGTGCTGAAAAACACGTTTTGACAACTTCTGCACACTGGGGTTAAGGGCTGACTCAGTGGGCTCTTCTGAGCCAGTCAGTTACACTGTGATTCCAAGGGTTGAGAAAACGCGTTTATTTCGGGCTGAAAAACACGTTTTGAAAAGTGTTCTGTTCCTGCCCTATAACTTACATGTTGTTGACCAAAGTTGCCAAAACGTGTTTATTTGTGCTGAAAAACACGTTTTGACAACTTCTGCACACTGGGGTTAAGGGCTGACTCAGTGGGCTCTTCTGAGCCAGTCAGTTACACTGTGATTCCAGGAGTTGAGAAAACGCGTTTATTTCGGGCTGAAAAACACGTTTTGAAAAGTGTTCTGTTCCTGCCCTATAACTTACATGTTGGTGACCAAAGTTGCCAAAACGTGTTTATTTGTGCTGAAAAACACGTTTTGACAACTTCTGCACACTGGGGTTAAGGGCTGACTCAGTGGGCTCTTCTGAGCCAGTCAGTTACACTGTGATTCCAAGGGTTGAGAAAACGCGTTTTTTTCGGGCTGAAAAACACGTTTTGAAAAGTGTTCTGTTCCTGCCCTATAACTTACATGTTGGTGACCAAAGTTGCCAAAACGTGTTTATTTGTGCTGAAAAACACGTTTTGACAACTTCTGCACACTGGGGTTAAGGGCTGACTCAGTGGGCTCTTCTGAGCCAGTCAGTTACACTGTGATTCCAAGAGTTTAGAAAACGCGTTTATTTCGGGCTGAAAAACACGTTTTGAAAAGTGTTCTGTTCCTGCCCTATAACTTACATGTTGTTGACCAAAGTTGCCAAAACGTGTTTATTTGTGCTGAAAAACACGTTTTGACAACTTCTGCACACTGGGGTTAAGGGCTGACTCAGTGGGCTCTTCTGAGCCAGTCAGTTACACTGTGATTCCAGGAGTTGAGAAAACGCGTTTATTTCGGGCTGAAAAACACGTTTTGAAAAGTGTTCTGTTCCTGCCCTATAACTTACATGTTGGTGACCAAAGTTGCCAAAACGTGTTTATTTGTGCTTAAAAACACGTTTTGACAACTTCTGCACACTGGGGTTAAGGGCTGACTCAGTGGGCTCTTCTGAGCCAGTCAGTTACACTGTGATTCCAAGGGTTGAGAAAACGCGTTTATTTCGGGCTGAAAAACACGTTTTGAAAAGTGTTCTGTTCCTGCCCTATAACTTACATGTTGGTGACCAAAGTTGCCAAAACGTGTTTATTTGTGCTGAAAAACACGTTTTGACAACTTCTGCACACTGGGGTTAAGGGCTGACTCAGTGGGCTCTTCTGAGCCAGTCAGTTACACTGTGATTCCAAGGGTTGAGAAAACGCGTTTATTTCGGGCTGAAAAACACGTTTTGAAAAGTGTTCTGTTCCTGCCCTATAACTTACATGTTGTTGACCAAAGTTGCCAAAACGTGTTTATTTGTGCTGAAAAACACGTTTTGACAACTTCTGCACACTGGGGTTAAGGGCTGACTCAGTGGGCTCTTCTGAGCCAGTCAGTTACACTGTGATTCCAAGAGTTGAGAAAACGCGTTTATTTCGGGCTGAAAAACACGTTTTGAAAAGTGTTCTGTTCCTGCCCTATAACTTACATGTTGTTGACCAAAGTTGCCAAAACGTGTTTATTTGTGCTGAAAAACACGTTTTGACAACTTCTGCACACTGGGGTTAAGGGCTGACTCAGTGGGCTCTTCTGAGCCAGTCAGTTACACTGTGATTCCAGGAGTTGAGAAAACGCGTTTATTTCGGGCTGAAAAACACGTTTTGAAAAGTGTTCTGTTCCTGCCCTATAACTTACATGTTGGTGACCAAAGTTGCCAAAACGTGTTTATTTGTGCTGAAAAACACGTTTTGACAACTTCTGCACACTGGGGTTAAGGGCTGAATCAGTGGGCTCTTCTGAGCCAGTCAGTTACACTGTGATTCCAAGAGTTGAGAAAACGCGTTTATTTCGGGCTGAAAAACACGTTTTGAAAAGTGTTCTGTTCCTGCCCTATAACTTACATGTTGGTGACCAAAGTTGCCAAAACGTGTTTATTTGTGCTGAAAAACACGTTTTGACAACTTCTGCACACTGGGGTTAAGGGCTGACTCAGTGGGCTCTTCTGAGCCAGTCAGTTACACTGTGATTCCAAGGGTTGAGAAAACGCGTTTATTTCGGGCTGAAAAACACGTTTTGAAAAGTGTTCTGTTCCTGCCCTATAACTTACATGTTGTTGACCAAAGTTGCCAAAACGTGTTTATTTGTGCTGAAAAACACGTTTTGACAACTTCTGCACACTGGGGTTAAGGGCTGACTCAGTGGGCTCTTCTGAGCCAGTCAGTTACACTGTGATTCCAAGGGTTGAGAAAACGCGTTTATTTCGGGCTGAAAAACACGTTTTGAAAAGTGTTCTGTTCCTGCCCTATAACTTACATGTTGTTGACCAAAGTTGCCAAAACGTGTTTATTTGTGCTGAAAAACACGTTTTGACAACTTCTGCACACTGGGGTTAAGGGCTGACTCAGTGGGCTCTTCTGAGCCAGTCAGTTACACTGTGATTCCAGGAGTTGAGAAAACGCGTTTATTTCGGGCTGAAAAACACGTTTTGAAAAGTGTTCTGTTCCTGCCCTATAACTTACATGTTGGTGACCAAAGTTGCCAAAACGTGTTTATTTGTGCTGAAAAACACGTTTTGACAACTTCTGCACACTGGGGTTAAGGGCTGAATCAGTGGGCTCTTCTGAGCCAGTCAGTTACACTGTGATTCCAAGGGTTGAGAAAACGCGTTTATTTCGGGCTGAAAAACACGTTTTGAAAAGTGTTCTGTTCCTGCCCTATAACTTACATGTTGGTGACCAAAGTTGCCAAAACGTGTTTATTTGTGCTTAAAAACACGTTTTGAAAACTTCTGCACACTGGGGTTAAGGGCTGACTCAGTGGGCTCTTCTGAGCCAGTCAGTTACACTGTGATTCAAAGGGTTGAGAAAACGCGTTTATTTCGGGCTGAAAAACACATTTTGAAAAGTGTTCTGTTCCTGCCCTATAACTTACATGTTGGTGACCAAAGTTGCCAAAACGTGTTTCTTTGTGCTGAAAAACACGTTTTGACAACTTCTGCACACTGGGGTTAAGGGATGACTCAGTGAGCTCTTCTGAGCCAGTCAGTTACACTGTGATTCCAGGAGTTGAGAAAACGCGTTTATTTCGGGCTGAAAAACACGTTTTGAAAAGTGTTCTGTTCCTGCCCTATAACTTACATGTTGTTGACCAAAGTTGCCAAAACGTGTTTATTTGTGCTGAAAAACACGTTTTGACAACTTCTGCACACTGGGGTTAAGGGATGACTCAGTGGGCTCTTCTGAGCCAGTCAGTTACACTGTGATTCCAGGAGTTGAGAAAACGCGTTTATTTCGGGCTGAAAAACACGTTTTGAAAAGTGTTCTGTTCCTGCCCTATAACTTACATGTTGTTGACCAAAGTTGCCAAAACGTGTTTATTTGTGCTGAAAAACACGTTTTGACAACTTCTGCACACTGGGGTTAAGGGATGACTCAGTGGGCTCTTCTGAGCCAGTCAGTTACACTGTGATTCCAGGAGTTGAGAAAACGCGTTTATTTCGGGCTGAAAAACACGTTTTGAAAAGTGTTCTGTTCCTGCCCTATAACTTACATGTTGGTGACCAAAGTTGCCAAAACGTGTTTATTTGTGCTTAAAAACACGTTTTGACAACTTCTGCACACTGGGGTTAAGGGCTGACTCAGTGGGCTCTTCTGAGCCAGTCAGTTACACTGTGATTCCAAGGGTTGAGAAAACGCGTTTATTTCGGGCTGAAAAACACGTTTTGAAAAGTGTTCTGTTCCTGCCCTATAACTTACATGTTGTTGACCAAAGTTGCCAAAACGTGTTTATTTGTGCTGAAAAACACGTTTTGACAACTTCTGCACACTGGGGTTAAGGGCTGACTCAGTGGGCTCTTCTGAGCCAGTCAGTTACACTGTGATTCCAGGAGTTGAGAAAACGCGTTTATTTCGGGCTGAAAAACACGTTTTGAAAAGTGTTCTGTTCCTGCCCTATAACTTACATGTTGTTGACCAAAGTTGCCAAAACGTGTTTATTTGTGCTGAAAAACACGTTTTGACAACTTCTGCACACTGGGGTTAAGGGCTGACTCAGTGGGCTCTTCTGAGCCAGTCAGTTACACTGTGATTCCAGGAGTTGAGAAAACGCGTTTATTTCGGGCTGAAAAACACGTTTTGAAAAGTGTTCTGTTCCTGCCCTATAACTTACATGTTGGTGACCAAAGTTGCCAAAACGTGTTTATTTGTGCTTAAAAACACGTTTTGACAACTTCTGCACACTGGGGTTAAGGGCTGACTCAGTGGGCTCTTCTGAGCCAGTCAGTTACACTGTGATTCCAAGGGTTGAGAAAACGCGTTTATTTCGGGCTGAAAAACACGTTTTGAAAAGTGTTCTGTTCCTGCCCTATAACTTACATGTTGGTGACCAAAGTTGCCAAAACGTGTTTATTTGTGCTGAAAAACACGTTTTGACAACTTCTGCACACTGGGGTTAAGGGCTGACTCAGTGGGCTCTTCTGAGCCAGTCAGTTACACTGTGATTCCAAGGGTTGAGAAAACGCGTTTATTTCGGGCTGAAAAACACGTTTTGAAAAGTGTTCTGTTCCTGCCCTATAACTTACATGTTGTTGACCAAAGTTGCCAAAACGTGTTTATTTGTGCTGAAAAACACGTTTTGACAACTTCTGCACACTGGGGTTAAGGGCTGACTCAGTGGGCTCTTCTGAGCCAGTCAGTTACACTGTGATTCCAAGGGTTGAGAAAACGCGTTTATTTCGGGCTGAAAAACACGTTTTGAAAAGTGTTCTGTTCCTGCCCTATAACTTACATGTTGTTGACCAAAGTTGCCAAAACGTGTTTATTTGTGCTGAAAAACACGTTTTGACAACTTCTGCACACTGGGGTTAAGGGCTGACTCAGTGGGCTCTTCTGAGCCAGTCAGTTACACTGTGATTCCAGGAGTTGAGAAAACGCGTTTATTTCGGGCTGAAAAACACGTTTTGAAAAGTGTTCTGTTCCTGCCCTATAACTTACATGTTGGTGACCAAAGTTGCCAAAACGTGTTTATTTGTGCTGAAAAACACGTTTTGACAACTTCTGCACACTGGGGTTAAGGGCTGAATCAGTGGGCTCTTCTGAGCCAGTCAGTTACACTGTGATTCCAAGGGTTGAGAAAACGCGTTTATTTCGGGCTGAAAAACACGTTTTGAAAAGTGTTCTGTTCCTGCCCTATAACTTACATGTTGGTGACCAAAGTTGCCAAAACGTGTTTATTTGTGCTTAAAAACACGTTTTGAAAACTTCTGCACACTGGGGTTAAGGGCTGACTCAGTGGGCTCTTCTGAGCCAGTCAGTTACACTGTGATTCAAAGGGTTGAGAAAACGCGTTTATTTCGGGCTGAAAAACACATTTTGAAAAGTGTTCTGTTCCTGCCCTATAACTTACATGTTGGTGACCAAAGTTGCCAAAACGTGTTTCTTTGTGCTGAAAAACACGTTTTGACAACTTCTGCACACTGGGGTTAAGGGATGACTCAGTGAGCTCTTCTGAGCCAGTCAGTTACACTGTGATTCCAGGAGTTGAGAAAACGCGTTTATTTCGGGCTGAAAAACACGTTTTGAAAAGTGTTCTGTTCCTGCCCTATAACTTACATGTTGTTGACCAAAGTTGCCAAAACGTGTTTATTTGTGCTGAAAAACACGTTTTGACAACTTCTGCACACTGGGGTTAAGGGATGACTCAGTGGGCTCTTCTGAGCCAGTCAGTTACACTGTGATTCCAGGAGTTGAGAAAACGCGTTTACTTCGGGCTGAAAAACACGTTTTGAAAAGTGTTCTGTTCCTGCCCTATAACTTACATGTTGTTGACCAAAGTTGCCAAAACGTGTTTATTTGTGCTGAAAAACACGTTTTGACAACTTCTGCACACTGGGGTTAAGGGATGACTCAGTGGGCTCTTCTGAGCCAGTCAGTTACACTGTGATTCCAGGAGTTGAGAAAACGCGTTTATTTCGGGCTGAAAAACACGTTTTGAAAAGTGTTCTGTTCCTGCCCTATAACTTACATGTTGGTGACCAAAGTTGCCAAAACGTGTTTATTTGTGCTTAAAAACACGTTTTGACAACTTCTGCACACTGGGGTTAAGGGCTGACTCAGTGGGCTCTTCTGAGCCAGTCAGTTACACTGTGATTCCAGGAGTTGAGAAAACGCGTTTATTTCGGGCTGAAAAACACGTTTTGAAAAGTGTTCTGTTCCTGCCCTATAACTTACATGTTGGTGACCAAAGTTGCCAAAACGTGTTTATTTGTGCTGAAAAACACGTTTTGACAACTTCTGCACACTGGGGTTAAGGGCTGACTCAGTGGGCTCTTCTGAGCCAGTCAGTTACACTGTGATTCCAAGGGTTGAGAAAACGCGTTTATTTCGGGCTGAAAAACACGTTTTGAAAAGTGTTCTGTTCCTGCCCTATAACTTACATGTTGTTGACCAAAGTTGCCAAAACGTGTTTATTTGGGCTGAAAAACACGTTTTGACAACTTCTGCACACTGGGGTTAAGGGCTGACTCAGTGGGCTCTGCTGAGCCAGTCAGTTACACTGTGATTCCAGGAGTTGAGAAAACGCGTTTATTTCGGGCTGAAAAACACGTTTTGAAAAGTGTTCTGTTCCTGCCCTATAACTTACATGTTGTTGACCAAAGTTGCCAAAACGTGTTTATTTGTGCTGAAAAACACGTTTTGACAACTTCTGCACACTGGGGTTAAGGGCTGACTCAGTGGGCTCTTCTGAGCCAGTCAGTTACACTGTGATTCCAGGAGTTGAGAAAACGCGTTTATTTCGGGCTGAAAAACACGTTTTGAAAAGTGTTCTGTTTCTGCCCTATAACTTACATGTTGTTGACCAAAGTTGCCAAAACGTGTTTATTTGTGCTGAAAAACACGTTTTGACAACTTCTGCACACTGGGGTTAAGGGCTGACTCAGTGGGCTCTTCTGAGCCAGTCAGTTACACTGTGATTCCAGGAGTTGAGAAAACGCGTTTATTTCGGGCTGAAAAACACGTTTTGAAAAGTGTTCTGTTCCTGCCCTATAACTTACATGTTGGTGACCAAAGTTGCCAAAACGTGTTTATTTGTGCTTAAAAACACGTTTTGACAACTTCTGCACACTGGGGTTAAGGGCTGACTCAGTGGGCTCTTCTGAGCCAGTCAGTTACACTGTGATTCCAGGAGTTGAGAAAACGCGTTTATTTCGGGCTGAAAAACACGTTTTGAAAAGTGTTCTGTTCCTGCCCTATAACTTACATGTTGGTGACCAAAGTTGCCAAAACGTGTTTATTTGTGCTGAAAAACACGTTTTGACAACTTCTGCACACTGGGGTTAAGGGCTGACTCAGTGGGCTCTTCTGAGCCAGTCAGTTACACTGTGATTCCAGGAGTTGAGAAAACGCGTTTATTTCGGGCTGAAAAACACGTTTTGAAAAGTGTTCTGTTCCTGCCCTATAACTTACATGTTGTTGACCAAAGTTGCCAAAACGTGTTTATTTGTGCTGAAAAACACGTTTTGACAACTTCTGCACACTGGGGTTAAGGGCTGACTCAGTGGGCTCTTCTGAGCCAGTCAGTTACACTGTGATTCCAGGAGTTGAGAAAACGCGTTTATTTCGGGCTGAAAAACACGTTTTGAAAAGTGTTCTGTTCCTGCCCTATAACTTACATGTTGGTGACCAAAGTTGCCAAAACGTGTTTATTTGTGCTTAAAAACACGTTTTGACAACTTCTGCACACTGGGGTTAAGGGCTGACTCAGTGGGCTCTTCTGAGCCAGTCAGTTACACTGTGATTCCAAGGGTTGAGAAAACGCGTTTATTTCGGGCTGAAAAACACGTTTTGAAAAGTGTTCTGTTCCTGCCCTATAACTTACATGTTGGTGACCAAAGTTGCCAAAACGTGTTTATTTGTGCTGAAAAACACGTTTTGACAACTTCTGCACACTGGGGTTAAGGGCTGACTCAGTGGGCTCTTCTGAGCCAGTCAGTTACACTGTGATTCCAAGGGTTGAGAAAACGCGTTTATTTCGGGCTGAAAAACACGTTTTGAAAAGTGTTCTGTTCCTGCCCTATAACTTACATGTTGTTGACCAAAGTTGCCAAAACGTGTTTATTTGTGCTGAAAAACACGTTTTGACAACTTCTGCACACTGGGGTTAAGGGCTGACTCAGTGGGCTCTTCTGAGCCAGTCAGTTACACTGTGATTCCAAGGGTTGAGAAAACGCGTTTATTTCGGGCTGAAAAACACGTTTTGAAAAGTGTTCTGTTCCTGCCCTATAACTTACATGTTGTTGACCAAAGTTGCCAAAACGTGTTTATTTGTGCTGAAAAACACGTTTTGACAACTTCTGCACACTGGGGTTAAGGGCTGACTCAGTGGGCTCTTCTGAGCCAGTCAGTTACACTGTGATTCCAAGGGTTGAGAAAACGCGTTTATTTCGGGCTGAAAAACACGTTTTGAAAAGTGTTCTGTTCCTGCCCTATAACTTACATGTTGTTGACCAAAGTTGCCAAAACGTGTTTATTTGTGCTGAAAAACACGTTTTGACAACTTCTGCACACTGGGGTTAAGGGCTGACTCAGTGGGCTCTTCTGAGCCAGTCAGTTACACTGTGATTCCAAGGGTTGAGAAAACGCGTTTATTTCGGGCTGAAAAACACGTTTTGAAAAGTGATCTGTTCCTGCCCTATAACTTACATGTTGTTGACCAAAGTTGCCAAAACGTGTTTATTTGTGCTGAAAAACACGTTTTGACAACTTCTGCACACTGGGGTTAAGGGCTGACTCAGTGGGCTCTTCTGAGCCAGTCAGTTACACTGTGATTCCAGGAGTTGAGAAAACGCGTTTATTTCGGGCTGAAAAACACGTTTTGAAAAGTGTTCTGTTCCTGCCCTATAACTTACATGTTGTTGACCAAAGTTGCCAAAACGTGTTTATTTGTGCTGAAAAACACGTTTTGACAACTTCTGCACACTGGGGTTAAGGGCTGACTCAGTGGGCTCTTCTGAGCCAGTCAGTTACACTGTGATTCCAGGAGTTGAGAAAACGCGTTTATTTCGGGCTGAAAAACACGTTTTGAAAAGTGTTCTGTTCCTGCCCTATAACTTACATGTTGGTGACCAAAGTTGCCAAAACGTGTTTATTTGTGCTTAAAAACCCAGTCAGTTACACTGTGATTCCAAGGGTTGAGAAAACGCGTTTATTTCGGGCTGAAAAACACGTTTTGAAAAGTGTTCTGTTCCTGCCCTATAACTTACATGTTGTTGACCAAAGTTGCCAAAACGTGTTTATTTGTGCTGAAAAACACGTTTTGACAACTTCTGCACACTGGGGTTAAGGGCTGACTCAGTGGGCTCTTCTGAGCCAGTCAGTTACACTGTGATTCCAAGAGTTGAGAAAACGCGTTTATTTCGGGCTGAAAAACACGTTTTGAAAAGTGTTCTGTTCCTGCCCTATAACTTACATGTTGTTGACCAAAGTTGCCAAAACGTGTTTATTTGTGCTGAAAAACACGTTTTGACAACTTCTGCACACTGGGGTTAAGGGCTGACTCAGTGGGCTCTTCTGAGCCAGTCAGTTACACTGTGATTCCAGGAGTTGAGAAAACGCGTTTATTTCGGGCTGAAAAACACGTTTTGAAAAGTGTTCTGTTCCTGCCCTATAACTTACATGTTGGTGACCAAAGTTGCCAAAACGTGTTTATTTGTGCTGAAAAACACGTTTTGACAACTTCTGCACACTGGGGTTAAGGGCTGAATCAGTGGGCTCTTCTGAGCCAGTCAGTTACACTGTGATTCCAAGAGTTGAGAAAACGCGTTTATTTCGGGCTGAAAAACACGTTTTGAAAAGTGTTCTGTTCCTGCCCTATAACTTACATGTTGTTGACCAAAGTTGCCAAAACGTGTTTATTTGTGCTGAAAAACACGTTTTGACAACTTCTGCACACTGGGGTTAAGGGCTGACTCATTGGGCTCTTCTGAGCCAGTCAGTTACACTGTGATTCCAAGGGTTGAGAAAACGCGTTTATTTCGGGCTGAAAAACACGTTTTGAAAAGTGTTCTGTTCCTACCCTATAACTTACATGTTGTTGACCAAAGTTGCCAAAACGTGTTTATTTGTGCTGAAAAACACGTTTTGACAACTTCTGCACACTGGGGTTAAGGGCTGACTCAGTGGGCTCTTCTGAGCCAGTCAGTTACACTGTGATTCCAAGGGTTGAGAAAACGCGTTTATTTCGGGCTGAAAAACACGTTTTGAAAAGTGTTCTGTTCCTGCCCTATAACTTACATGTTGTTGACCAAAGTTGCCAAAACGTGTTTATTTGTGCTGAAAAACACGTTTTGACAACTTCTGCACACTGGGGTTAAGGGCTGACTCAGTGGGCTCTTCTGAGCCAGTCAGTTACACTGTGATTCCAGGAGTTGAGAAAACGCGTTTATTTCGGGCTGAAAAACACGTTTTGAAAAGTGTTCTGTTCCTGCCCTATAACTTACATGTTGGTGACCAAAGTTGCCAAAACGTGTTTATTTGTGCTGAAAAACACGTTTTGACAACTTCTGCACACTGGGGTTAAGGGCTGACTCAGTGGGCTCTTCTGAGCCAGTCAGTTACACTGTGATTCCAAGGGTTGAGAAAACGCGTTTATTTCGGGCTGAAAAACACGTTTTGAAAAGTGTTCTGTTCCTGCCCTATAACTTACATGTTGTTGACCAAAGTTGCCAAAACGTGTTTATTTGTGCTGAAAAACACGTTTTGACAACTCCTGCACACTGGGGTTAAGGGCTGACTCAGTGGGCTCTTCTGAGCCAGTCAGTTACACTGTGATTCCAAGAGTTGAGAAAACGCGTTTATTTCGGGCTGAAAAACACGTTTTGAAAAGTGTTCTGTTCCTGCCCTATAACTTACATGTTGGTGACCAAAGTTGCCAAAACGTGTTTATTTGTGCTTAAAAACACGTTTTGACAACTTCTGCACACTGGGGTTAAGGGCTGACTCAGTGGGCTCTTCTGAGCCAGTCAGTTACACTGTGATTCCAAGGGTTGAGAAAACGCGTTTTTTTCGGGCTGAAAAACACGTTTTGAAAAGTGTTCTGTTCCTGCCCTATAACTTACATGTTGGTGACCAAAGTTGCCAAAACGTGTTTATTTGTGCTGAAAAACACGTTTTGACAACTTCTGCACACTGGGGTTAAGGGCTGACTCAGTGGGCTCTTCTGAGCCAGTCAGTTACACTGTGATTCCAAGAGTTTAGAAAACGCGTTTATTTCGGGCTGAAAAACACGTTTTGAAAAGTGTTCTGTTCCTGCCCTATAACTTACATGTTGTTGACCAAAGTTGCCAAAACGTGTTTATTTGTGCTGAAAAACACGTTTTGACAACTTCTGCACACTGGGGTTAAGGGCTGACTCAGTGGGCTCTTCTGAGCCAGTCAGTTACACTGTGATTCCAGGAGTTGAGAAAACGCGTTTATTTCGGGCTGAAAAACACGTTTTGAAAAGTGTTCTGTTCCTGCCCTATAACTTACATGTTGGTGACCAAAGTTGCCAAAACGTGTTTATTTGTGCTTAAAAACACGTTTTGACAACTTCTGCACACTGGGGTTAAGGGCTGACTCAGTGGGCTCTTCTGAGCCAGTCAGTTACACTGTGATTCCAAGGGTTGAGAAAACGCGTTTATTTCGGGCTGAAAAACACGTTTTGAAAAGTGTTCTGTTCCTGCCCTATAACTTACATGTTGGTGACCAAAGTTGCCAAAACGTGTTTATTTGTGCTGAAAAACACGTTTTGACAACTTCTGCACACTGGGGTTAAGGGCTGACTCAGTGGGCTCTTCTGAGCCAGTCAGTTACACTGTGATTCCAAGGGTTGAGAAAACGCGTTTATTTCGGGCTGAAAAACACGTTTTGAAAAGTGTTCTGTTCCTGCCCTATAACTTACATGTTGTTGACCAAAGTTGCCAAAACGTGTTTATTTGTGCTGAAAAACACGTTTTGACAACTTCTGCACACTGGGGTTAAGGGCTGACTCAGTGGGCTCTTCTGAGCCAGTCAGTTACACTGTGATTCCAAGAGTTGAGAAAACGCGTTTATTTCGGGCTGAAAAACACGTTTTGAAAAGTGTTCTGTTCCTGCCCTATAACTTACATGTTGTTGACCAAAGTTGCCAAAACGTGTTTATTTGTGCTGAAAAACACGTTTTGACAACTTCTGCACACTGGGGTTAAGGGCTGACTCAGTGGGCTCTTCTGAGCCAGTCAGTTACACTGTGATTCCAGGAGTTGAGAAAACGCGTTTATTTCGGGCTGAAAAACACGTTTTGAAAAGTGTTCTGTTCCTGCCCTATAACTTACATGTTGGTGACCAAAGTTGCCAAAACGTGTTTATTTGTGCTGAAAAACACGTTTTGACAACTTCTGCACACTGGGGTTAAGGGCTGAATCAGTGGGCTCTTCTGAGCCAGTCAGTTACACTGTGATTCCAAGAGTTGAGAAAACGCGTTTATTTCGGGCTGAAAAACACGTTTTGAAAAGTGTTCTGTTCCTGCCCTATAACTTACATGTTGTTGACCAAAGTTGCCAAAACGTGTTTATTTGTGCTGAAAAACACGTTTTGACAACTTCTGCACACTGGGGTTAAGGGCTGACTCATTGGGCTCTTCTGAGCCAGTCAGTTACACTGTGATTCCAAGGGTTGAGAAAACGCGTTTATTTCGGGCTGAAAAACACGTTTTGAAAAGTGTTCTGTTCCTACCCTATAACTTACATGTTGTTGACCAAAGTTGCCAAAACGTGTTTATTTGTGCTGAAAAACACGTTTTGACAACTTCTGCACACTGGGGTTAAGGGCTGACTCAGTGGGCTCTTCTGAGCCAGTCAGTTACACTGTGATTCCAAGGGTTGAGAAAACGCGTTTATTTCGGGCTGAAAAACACGTTTTGAAAAGTGTTCTGTTCCTGCCCTATAACTTACATGTTGTTGACCAAAGTTGCCAAAACGTGTTTATTTGTGCTGAAAAACACGTTTTGACAACTTCTGCACACTGGGGTTAAGGGCTGACTCAGTGGGCTCTTCTGAGCCAGTCAGTTACACTGTGATTCCAGGAGTTGAGAAAACGCGTTTATTTCGGGCTGAAAAAAACGTTTTGAAAAGTGTTCTGTTCCTGCCCTATAACTTACATGTTGGTGACCAAAGTTGCCAAAACGTGTTTATTTGTGCTGAAAAACACGTTTTGACAACTTCTGCACACTGGGGTTAAGGGCTGACTCAGTGGGCTCTTCTGAGCCAGTCAGTTACACTGTGATTCCAAGGGTTGAGAAAACGCGTTTATTTCGGGCTGAAAAACACGTTTTGAAAAGTGTTCTGTTCCTGCCCTATAACTTACATGTTGTTGACCAAAGTTGCCAAAACGTGTTTATTTGTGCTGAAAAACACGTTTTGACAACTCCTGCACACTGGGGTTAAGGGCTGACTCAGTGGGCTCTTCTGAGCCAGTCAGTTACACTGTGATTCCAAGAGTTGAGAAAACGCGTTTATTTCGGGCTGAAAAACACGTTTTGAAAAGTGTTCTGTTCCTGCCCTATAACTTACATTTTGGTGACCAAAGTTGCGAAAACGTGTTTATTTGTGCTGAAAAACACGTTTTGACAACTTCTGCACACTGGGGTTAAGGGCTGACTCAGTGGGCTCTTCTGAGCCAGTCAGTTACACTGTGATTCCAGGAGTTGAGAAAACGCGTTTATTTCGGGCTGAAAAACACGTTTTGAAAAGTGTTCTGTTCCTGCCCTATAACTTACATGTTGGTGACCAAAGTTGCCAAAACGTGTTTATTTGTGCTGAAAAACACGTTTTGACAACTTCTGCACACTGGGGTTAAGGGCTGAATCAGTGGGCTCTTCTGAGCCAGTCAGTTACACTGTGATTCCAAGAGTTGAGAAAACGCGTTTATTTCGGGCTGAAAAACACGTTTTGAAAAGTGTTCTGTTCCTGACCTATAACTTACATGTTGTTGACCAAAGTTGCCAAAACGTGTTTATTTGTGCTGAAAAACACGTTTTGACAACTTCTGCACACTGGGGTTAAGGGCTGACTCAGTGGGCTCTTCTGAGCCAGTCAGTTACACTGTGATTCCAAGGGTTGAGAAAACGCGTTTATTTCGGGCTGAAAAACACGTTTTGAAAAGTGTTCTGTTCCTGCCCTATAACTTACATGTTGGTGACCAAAGTTGCCAAAACGTGTTTATTTGTGCTGAAAAACACGTTTTGACAACTTCTGCACACTGGGGTTAAGGGCTGACTCAGTGGGCTCTTCTGAGCCAGTCAGTTACACTGTGATTCCAGGAGTTGAGAAAACGCGTTTATTTCGGGCTGAAAAACACGTTTTGAAAAGTGTTCTGTTCCTGCCCTATAACTTACATGTTGTTGACCAAAGTTGCCAAAACGTGTTTATTTGTGCTGAAAAACACGTTTTGACAACTTCTGCACACTGGGGTTAAGGGCTGACTCAGTGGGCTCTTCTGAGCCAGTCAGTTACACTGTGATTCCAGGAGTTGAGAAAACGCGTTTATTTCGGGCTGAAAAACACGTTTTGAAAAGTGTTCTGTTCCTGCCCTATAACTTACATGTTGTTGACCAAAGTTGCCAAAACGTGTTTATTTGTGCTTAAAAACCCAGTCAGTTACACTGTGATTCCAAGGGTTGAGAAAACGCGTTTATTTCGGGCTGAAAAACACGTTTTGAAAAGTGTTCTGTTCCTGCCCTATAACTTACATGTTGTTGACCAAAGTTGCCAAAACGTGTTTATTTGTGCTGAAAAACACGTTTTGACAACTTCTGCACACTGGGGTTAAGGGCTGACTCAGTGGGCTCTTCTGAGCCAGTCAGTTACACTGTGATTCCAAGAGTTGAGAAAACGCGTTTATTTCGGGCTGAAAAACACGTTTTGAAAAGTGTTCTGTTCCTGCCCTATAACTTACATGTTGTTGACCAAAGTTGCCAAAACGTGTTTATTTGTGCTGAAAAACACGTTTTGACAACTTCTGCACACTGGGGTTAAGGGCTGACTCAGTGGGCTCTTCTGAGCCAGTCAGTTACACTGTGATTCCAGGAGTTGAGAAAACGCGTTTATTTCGGGCTGAAAAACACGTTTTGAAAAGTGTTCTGTTCCTGCCCTATAACTTACATGTTGGTGACCAAAGTTGCCAAAACGTGTTTATTTGTGCTGAAAAACACGTTTTGACAACTTCTGCACACTGGGGTTAAGGGCTGAATCAGTGGGCTCTTCTGAGCCAGTCAGTTACACTGTGATTCCAAGAGTTGAGAAAACGCGTTTATTTCGGGCTGAAAAACACGTTTTGAAAAGTGTTCTGTTCCTGCCCTATAACTTACATGTTGTTGACCAAAGTTGCCAAAACGTGTTTATTTGTGCTGAAAAACACGTTTTGACAACTTCTGCACACTGGGGTTAAGGGCTGACTCATTGGGCTCTTCTGAGCCAGTCAGTTACACTGTGATTCCAAGGGTTGAGAAAACGCGTTTATTTCGGGCTGAAAAACACGTTTTGAAAAGTGTTCTGTTCCTACCCTATAACTTACATGTTGTTGACCAAAGTTGCCAAAACGTGTTTATTTGTGCTGAAAAACACGTTTTGACAACTTCTGCACACTGGGGTTAAGGGCTGACTCAGTGGGCTCTTCTGAGCCAGTCAGTTACACTGTGATTCCAAGGGTTGAGAAAACGCGTTTATTTCGGGCTGAAAAACACGTTTTGAAAAGTGTTCTGTTCCTGCCCTATAACTTACATGTTGTTGACCAAAGTTGCCAAAACGTGTTTATTTGTGCTGAAAAACACGTTTTGACAACTTCTGCACACTGGGGTTAAGGGCTGACTCAGTGGGCTCTTCTGAGCCAGTCAGTTACACTGTGATTCCAGGAGTTGAGAAAACGCGTTTATTTCGGGCTGAAAAACACGTTTTGAAAAGTGTTCTGTTCCTGCCCTATAACTTACATGTTGTTGACCAAAGTTGCCAAAACGTGTTTATTTGTGCTGAAAAACACGTTTTGACAACTTCTGCACACTGGGGTTAAGGGCTGACTCAGTGGGCTCTTCTGAGCCAGTCAGTTACACTGTGATTCCAAGGGTTGAGAAAACGCGTTTATTTCGGGCTGAAAAACACGTTTTGAAAAGTGTTCTGTTCCTGCCCTATAACTTACATGTTGTTGACCAAAGTTGCCAAAACGTGTTTATTTGTGCTGAAAAACACGTTTTGACAACTCCTGCACACTGGGGTTAAGGGCTGACTCAGTGGGCTCTTCTGAGCCAGTCAGTTACACTGTGATTCCAAGAGTTGAGAAAACGCGTTTATTTCGGGCTGAAAAACACGTTTTGAAAAGTGTTCTGTTCCTGCCCTATAACTTACATGTTGGTGACCAAAGTTGCCAAAACGTGTTTATTTGTGCTTAAAAACACGTTTTGACAACTTCTGCACACTGGGGTTAAGGGCTGACTCAGTGGGCTCTTCTGAGCCAGTCAGTTACACTGTGATTCCAAGGGTTGAGAAAACGCGTTTTTTTCGGGCTGAAAAACACGTTTTGAAAAGTGTTCTGTTCCTGCCCTATAACTTACATGTTGGTGACCAAAGTTGCCAAAACGTGTTTATTTGTGCTGAAAAACACGTTTTGACAACTTCTGCACACTGGGGTTAAGGGCTGACTCAGTGGGCTCTTCTGAGCCAGTCAGTTACACTGTGATTCCAAGAGTTTAGAAAACGCGTTTATTTCGGGCTGAAAAACACGTTTTGAAAAGTGTTCTGTTCCTGCCCTATAACTTACATGTTGTTGACCAAAGTTGCCAAAACGTGTTTATTTGTGCTGAAAAACACGTTTTGACAACTTCTGCACACTGGGGTTAAGGGCTGACTCAGTGGGCTCTTCTGAGCCAGTCAGTTACACTGTGATTCCAGGAGTTGAGAAAACGCGTTTATTTCGGGCTGAAAAACACGTTTTGAAAAGTGTTCTGTTCCTGCCCTATAACTTACATGTTGGTGACCAAAGTTGCCAAAACGTGTTTATTTGTGCTTAAAAACACGTTTTGACAACTTCTGCACACTGGGGTTAAGGGCTGACTCAGTGGGCTCTTCTGAGCCAGTCAGTTACACTGTGATTCCAAGGGTTGAGAAAACGCGTTTATTTCGGGCTGAAAAACACGTTTTGAAAAGTGTTCTGTTCCTGCCCTATAACTTACATGTTGGTGACCAAAGTTGCCAAAACGTGTTTATTTGTGCTGAAAAACACGTTTTGACAACTTCTGCACACTGGGGTTAAGGGCTGACTCAGTGGGCTCTTCTGAGCCAGTCAGTTACACTGTGATTCCAAGGGTTGAGAAAACGCGTTTATTTCGGGCTGAAAAACACGTTTTGAAAAGTGTTCTGTTCCTGCCCTATAACTTACATGTTGTTGACCAAAGTTGCCAAAACGTGTTTATTTGTGCTGAAAAACACGTTTTGACAACTTCTGCACACTGGGGTTAAGGGCTGACTCAGTGGGCTCTTCTGAGCCAGTCAGTTACACTGTGATTCCAAGAGTTGAGAAAACGCGTTTATTTCGGGCTGAAAAACACGTTTTGAAAAGTGTTCTGTTCCTGCCCTATAACTTACATGTTGTTGACCAAAGTTGCCAAAACGTGTTTATTTGTGCTGAAAAACACGTTTTGACAACTTCTGCACACTGGGGTTAAGGGCTGACTCAGTGGGCTCTTCTGAGCCAGTAAGTTACACTGTGATTCCAGGAGTTGAGAAAACGCGTTTATTTCGGGCTGAAAAACACGTTTTGAAAAGTGTTCTGTTCCTGCCCTATAACTTACATGTTGGTGACCAAAGTTGCCAAAACGTGTTTATTTGTGCTGAAAAACACGTTTTGACAACTTCTGCACACTGGGGTTAAGGGCTGAATCAGTGGGCTCTTCTGAGCCAGTCAGTTACACTGTGATTCCAAGAGTTGAGAAAACGCGTTTATTTCGGGCTGAAAAACACGTTTTGAAAAGTGTTCTGTTCCTGCCCTATAACTTACATGTTGTTGACCAAAGTTGCCAAAACGTGTTTATTTGTGCTGAAAAACACGTTTTGACAACTTCTGCACACTGGGGTTAAGGGCTGACTCATTGGGCTCTTCTGAGCCAGTCAGTTACACTGTGATTCCAAGGGTTGAGAAAACGCGTTTATTTCGGGCTGAAAAACACGTTTTGAAAAGTGTTCTGTTCCTACCCTATAACTTACATGTTGTTGACCAAAGTTGCCAAAACGTGTTTATTTGTGCTGAAAAACACGTTTTGACAACTTCTGCACACTGGGGTTAAGGGCTGACTCAGTGGGCTCTTCTGAGCCAGTCAGTTACACTGTGATTCCAAGGGTTGAGAAAACGCGTTTATTTCGGGCTGAAAAACACGTTTTGAAAAGTGTTCTGTTCCTGCCCTATAACTTACATGTTGTTGACCAAAGTTGCCAAAACGTGTTTATTTGTGCTGAAAAACACGTTTTGACAACTTCTGCACACTGGGGTTAAGGGCTGACTCAGTGGGCTCTTCTGAGCCAGTCAGTTACACTGTGATTCCAGGAGTTGAGAAAACGCGTTTATTTCGGGCTGAAAAAAACGTTTTGAAAAGTGTTCTGTTCCTGCCCTATAACTTACATGTTGGTGACCAAAGTTGCCAAAACGTGTTTATTTGTGCTGAAAAACACGTTTTGACAACTTCTGCACACTGGGGTTAAGGGCTGACTCAGTGGGCTCTTCTGAGCCAGTCAGTTACACTGTGATTCCAAGGGTTGAGAAAACGCGTTTATTTCGGGCTGAAAAACACGTTTTGAAAAGTGTTCTGTTCCTGCCCTATAACTTACATGTTGTTGACCAAAGTTGCCAAAACGTGTTTATTTGTGCTGAAAAACACGTTTTGACAACTCCTGCACACTGGGGTTAAGGGCTGACTCAGTGGGCTCTTCTGAGCCAGTCAGTTACACTGTGATTCCAAGAGTTGAGAAAACGCGTTTATTTCGGGCTGAAAAACACGTTTTGAAAAGTGTTCTGTTCCTGCCCTATAACTTACATTTTGGTGACCAAAGTTGCCAAAACGTGTTTATTTGTGCTGAAAAACACGTTTTGACAACTTCTGCACACTGGGGTTAAGGGCTGAATCAGTGGGCTCTTCTGAGCCAGTCAGTTACACTGTGATTCCAAGAGTTGAGAAAACGCGTTTATTTCGGGCTGAAAAACACGTTTTGAAAAGTGTTCTGTTCCTGACCTATAACTTACATGTTGTTGACCAAAGTTGCCAAAACGTGTTTATTTGTGCTGAAAAACACGTTTTGACAACTTCTGCACACTGGGGTTAAGGGCTGACTCAGTGGGCTCTTCTGAGCCAGTCAGTTACACTGTGATTCCAAGGGTTGAGAAAACGCGTTTATTTCGGGCTGAAAAACACGTTTTGAAAAGTGTTCTGTTCCTGCCCTATAACTTACATGTTGTTGACCAAAGTTGCCAAAACGTGTTTATTTGTGCTGAAAAACACGTTTTGACAACTTCTGCACACTGGGGTTAAGGGCTGACTCAGTGGGCTCTTCTGAGCCAGTCAGTTACACTGTGATTCCAGGAGTTGAGAAAACGCGTTTATTTCGGGCTGAAAAACACGTTTTGAAAAGTGTTCTGTTCCTGCCCTATAACTTACATGTTGGTGACCAAAGTTGCCAAAACGTGTTTATTTGTGCTTAAAAACACGTTTTGACAACTTCTGCACACTGGGGTTAAGGGCTGACTCAGTGGGCTCTTCTGAGCCAGTCAGTTACACTGTGATTCCAAGGGTTGAGAAAACGCGTTTTTTTCGGGCTGAAAAACACGTTTTGAAAAGTGTTCTGTTCCTGCCCTATAACTTACATGTTGGTGACCAAAGTTGCCAAAACGTGTTTATTTGTGCTGAAAAACACGTTTTGACAACTTCTGCACACTGGGGTTAAGGGCTGACTCAGTGGGCTCTTCTGAGCCAGTCAGTTACACTGTGATTCCAAGGGTTGAGAAAACGCGTTTATTTCGGGCTGAAAAACACGTTTTGAAAAGTGTTCTGTTCCTGCCCTATAACTTACATGTTGTTGACCAAAGTTGCCAAAACGTGTTTATTTGTGCTGAAAAACACGTTTTGACAACTTCTGCACACTGGGGTTAAGGGCTGACTCAGTGGGCTCTTCTGAGCCAGTCAGTTACACTGTGATTCCAGGAGTTGAGAAAACGCGTTTATTTCGGGCTGAAAAACACGTTTTGAAAAGTGTTCTGTTCCTGCCCTATAACTTACATGTTGGTGACCAAAGTTGCCAAAACGTGTTTATTTGTGCTGAAAAACACGTTTTGACAACTTCTGCACACTGGGGTTAAGGGCTGAATCAGTGCGCTCTTCTGAGCCAGTCAGTTACACTGTGATTCCAAGGGTTGAGAAAACGCGTTTATTTCGGGCTGAAAAACACGTTTTGAAAAGTGTTCTGTTCCTGCCCTATAACTTACATGTTGGTGACCAAAGTTGCCAAAACGTGTTTATTTGTGCTGAAAAACACGTTTTGACAACTTCTGCACACTGGGGTTAAGGGCTGACTCAGTGGGCTCTTCTGAGCCAGTCAGTTACACTGTGATTCCAGGAGTTGAGAAAACGCGTTTATTTCGGGCTGAAAAACACGTTTTGAAAAGTGTTCTGTTCCTGCCCTATAACTTACATGTTGTTGACCAAAGTTGCCAAAACGTGTTTATTTGTGCTGAAAAACACGTTTTGACAACTTCTGCACACTGGGGTTAAGGGCTGACTCAGTGGGCTCTTCTGAGCCAGTCAGTTACACTGTGATTCCAGGAGTTGAGAAAACGCGTTTATTTCGGGCTGAAAAACACGTTTTGAAAAGTGTTCTGTTCCTGCCCTATAACTTACATGTTGGTGACCAAAGTTGCCAAGACGTGTTTATTTGTGCTTAAAAACACGTTTTGACAACTTTTGCACACTGGGGTTAAGGGCTGACTCAGTGGGCTCTTCTGAGCCAGTCAGTTACACTGTGATTCCAAGGGTTGAGAAAACGCATTTATTTCGGGCTGAAAAACACGTTTTGAAAAGTGTTCTGTTCCTGCCCTATAACTTACATGTTGGTGACCAAAGTTGCCAAAACGTGTTTATTTGTGCTGAAAAACACGTTTTGACAACTTCTGCACACTGGGGTTAAGGGCTGACTCAGTGGGCTCTTCTGAGCCAGTCAGTTACACTGTGATTCCAAGAGTTGAGAAAACGCGTTTATTTCGGGCTGAAAAACACGTTTTGAAAAGTGTTCTGTTCCTGCCCTATAACTTACATGTTGTTGACCAAAGTTGCCAAAACGTGTTTATTTGTGCTGAAAAACACGTTTTGACAACTTCTGCACACTGGGGTTAAGGGCTGACTCAGTGGGCTCTTCTGAGCCAGTCAGTTACACTGTGATTCCAGGAGTTGAGAAAACGCGTTTATTTCGGGCTGAAAAACACGTTTTGAAAAGTGTTCTGTTCCTGCCCTATAACTTACATGTTGGTGACCAAAGTTGCCAAGACGTGTTTATTTGTGCTTAAAAACACGTTTTGACAACTTTTGCACACTGGGGTTAAGGGCTGACTCAGTGGGCTCTTCTGAGCCAGTCAGTTACACTGTGATTCCAAGGGTTGAGAAAACGCGTTTATTTCGGGCTGAAAAACACGTTTTGAAAAGTGTTCTGTTCCTGCCCTATAACTTACATGTTGGTGACCAAAGTTGCCAAAACGTGTTTATTTGTGCTGAAAAACACGTTTTGACAACTTCTGCACACTGGGGTTAAGGGCTGAATCAGTGGGCTCTTCTGAGCCAGTCAGTTACACTGTGATTCCAAGGGTTGAGAAAACGCGTTTATTTCGGGCTGAAAACACGTTTTGAAAAGTGTTCTGTTCCTGCCCTATAACTTACATGTTGGTGACCAAAGTTGCCAAAACGTGTTTATTTGTGCTTAAAAACACGTTTTGAAAACTTCTGCACACTGGGGTTAAGGGCTGACTCAGTGGGCTCTTCTGAGCCAGTCAGTTACACTGTGATTCAAAGGGTTGAGAAAACGCGTTTATTTCGGGCTGAAAAACACGTTTTGAAAAGTGTTCTGTTCCTGCCCTATAACTTACATGTTGGTGACCAAAGTTGCCAAAACGTGTTTCTTTGTGCTGAAAAACACGTTTTGACAACTTCTGCACACTGGGGTTAAGGGATGACTCAGTGAGCTCTTCTGAGCCAGTCAGTTACACTGTGATTCCAGGAGTTGAGAAAACGCGTTTATTTCGGGCTGAAAAACACGTTTTGAAAAGTGTTCTGTTCCTGCCCTATAACTTACATGTTGTTGACCAAAGTTGCCAAAACGTGTTTATTTGTGCTGAAAAACACGTTTTGACAACTTCTGCACACTGGGGTTAAGGGATGACTCAGTGGGCTCTTCTGAGCCAGTCAGTTACACTGTGATTCCAGGAGTTGAGAAAACGCGTTTATTTCGGGCTGAAAAACACGTTTTGAAAAGTGTTCTGTTCCTGCCCTATAACTTACATGTTGTTGACCAAAGTTGCCAAAACGTGTTTATTTGTGCTGAAAAACACGTTTTGACAACTTCTGCACACTGGGGTTAAGGGATGACTCAGTGGGCTCTTCTGAGCCAGTCAGTTACACTGTGATTCCAGGAGTTGAGAAAACGCGTTTATTTCGGGCTGAAAAACACGTTTTGAAAGTGTTCTGTTCCTGCCCTATAACTTACATGTTGGTGACCAAAGTTGCCAAAACGTGTTTATTTGTGCTTAAAAACACGTTTTGACAACTTCTGCACACTGGGGTTAAGGGCTGACTCAGTGGGCTCTTCTGAGCCAGTCAGTTACACTGTGATTCCAGGAGTTGAGAAAACGCGTTTATTTCGGGCTGAAAAACACGTTTTGAAAAGTGTTCTGTTCCTGCCCTATAACTTACATGTTGGTGACCAAAGTTGCCAAAACGTGTTTATTTGTGCTTAAAAACACGTTTTGACAACTTCTGCACACTGGGGTTAAGGGCTGACTCAGTGGGCTCTTCTGAGCCAGTCAGTTACACTGTGATTCCAAGGGTTGAGAAAACGCGTTTATTTCGGGCTGAAAAACACGTTTTGAAAAGTGTTCTGTTCCTGCCCTATAACTTACATGTTGTTGACCAAAGTTGCCAAAACGTGTTTATTTGTGCTGAAAAACACGTTTTGACAACTTCTGCACACTGGGGTTAAGGGCTGACTCAGTGGGCTCTTCTGAGCCAGTCAGTTACACTGTGATTCCAGGAGTTGAGAAAACGCGTTTATTTCGGGCTGAAAAACACGTTTTGAAAAGTGTTCTGTTCCTGCCCTATAACTTACATGTTGTTGACCAAAGTTGCCAAAACGTGTTTATTTGTGCTGAAAAACACGTTTTGACAACTTCTGCACACTGGGGTTAAGGGCTGACTCAGTGGGCTCTTCTGAGCCAGTCAGTTACACTGTGATTCCAGGAGTTGAGAAAACGCGTTTATTTCGGGCTGAAAAACACGTTTTGAAAAGTGTTCTGTTTCTGCCCTATAACTTACATGTTGTTGACCAAAGTTGCCAAAACGTGTTTATTTGTGCTGAAAAACACGTTTTGACAACTTCTGCACACTGGGGTTAAGGGCTGACTCAGTGGGCTCTTCTGAGCCAGTCAGTTACACTGTGATTCCAAGGGTTGAGAAAACGCGTTTATTTCGGGCTGAAAAACACGTTTTGAAAAGTGTTCTGTTCCTGCCCTATAACTTACATGTTGTTGACCAAAGTTGCCAAAACGTGTTTATTTGTGCTGAAAAACACGTTTTGACAACTCCTGCACACTGGGGTTAAGGGCTGACTCAGTGGGCTCTTCTGAGCCAGTCAGTTACACTGTGATTCCAAGAGTTGAGAAAACGCGTTTATTTCGGGCTGAAAAACACGTTTTGAAAAGTGTTCTGTTCCTGCCCTATAACTTACATTTTGGTGACCAAAGTTGCCAAAACGTGTTTATTTGTGCTGAAAAACACGTTTTGACAACTTCTGCACACTGGGGTTAAGGGCTGACTCAGTGGGCTCTTCTGAGCCAGTCAGTTACACTGTGATTCCAGGAGTTGAGAAAACGCGTTTATTTCGGGCTGAAAAACACGTTTTGAAAAGTGTTCTGTTCCTGCCCTATAACTTACATGTTGGTGACCAAAGTTGCCAAAACGTGTTTATTTGTGCTGAAAAACACGTTTTGACAACTTCTGCACACTGGGGTTAAGGGCTGAATCAGTGGGCTCTTCTGAGCCAGTCAGTTACACTGTGATTCCAAGAGTTGAGAAAACGCGTTTATTTCGGGCTGAAAAACACGTTTTGAAAAGTGTTCTGTTCCTGACCTATAACTTACATGTTGGTGACCAAAGTTGCCAAAACGTGTTTATTTGTGCTGAAAAACACGTTTTGACAACTTCTGCACACTGGGGTTAAGGGCTGACTCAGTGGGCTCTTCTGAGCCAGTCAGTTACACTGTGATTCCAGGAGTTGAGAAAACGCGTTTATTTCGGGCTGAAAAACACGTTTTGAAAAGTGTTCTGTTCCTGCCCTATAACTTACATGTTGGTGACCAAAGTTGCCAAAACGTGTTTATTTGTGCTTAAAAACACGTTTTGACAACTTCTGCACACTGGGGTTAAGGGCTGACTCAGTGGGCTCTTCTGAGCCAGTCAGTTACACTGTGATTCCAAGGGTTGAGAAAACGCGTTTTTTTCGGGCTGAAAAACACGTTTTGAAAAGTGTTCTGTTCCTGCCCTATAACTTACATGTTGGTGACCAAAGTTGCCAAAACGTGTTTATTTGTGCTGAAAAACACGTTTTGACAACTTCTGCACACTGGGGTTAAGGGCTGACTCAGTGGGCTCTTCTGAGCCAGTCAGTTACACTGTGATTCCAAGAGTTTAGAAAACGCGTTTATTTCGGGCTGAAAAACACGTTTTGAAAAGTGTTCTGTTCCTGCCCTATAACTTACATGTTGTTGACCAAAGTTGCCAAAACGTGTTTATTTGTGCTGAAAAACACGTTTTGACAACTTCTGCACACTGGGGTTAAGGGCTGACTCAGTGGGCTCTTCTGAGCCAGTCAGTTACACTGTGATTCCAGGAGTTGAGAAAACGCGTTTATTTCGGGCTGAAAAACACGTTTTGAAAAGTGTTCTGTTCCTGCCCTATAACTTACATGTTGGTGACCAAAGTTGCCAAAACGTGTTTATTTGTGCTGAAAAACACGTTTTGACAACTTCTGCACACTGGGGTTAAGGGCTGACTCAGTGGGCTCTTCTGAGCCAGTCAGTTACACTGTGATTCCAAGGGTTGAGAAAACGCGTTTATTTCGGGCTGAAAAACACGTTTTGAAAAGTGTTCTGTTCCTGCCCTATAACTTACATGTTGTTGACCAAAGTTGCCAAAACGTGTTTATTTGTGCTGAAAAACACGTTTTGACAACTTCTGCACACTGGGGTTAAGGGCTGACTCAGTGGGCTCTTCTGAGCCAGTCAGTTACACTGTGATTCCAAGAGTTGAGAAAACGCGTTTATTTCGGGCTGAAAAACACGTTTTGAAAAGTGTTCTGTTCCTGCCCTATAACTTACATGTTGTTGACCAAAGTTGCCAAAACGTGTTTATTTGTGCTGAAAAACACGTTTTGACAACTTCTGCACACTGGGGTTAAGGGCTGACTCAGTGGGCTCTTCTGAGCCAGTCAGTTACACTGTGATTCCAGGAGTTGAGAAAACGCGTTTATTTCGGGCTGAAAAACACGTTTTGAAAAGTGTTCTGTTCCTGCCCTATAACTTACATGTTGTTGACCAAAGTTGCCAAAACGTGTTTATTTGTGCTGAAAAACACGTTTTGACAACTTCTGCACACTGGGGTTAAGGGCTGACTCAGTGGGCTCTTCTGAGCCAGTCAGTTACACTGTGATTCCAGGAGTTGAGAAAACGCGTTTATTTCGGGCTGAAAAACACGTTTTGAAAAGTGTTCTGTTTCTGCCCTATAACTTACATGTTGTTGACCAAAGTTGCCAAAACGTGTTTATTTGTGCTGAAAAACACGTTTTGACAACTTCTGCACACTGGGGTTAAGGGCTGACTCAGTGGGCTCTTCTGAGCCAGTCAGTTACACTGTGATTCCAAGGGTTGAGAAAACGCGTTTATTTCGGGCTGAAAAACACGTTTTGAAAAGTGTTCTGTTCCTGCCCTATAACTTACATGTTGTTGACCAAAGTTGCCAAAACGTGTTTATTTGTGCTGAAAAACACGTTTTGACAACTCCTGCACACTGGGGTTAAGGGCTGACTCAGTGGGCTCTTCTGAGCCAGTCAGTTACACTGTGATTCCAAGAGTTGAGAAAACGCGTTTATTTCGGGCTGAAAAACACGTTTTGAAAAGTGTTCTGTTCCTGCCCTATAACTTACATTTTGGTGACCAAAGTTGCCAAAACGTGTTTATTTGTGCTGAAAAACACGTTTTGACAACTTCTGCACACTGGGGTTAAGGGCTGACTCAGTGGGCTCTTCTGAGCCAGTCAGTTACACTGTGATTCCAGGAGTTGAGAAAACGCGTTTATTTCGGGCTGAAAAACACGTTTTGAAAAGTGTTCTGTTCCTGCCCTATAACTTACATGTTGGTGACCAAAGTTGCCAAAACGTGTTTATTTGTGCTGAAAAACACGTTTTGACAACTTCTGCACACTGGGGTTAAGGGCTGAATCAGTGGGCTCTTCTGAGCCAGTCAGTTACACTGTGATTCCAAGAGTTGAGAAAACGCGTTTATTTCGGGCTGAAAAACACGTTTTGAAAAGTGTTCTGTTCCTGACCTATAACTTACATGTTGGTGACCAAAGTTGCCAAAACGTGTTTATTTGTGCTGAAAAACACGTTTTGACAACTTCTGCACACTGGGGTTAAGGGCTGACTCAGTGGGCTCTTCTGAGCCAGTCAGTTACACTGTGATTCCAGGAGTTGAGAAAACGCGTTTATTTCGGGCTGAAAAACACGTTTTGAAAAGTGTTCTGTTCCTGCCCTATAACTTACATGTTGGTGACCAAAGTTGCCAAAACGTGTTTATTTGTGCTTAAAAACACGTTTTGACAACTTCTGCACACTGGGGTTAAGGGCTGACTCAGTGGGCTCTTCTGAGCCAGTCAGTTACACTGTGATTCCAAGGGTTGAGAAAACGCGTTTTTTTCGGGCTGAAAAACACGTTTTGAAAAGTGTTCTGTTCCTGCCCTATAACTTACATGTTGGTGACCAAAGTTGCCAAAACGTGTTTATTTGTGCTGAAAAACACGTTTTGACAACTTCTGCACACTGGGGTTAAGGGCTGACTCAGTGGGCTCTTCTGAGCCAGTCAGTTACACTGTGATTCCAAGAGTTTAGAAAACGCGTTTATTTCGGGCTGAAAAACACGTTTTGAAAAGTGTTCTGTTCCTGCCCTATAACTTACATGTTGTTGACCAAAGTTGCCAAAACGTGTTTATTTGTGCTGAAAAACACGTTTTGACAACTTCTGCACACTGGGGTTAAGGGCTGACTCAGTGGGCTCTTCTGAGCCAGTCAGTTACACTGTGATTCCAGGAGTTGAGAAAACGCGTTTATTTCGGGCTGAAAAACACGTTTTGAAAAGTGTTCTGTTCCTGCCCTATAACTTACATGTTGGTGACCAAAGTTGCCAAAACGTGTTTATTTGTGCTGAAAAACACGTTTTGACAACTTCTGCACACTGGGGTTAAGGGCTGACTCAGTGGGCTCTTCTGAGCCAGTCAGTTACACTGTGATTCCAAGGGTTGAGAAAACGCGTTTATTTCGGGCTGAAAAACACGTTTTGAAAAGTGTTCTGTTCCTGCCCTATAACTTACATGTTGTTGACCAAAGTTGCCAAAACGTGTTTATTTGTGCTGAAAAACACGTTTTGACAACTTCTGCACACTGGGGTTAAGGGCTGACTCAGTGGGCTCTTCTGAGCCAGTCAGTTACACTGTGATTCCAAGAGTTGAGAAAACGCGTTTATTTCGGGCTGAAAAACACGTTTTGAAAAGTGTTCTGTTCCTGCCCTATAACTTACATGTTGTTGACCAAAGTTGCCAAAACGTGTTTATTTGTGCTGAAAAACACGTTTTGACAACTTCTGCACACTGGGGTTAAGGGCTGACTCAGTGGGCTCTTCTGAGCCAGTCAGTTACACTGTGATTCCAGGAGTTGAGAAAACGCGTTTATTTCGGGCTGAAAAACACGTTTTGAAAAGTGTTCTGTTCCTGCCCTATAACTTACATGTTGTTGACCAAAGTTGCCAAAACGTGTTTATTTGTGCTGAAAAACACGTTTTGACAACTTCTGCACACTGGGGTTAAGGGCTGACTCAGTGGGCTCTTCTGAGCCAGTCAGTTACACTGTGATTCCAAGGGTTGAGAAAACGCGTTTATTTCGGGCTGAAAAACACGTTTTGAAAAGTGTTCTGTTCCTGCCCTATAACTTACATGTTGTTGACCAAAGTTGCCAAAACGTGTTTATTTGTGCTGAAAAACACGTTTTGACAACTTCTGCACACTGGGGTTAAGGGCTGACTCAGTGGGCTCTTCTGAGCCAGTCAGTTACACTGTGATTCCAGGAGTTGAGAAAACGCGTTTATTTCGGGCTGAAAAAAACGTTTTGAAAAGTGTTCTGTTCCTGCCCTATAACTTACATGTTGGTGACCAAAGTTGCCAAAACGTGTTTATTTGTGCTGAAAAACACGTTTTGACAACTTCTGCACACTGGGGTTAAGGGCTGACTCAGTGGGCTCTTCTGAGCCAGTCAGTTACACTGTGATTCCAAGGGTTGAGAAAACGCGTTTATTTCGGGCTGAAAAACACGTTTTGAAAAGTGTTCTGTTCCTGCCCTATAACTTACATGTTGTTGACCAAAGTTGCCAAAACGTGTTTATTTGTGCTGAAAAACACGTTTTGACAACTCCTGCACACTGGGGTTAAGGGCTGACTCAGTGGGCTCTTCTGAGCCAGTCAGTTACACTGTGATTCCAAGAGTTGAGAAAACGCGTTTATTTCGGGCTGAAAAACACGTTTTGAAAAGTGTTCTGTTCCTGCCCTATAACTTACATTTTGGTGACCAAAGTTGCCAAAACGTGTTTATTTGTGCTGAAAAACACGTTTTGACAACTTCTGCACACTGGGGTTAAGGGCTGACTCAGTGGGCTCTTCTGAGCCAGTCAGTTACACTGTGATTCCAGGAGTTGAGAAAACGCGTTTATTTCGGGCTGAAAAACACGTTTTGAAAAGTGTTCTGTTCCTGCCCTATAACTTACATGTTGGTGACCAAAGTTGCCAAAACGTGTTTATTTGTGCTGAAAAACACGTTTTGACAACTTCTGCACACTGGGGTTAAGGGCTGAATCAGTGGGCTCTTCTGAGCCAGTCAGTTACACTGTGATTCCAAGAGTTGAGAAAACGCGTTTATTTCGGGCTGAAAAACACGTTTTGAAAAGTGTTCTGTTCCTGACCTATAACTTACATGTTGTTGACCAAAGTTGCCAAAACGTGTTTATTTGTGCTGAAAAACACGTTTTGACAACTTCTGCACACTGGGGTTAAGGGCTGACTCAGTGGGCTCTTCTGAGCCAGTCAGTTACACTGTGATTCCAGGAGTTGAGAAAACGCGTTTATTTCGGGCTGAAAAACACGTTTTGAAAAGTGTTCTGTTCCTGCCCTATAACTTACATGTTGGTGACCAAAGTTGCCAAAACGTGTTTATTTGTGCTTAAAAACACGTTTTGACAACTTCTGCACACTGGGGTTAAGGGCTGACTCAGTGGGCTCTTCTGAGCCAGTCAGTTACACTGTGATTCCAAGGGTTGAGAAAACGCGTTTATTTCGGGCTGAAAAACACGTTTTGAAAAGTGTTCTGTTCCTGCCCTATAACTTACATGTTGTTGACCAAAGTTGCCAAAACGTGTTTATTTGTGCTGAAAAACACGTTTTGACAACTTCTGCACACTGGGGTTAAGGGCTGACTCAGTGGGCTCTTCTGAGCCAGTCAGTTACACTGTGATTCCAGGAGTTGAGAAAACGCGTTTATTTCGGGCTGAAAAACACGTTTTGAAAAGTGTTCTGTTCCTGCCCTATAACTTACATGTTGGTGACCAAAGTTGCCAAAACGTGTTTATTTGTGCTGAAAAACACGTTTTGACAACTTCTGCACACTGGGGTTAAGGGCTGAATCAGTGCGCTCTTCTGAGCCAGTCAGTTACACTGTGATTCCAAGGGTTGAGAAAACGCGTTTATTTCGGGCTGAAAAACACGTTTTGAAAAGTGTTCTGTTCCTGCCCTATAACTTACATGTTGGTGACCAAAGTTGCCAAAACGTGTTTATTTGTGCTGAAAAACACGTTTTGACAACTTCTGCACACTGGGGTTAAGGGCTGACTCAGTGGGCTCTTCTGAGCCAGTCAGTTACACTGTGATTCCAGGAGTTGAGAAAACGCGTTTATTTCGGGCTGAAAAACACGTTTTGAAAAGTGTTCTGTTCCTGCCCTATAACTTACATGTTGTTGACCAAAGTTGCCAAAACGTGTTTATTTGTGCTGAAAAACACGTTTTGACAACTTCTGCACACTGGGGTTAAGGGCTGACTCAGTGGGCTCTTCTGAGCCAGTCAGTTACACTGTGATTCCAGGAGTTGAGAAAACGCGTTTATTTCGGGCTGAAAAACACGTTTTGAAAAGTGTTCTGTTCCTGCCCTATAACTTACATGTTGGTGACCAAAGTTGCCAAGACGTGTTTATTTGTGCTTAAAAACACGTTTTGACAACTTTTGCACACTGGGGTTAAGGGCTGACTCAGTGGGCTCTTCTGAGCCAGTCAGTTACACTGTGATTCCAAGGGTTGAGAAAACGCATTTATTTCGGGCTGAAAAACACGTTTTGAAAAGTGTTCTGTTCCTGCCCTATAACTTACATGTTGGTGACCAAAGTTGCCAAAACGTGTTTATTTGTGCTGAAAAACACGTTTTGACAACTTCTGCACACTGGGGTTAAGGGCTGACTCAGTGGGCTCTTCTGAGCCAGTCAGTTACACTGTGATTCCAAGAGTTGAGAAAACGCGTTTATTTCGGGCTGAAAAACACGTTTTGAAAAGTGTTCTGTTCCTGCCCTATAACTTACATGTTGTTGACCAAAGTTGCCAAAACGTGTTTATTTGTGCTGAAAAACACGTTTTGACAACTTCTGCACACTGGGGTTAAGGGCTGACTCAGTGGGCTCTTCTGAGCCAGTCAGTTACACTGTGATTCCAGGAGTTGAGAAAACGCGTTTATTTCGGGCTGAAAAACACGTTTTGAAAAGTGTTCTGTTCCTGCCCTATAACTTACATGTTGGTGACCAAAGTTGCCAAGACGTGTTTATTTGTGCTTAAAAACACGTTTTGACAACTTTTGCACACTGGGGTTAAGGGCTGACTCAGTGGGCTCTTCTGAGCCAGTCAGTTACACTGTGATTCCAAGGGTTGAGAAAACGCGTTTATTTCGGGCTGAAAAACACGTTTTGAAAAGTGTTCTGTTCCTGCCCTATAACTTACATGTTGGTGACCAAAGTTGCCAAAACGTGTTTATTTGTGCTGAAAAACACGTTTTGACAACTTCTGCACACTGGGGTTAAGGGCTGAATCAGTGGGCTCTTCTGAGCCAGTCAGTTACACTGTGATTCCAAGGGTTGAGAAAACGCGTTTATTTCGGGCTGAAAAACACGTTTTGAAAAGTGTTCTGTTCCTGCCCTATAACTTACATGTTGGTGACCAAAGTTGCCAAAACGTGTTTATTTGTGCTTAAAAACACGTTTTGAAAACTTCTGCACACTGGGGTTAAGGGCTGACTCAGTGGGCTCTTCTGAGCCAGTCAGTTACACTGTGATTCAAAGGGTTGAGAAAACGCGTTTATTTCGGGCTGAAAAACACGTTTTGAAAAGTGTTCTGTTCCTGCCCTATAACTTACATGTTGGTGACCAAAGTTGCCAAAACGTGTTTCTTTGTGCTGAAAAACACGTTTTGACAACTTCTGCACACTGGGGTTAAGGGATGACTCAGTGAGCTCTTCTGAGCCAGTCAGTTACACTGTGATTCCAGGAGTTGAGAAAACGCGTTTATTTCGGGCTGAAAAACACGTTTTGAAAAGTGTTCTGTTCCTGCCCTATAACTTACATGTTGTTGACCAAAGTTGCCAAAACGTGTTTATTTGTGCTGAAAAACACGTTTTGACAACTTCTGCACACTGGGGTTAAGGGATGACTCAGTGGGCTCTTCTGAGCCAGTCAGTTACACTGTGATTCCAGGAGTTGAGAAAACGCGTTTATTTCGGGCTGAAAAACACGTTTTGAAAAGTGTTCTGTTCCTGCCCTATAACTTACATGTTGTTGACCAAAGTTGCCAAAACGTGTTTATTTGTGCTGAAAAACACGTTTTGACAACTTCTGCACACTGGGGTTAAGGGATGACTCAGTGGGCTCTTCTGAGCCAGTCAGTTACACTGTGATTCCAGGAGTTGAGAAAACGCGTTTATTTCGGGCTGAAAAACACGTTTTGAAAGTGTTCTGTTCCTGCCCTATAACTTACATGTTGGTGACCAAAGTTGCCAAAACGTGTTTATTTGTGCTTAAAAACACGTTTTGACAACTTCTGCACACTGGGGTTAAGGGCTGACTCAGTGGGCTCTTCTGAGCCAGTTACACTGTGATTCCAGGAGTTGAGAAAACGCGTTTATTTCGGGCTGAAAAACACGTTTTGAAAAGTGTTCTGTTCCTGCCCTATAACTTACATGTTGGTGACCAAAGTTGCCAAAACGTGTTTATTTGTGCTTAAAAACACGTTTTGACAACTTCTGCACACTGGGGTTAAGGGCTGACTCAGTGGGCTCTTCTGAGCCAGTCAGTTACACTGTGATTCCAAGGGTTGAGAAAACGCGTTTATTTCGGGCTGAAAAACACGTTTTGAAAAGTGTTCTGTTCCTGCCCTATAACTTACATGTTGTTGACCAAAGTTGCCAAAACGTGTTTATTTGGGCTGAAAAACACGTTTTGACAACTTCTGCACACTGGGGTTAAGGGCTGACTCAGTGGGCTCTTCTGAGCCAGTCAGTTACACTGTGATTCCAGGAGTTGAGAAAACGCGTTTATTTCGGGCTGAAAAACACGTTTTGAAAAGTGTTCTGTTCCTGCCCTATAACTTACATGTTGTTGACCAAAGTTGCCAAAACGTGTTTATTTGTGCTGAAAAACACGTTTTGACAACTTCTGCACACTGGGGTTAAGGGCTGACTCAGTGGGCTCTTCTGAGCCAGTCAGTTACACTGTGATTCCAGGAGTTGAGAAAACGCGTTTATTTCGGGCTGAAAAACACGTTTTGAAAAGTGTTCTGTTTCTGCCCTATAACTTACATGTTGTTGACCAAAGTTGCCAAAACGTGTTTATTTGTGCTGAAAAACACGTTTTGACAACTTCTGCACACTGGGGTTAAGGGCTGACTCAGTGGGCTCTTCTGAGCCAGTCAGTTACACTGTGATTCCAGGAGTTGAGAAAACGCGTTTATTTCGGGCTGAAAAACACGTTTTGAAAAGTGTTCTGTTCCTGCCCTATAACTTACATGTTGGTGACCAAAGTTGCCAAAACGTGTTTATTTGTGCTTAAAAACACGTTTTGACAACTTCTGCACACTGGGGTTAAGGGCTGACTCAGTGGGCTCTTCTGAGCCAGTCAGTTACACTGTGATTCCAGGAGTTGAGAAAACGCGTTTATTTCGGGCTGAAAAACACGTTTTGAAAAGTGTTCTGTTCCTGCCCTATAACTTACATGTTGGTGACCAAAGTTGCCAAAACGTGTTTATTTGTGCTTAAAAACACGTTTTGACAACTTCTGCACACTGGGGTTAAGGGCTGATTCAGTGGGCTCTTCTGAGCCAGTCAGTTACACTGTGATTCCAGGAGTTGAGAAAACGCGTTTATTTCGGGCTGAAAAACACGTTTTGAAAAGTGTTCTGTTCCTGCCCTATAACTTACATGTTGGTGACCAAAGTTGCCAAAACGTGTTTATTTGTGCTGAAAAACACGTTTTGACAACTTCTGCACACTGGGGTTAAGGGCTGACTCAGTGGGCTCTTCTGAGCCAGTCAGTTACACTGTGATTCCAGGAGTTGAGAAAACGCGTTTATTTCGGGCTGAAAAACACGTTTTGAAAAGTGTTCTGTTCCTGCCCTATAACTTACATGTTGTTGACCAAAGTTGCCAAAACGTGTTTATTTGTGCTGAAAAACACGTTTTGACAACTTCTGCACACTGGGGTTAAGGGCTGACTCAGTGGGCTCTTCTGAGCCAGTCAGTTACACTGTGATTCCAGGAGTTGAGAAAACGCGTTTATTTCGGGCTGAAAAACACGTTTTGAAAAGTGTTCTGTTCCTGCCCTATAACTTACATGTTGGTGACCAAAGTTGCCAAGACGTGTTTATTTGTGCTTAAAAACACGTTTTGACAACTTTTGCACACTGGGGTTAAGGGCTGACTCAGTGGGCTCTTCTGAGCCAGTCAGTTACACTGTGATTCCAAGGGTTGAGAAAACGCATTTATTTCGGGCTGAAAAACACGTTTTGAAAAGTGTTCTGTTCCTGCCCTATAACTTACATGTTGGTGACCAAAGTTGCCAAAACGTGTTTATTTGTGCTGAAAAACACGTTTTGACAACTTCTGCACACTGGGGTTAAGGGCTGACTCAGTGGGCTCTTCTGAGCCAGTCAGTTACACTGTGATTCCAAGAGTTGAGAAAACGCGTTTATTTCGGGCTGAAAAACACGTTTTGAAAAGTGTTCTGTTCCTGCCCTATAACTTACATGTTGTTGACCAAAGTTGCCAAAACGTGTTTATTTGTGCTGAAAAACACGTTTTGACAACTTCTGCACACTGGGGTTAAGGGCTGACTCAGTGGGCTCTTCTGAGCCAGTCAGTTACACTGTGATTCCAGGAGTTGAGAAAACGCGTTTATTTCGGGCTGAAAAACACGTTTTGAAAAGTGTTCTGTTCCTGCCCTATAACTTACATGTTGGTGACCAAAGTTGCCAAGACGTGTTTATTTGTGCTTAAAAACACGTTTTGACAACTTTTGCACACTGGGGTTAAGGGCTGACTCAGTGGGCTCTTCTGAGCCAGTCAGTTACACTGTGATTCCAAGGGTTGAGAAAACGCGTTTATTTCGGGCTGAAAAACACGTTTTGAAAAGTGTTCTGTTCCTGCCCTATAACTTACATGTTGGTGACCAAAGTTGCCAAAACGTGTTTATTTGTGCTGAAAAACACGTTTTGACAACTTCTGCACACTGGGGTTAAGGGCTGAATCAGTGGGCTCTTCTGAGCCAGTCAGTTACACTGTGATTCCAAGGGTTGAGAAAACGCGTTTATTTCGGGCTGAAAAACACGTTTTGAAAAGTGTTCTGTTCCTGCCCTATAACTTACATGTTGGTGACCAAAGTTGCCAAAACGTGTTTATTTGTGCTTAAAAACACGTTTTGAAAACTTCTGCACACTGGGGTTAAGGGCTGACTCAGTGGGCTCTTCTGAGCCAGTCAGTTACACTGTGATTCAAAGGGTTGAGAAAACGCGTTTATTTCGGGCTGAAAAACACGTTTTGAAAAGTGTTCTGTTCCTGCCCTATAACTTACATGTTGGTGACCAAAGTTGCCAAAACGTGTTTCTTTGTGCTGAAAAACACGTTTTGACAACTTCTGCACACTGGGGTTAAGGGATGACTCAGTGAGCTCTTCTGAGCCAGTCAGTTACACTGTGATTCCAGGAGTTGAGAAAACGCGTTTATTTCGGGCTGAAAAACACGTTTTGAAAAGTGTTCTGTTCCTGCCCTATAACTTACATGTTGTTGACCAAAGTTGCCAAAACGTGTTTATTTGTGCTGAAAAACACGTTTTGACAACTTCTGCACACTGGGGTTAAGGGATGACTCAGTGGGCTCTTCTGAGCCAGTCAGTTACACTGTGATTCCAGGAGTTGAGAAAACGCGTTTATTTCGGGCTGAAAAACACGTTTTGAAAAGTGTTCTGTTCCTGCCCTATAACTTACATGTTGTTGACCAAAGTTGCCAAAACGTGTTTATTTGTGCTGAAAAACACGTTTTGACAACTTCTGCACACTGGGGTTAAGGGATGACTCAGTGGGCTCTTCTGAGCCAGTCAGTTACACTGTGATTCCAGGAGTTGAGAAAACGCGTTTATTTCGGGCTGAAAAACACGTTTTGAAAGTGTTCTGTTCCTGCCCTATAACTTACATGTTGGTGACCAAAGTTGCCAAAACGTGTTTATTTGTGCTTAAAAACACGTTTTGACAACTTCTGCACACTGGGGTTAAGGGCTGACTCAGTGGGCTCTTCTGAGCCAGTCAGTTACACTGTGATTCCAGGAGTTGAGAAAACGCATTTATTTCGGGCTGAAAAACACGTTTTGAAAAGTGTTCTGTTCCTGCCCTATAACTTACATGTTGGAGACCAAAGTTGCCAAAACGTGTTTATTTGTGCTTAAAAACACGTTTTGACAACTTCTGCACACTGGGGTTAAGGGCTGACTCAGTGGGCTCTTCTGAGCCAGTCAGTTACACTGTGATTCCAAGGGTTGAGAAAACGCGTTTATTTCGTGCTGAAAAACACGTTTTGAAAAGTGTTCTGTTCCTGCCCTATAACTTACATGTTGTTGACCAAAGTTGCCAAAACGTGTTTATTTGGGCTGAAAAACACGTTTTGACAACTTCTGCACACTGGGGTTAAGGGCTGACTCAGTGGGCTCTTCTGAGCCAGTCAGTTACACTGTGATTCCAGGAGTTGAGAAAACGCGTTTATTTCGGGCTGAAAAACACGTTTTGAAAAGTGTTCTGTTCCTGCCCTATAACTTACATGTTGTTGACCAAAGTTGCCAAAACGTGTTTATTTGTGCTGAAAAACACGTTTTGACAACTTCTGCACACTGGGGTTAAGGGCTGACTCAGTGGGCTCTTCTGAGCCAGTCAGTTACACTGTGATTCCAGGAGTTGAGAAAACGCGTTTATTTCGGGCTGAAAAACACGTTTTGAAAAGTGTTCTGTTTCTGCCCTATAACTTACATGTTGTTGACCAAAGTTGCCAAAACGTGTTTATTTGTGCTGAAAAACACGTTTTGACAACTTCTGCACACTGGGGTTAAGGGCTGACTCAGTGGGCTCTTCTGAGCCAGTCAGTTACACTGTGATTCCAGGAGTTGAGAAAACGCGTTTATTTCGGGCTGAAAAACACGTTTTGAAAAGTGTTCTGTTCCTGCCCTATAACTTACATGTTGGTGACCAAAGTTGCCAAAACGTGTTTATTTGTGCTTAAAAACACGTTTTGACAACTTCTGCACACTGGGGTTAAGGGCTGACTCAGTGGGCTCTTCTGAGCCAGTCAGTTACACTGTGATTCCAAGGGTTGAGAAAACGCGTTTATTTTGGGCTGAAAAACACGTTTTGAAAAGTGTTCTGTTCCTGCCCTATAACTTACATGTTGGTGACCAAAGTTGCCAAAACGTGTTTATTTGTGCTGAAAAACACGTTTTGACAACTTCTGCACACTGGGGTTAAGGGCTGACTCAGTGGGCTCTTCTGAGCCAGTCAGTTACACTGTGATTCCAAGGGTTGAGAAAACGCGTTTATTTCGGGCTGAAAAACACGTTTTGAAAAGTGTTCTGTTCCTGCCCTATAACTTACATGTTGTTGACCAAAGTTGCCAAAACGTGTTTATTTGTGCTGAAAAACACGTTTTGACAACTTCTGCACACTGGGGTTAAGGGCTGACTCAGTGGGCTCTTCTGAGCCAGTCAGTTACACTGTGATTCCAAGGGTTGAGAAAACGCGTTTATTTCGGGCTGAAAAACACGTTTTGAAAAGTGTTCTGTTCCTGCCCTATAACTTACATGTTGGTGACCAAAGTTGCCAAAACGTGTTTATTTGTGCTTAAAAACACGTTTTGACAACTTCTGCACACTGGGGTTAAGGGCTGACTCAGTGGGCTCTTCTGAGCCAGTCAGTTACACTGTGATTCAAAGGGTTGAGAAAACGCGTTTATTTCGGGCTGAAAAACACGTTTTGAAAAGTGATCTGTTCCTGCCCTATAACTTACATGTTGGTGACCAAAGTTGCCAAAACGTGTTTATTTGTGCTGAAAAACACGTTTTGACAACTTCTGCACACTGGGGTTAAGGGATGACTCAGTGGGCTCTTCTGAGCCAGTCAGTTACACTGTGATTCCAGGAGTTGAGAAAACGCGTTTATTTCGGGCTGAAAAACACGTTTTGAAAAGTGTTCTGTTCCTGCCCTATAACTTACATGTTGTTGACCAAAGTTGCCAAAACGTGTTTATTTGTGCTGAAAAACACGTTTTGACAACTTCTGCACACTGGGGTTAAGGGATGACTCAGTGGGCTCTTCTGAGCCAGTCAGTTACACTGTGATTCCAAGGGTTGAGAAAACGCGTTTATTTCGGGCTGAAAAACACGTTTTGAAAAGTGATCTGTTCCTGCCCTATAACTTACATGTTGTTGACCAAAGTTGCCAAAACGTGTTTATTTGTGCTGAAAAACACGTTTTGACAACTTCTGCACACTGGGGTTAAGGGATGACTCAGTGGGCTCTTCTGAGCCAGTCAGTTACACTGTGATTCCAGGAGTTGAGAAAACGCGTTTATTTCGGGCTGAAAAACACGTTTTGAAAAGTGTTCTGTTCCTGCCCTATAACTTACATGTTGTTGACCAAAGTTGCCAAAACGTGTTTATTTGTGCTGAAAAACACGTTTTGACAACTTCTGCACACTGGGGTTAAGGGCTGACTCAGTGGGCTCTTCTGAGCCAGTCAGTTACACTGTGATTCCAGGAGTTGAGAAAACGCGTTTATTTCGGGCTGAAAAACACGTTTTGAAAAGTGTTCTGTTCCTGCCCTATAACTTACATGTTGGTGACCAAAGTTGCCAAAACGTGTTTATTTGTGCTTAAAAACACGTTTTGACAACTTCTGCACACTGGGGTTAAGGGCTGACTCAGTGGGCTCTTCTGAGCCAGTCAGTTACACTGTGATTCCAAGGGTTGAGAAAACGCGTTTATTTCGGGCTGAAAAACACGTTTTGAAAAGTGTTCTGTTCCTGCCCTATAACTTACATGTTGGTGACCAAAGTTGCCAAAACGTGTTTATTTGTGCTGAAAAACACGTTTTGACAACTTCTGCACACTGGGGTTAAGGGCTGACTCAGTGGGCTCTTCTGAGCCAGTCAGTTAGACTGTGATTCCAAGGGTTGAGAAAACGCGTTTATTTCGGGCTGAAAAACACGTTTTGAAAAGTGTTCTGTTCCTGCCCTATAACTTACATGTTGTTGACCAAAGTTGCCAAAACGTGTTTATTTGTGCTGAAAAACACGTTTTGACAACTTCTGCACACTGGGGTTAAGGGCTGAATCAGTGGGCTCTTCTGAGCCAGTCAGTTACACTGTGATTCCAAGAGTTGAGAAAACGCGTTTATTTCGGGCTGAAAAACACGTTTTGAAAAGTGTTCTGTTCCTGCCCTATAACTTACATGTTGTTGACCAAAGTTGCCAAAACGTGTTTATTTGTGCTGAAAAACACGTTTTGACAACTTCTGCACACTGGGGTTAAGGGCTGACTCATTGGGCTCTTCTGAGCCAGTCAGTTACACTGTGATTCCAAGGGTTGAGAAAACGCGTTTATTTCGGGCTGAAAAACACGTTTTGAAAAGTGTTCTGTTCCTACCCTATAACTTACATGTTGTTGACCAAAGTTGCCAAAACGTGTTTATTTGTGCTGAAAAACACGTTTTGACAACTTCTGCACACTGGGGTTAAGGGCTGACTCAGTGGGCTCTTCTGAGCCAGTCAGTTACACTGTGATTCCAAGGGTTGAGAAAACGCGTTTATTTCGGGCTGAAAAACACGTTTTGAAAAGTGTTCTGTTCCTGCCCTATAACTTACATGTTGTTGACCAAAGCTGCCAAAACGTGTTTATTTGTGCTGAAAAACACGTTTTGACAACTTCTGCACACTGGGGTTAAGGGCTGACTCAGTGGGCTCTTCTGAGCCAGTCAGTTACACTGTGATTCCAAGAGTTGAGAAAACGCGTTTATTTCGGGCTGAAAAACACGTTTTGAAAAGTGTTCTGTTCCTGCCCTATAACTTACATGTTGTTGACCAAAGTTGCCAAAACGTGTTTATTTGTGCTGAAAAACACGTTTTGACAACTTCTGCACACTGGGGTTAAGGGCTGACTCAGTGGGCTCTTCTGAGCCAGTCAGTTACACTGTGATTCCAGGAGTTGAGAAAACGCGTTTATTTCGGGCTGAAAAACACGTTTTGAAAAGTGTTCTGTTCCTGCCCTATAACTTACATGTTGGTGACCAAAGTTGCCAAAACGTGTTTATTTGTGCTGAAAAACACGTTTTGACAACTTCTGCACACTGGGGTTAAGGGCTGACTCAGTGGGCTCTTCTGAGCCAGTCAGTTACACTGTGATTCCAAGGGTTGAGAAAACGCGTTTATTTCGGGCTGAAAAACACGTTTTGAAAAGTGTTCTGTTTCTGCCCTATAACTTACATGTTGTTGACCAAAGTTGCCAAAACGTGTTTATTTGTGCTGAAAAACACGTTTTGACAACTTCTGCACACTGGGGTTAAGGGCTGACTCAGTGGGCTCTTCTGAGCCAGTCAGTTACACTGTGATTCCAGGAGTTGAGAAAACGCGTTTATTTCGGGCTGAAAAACACGTTTTGAAAAGTGTTCTGTTCCTGCCCTATAACTTACATGTTGTTGACCAAAGTTGCCAAAACGTGTTTATTTGTGCTGAAAAACACGTTTTGACAACTTCTGCACACTGGGGTTAAGGGCTGACTCAGTGGGCTCTTCTGAGCCAGTCAGTTACACTGTGATTCCAGGAGTTGAGAAAACGCGTTTATTTCGGGCTGAAAAACACGTTTTGAAAAGTGTTCTGTTCCTGCCCTATAACTTACATGTTGGTGACCAAAGTTGCCAAGACGTGTTTATTTGTGCTTAAAAACACGTTTTGACAACTTTTGCACACTGGGGTTAAGGGCTGACTCAGTGGGCTCTTCTGAGCCAGTCAGTTACACTGTGATTCCAAGGGTTGAGAAAACGCGTTTATTTCGGGCTGAAAAACACGTTTTGAAAAGTGTTCTGTTCCTGCCCTATAACTTACATGTTGGTGACCAAAGTTGCCAAAACGTGTTTATTTGTGCTGAAAAACACGTTTTGACAACTTCTGCACACTGGGGTTAAGGGCTGACTCAGTGGGCTCTTCTGAGCCAGTCAGTTACACTGTGATTCCAAGGGTTGAGAAAACGCGTTTATTTCGGGCTGAAAAACACGTTTTGAAAAGTGTTCTGTTCCTACCCTATAACTTACATGTTGTTGACCAAAGTTGCCAAAACGTGTTTATTTGTGCTGAAAAACACGTTTTGACAACTTCTGCACACTGGGGTTAAGGGCTGACTCAGTGGGCTCTTCTGAGCCAGTCAGTTACACTGTGATTCCAGGAGTTGAGAAAACGCGTTTATTTCGGGCTGAAAAACACGTTTTGAAAAGTGTTCTGTTCCTGCCCTATAACTTACATGTTGTTGACCAAAGTTGCCAAAACGTGTTTATTTGTGCTGAAAAACACGTTTTGACAACTTCTGCACACTGGGGTTAAGGGCTGACTCAGTGGGCTCTTCTGAGCCAGTCAGTTACACTGTGATTCCAGGAGTTGAGAAAACGCGTTTATTTCGGGCTGAAAAACACGTTTTGAAAAGTGTTCTGTTCCTGCCCTATAACTTACATGTTGGTGACCAAAGTTGCCAAGACGTGTTTATTTGTGCTTAAAAACACGTTTTGACAACTTTTGCACACTGGGGTTAAGGGCTGACTCAGTGGGCTCTTCTGAGCCAGTCAGTTACACTGTGATTCCAAGGGTTGAGAAAACGCGTTTATTTCGGGCTGAAAAACACGATTTGAAAAGTGTTCTGTTCCTGCCCTATAACTTACATGTTGGTGACCAAAGTTGCCAAAACGTGTTTATTTGTGCTGAAAAACACGTTTTGACAACTTCTGCACACTGGGGTTAAGGGCTGACTCAGTGGGCTCTTCTGAGCCAGTCAGTTACACTGTGATTCCAAGGGTTGAGAAAACGCGTTTATTTCGGGCTGAAAAACACGTTTTGAAAAGTGTTCTGTTCCTACCCTATAACTTACATGTTGTTGACCAAAGTTGCCAAAACGTGTTTATTTGTGCTGAAAAACACGTTTTGACAACTTCTGCACACTGGGGTTAAGGGCTGACTCAGTGGGCTCTTCTGAGCCAGTCAGTTACACTGTGATTCCAGGAGTTGAGAAAACGCGTTTATTTCGGGCTGAAAAACACGTTTTGAAAAGTGTTCTGTTCCTGCCCTATAACTTACATGTTGTTGACCAAAGTTGCCAAAACGTGTTTATTTGTGCTGAAAAACACGTTTTGACAACTTCTGCACACTGGGGTTAAGGGCTGACTCAGTGGGCTCTTCTGAGCCAGTCAGTTACACTGTGATTCCAGGAGTTGAGAAAACGCGTTTATTTCGGGCTGAAAAACACGTTTTGAAAAGTGTTCTGTTCCTGCCCTATAACTTACATGTTGGTGACCAAAGTTGCCAAGACGTGTTTATTTGTGCTTAAAAACACGTTTTGACAACTTTTGCACACTGGGGTTAAGGGCTGACTCAGTGGGCTCTTCTGAGCCAGTCAGTTACACTGTGATTCCAAGGGTTGAGAAAACGCGTTTATTTCGGGCTGAAAAACACGTTTTGAAAAGTGTTCTGTTCCTGCCCTATAACTTACATGTTGGTGACCAAAGTTGCCAAAACGTGTTTATTTGTGCTGAAAAACACGTTTTGACAACTTCTGCACACTGGGGTTAAGGGCTGACTCAGTGGGCTCTTCTGAGCCAGTCAGTTACACTGTGATTCCAAGGGTTGAGAAAACGCGTTTATTTCGGGCTGAAAAACACGTTTTGAAAAGTGTTCTGTTCCTGCCCTATAACTTACATGTTGTTGACCAAAGTTGCCAAAACGTGTTTATTTGTGCTGAAAAACACGTTTTGACAACTCCTGCACACTGGGGTTAAGGGCTGACTCAGTGGGCTCTTCTGAGCCAGTCAGTTACACTGTGATTCCAAGAGTTGAGAAAACGCGTTTATTTCGGGCTGAAAAACACGTTTTGAAAAGTGTTCTGTTCCTGCCCTATAACTTACATGTTGTTGACCAAAGTTGCCAAAACGTGTTTATTTGTGCTGAAAAACACGATTTGACAACTTCTGCACACTGGGGTTAAGGGCTGACTCAGTGGGCTCTTCTGAGCCAGTCAGTTACACTGTGATTCCAAGAGTTGAGAAAACGCGTTTATTTCGGGCTGAAAAACACGTTTTGAAAAGTGTTCTGTTCCTGCCCTATAACTTACATGTTGTTGACCAAAGTTGCCAAAACGTGTTTATTTGTGCTGAAAAACACGTTTTGACAACTTCTGCACACTGGGGTTAAGGGCTGACTCAGTGGGCTCTTCTGAGCCAGTCAGTTACACTGTGATTCCAGGAGTTGAGAAAACGCGTTTATTTCGGGCTGAAAAACACGTTTTGAAAAGTGTTCTGTTCCTGCCCTATAACTTACATGTTGGTGACCAAAGTTGCCAAAACGTGTTTATTTGTGCTGAAAAACACGTTTTGACAACTTCTGCACACTGGGGTTAAGGGCTGAATCAGTGGGCTCTTCTGAGCCAGTCAGTTACACTGTGATTCCAAGAGTTGAGAAAACGCGTTTATTTCGGGCTGAAAAACACGTTTTGAAAAGTGTTCTGTTCCTGCCCTATAACTTACATGTTGTTGACCAAAGTTGCCAAAACGTGTTTATTTGTGCTGAAAAACACGTTTTGACAACTTCTGCACACTGGGGTTAAGGGCTGACTCATTGGGCTCTTCTGAGCCAGTCAGTTACACTGTGATTCCAAGGGTTGAGAAAACGCGTTTATTTCGGGCTGAAAAACACGTTTTGAAAAGTGTTCTGTTCCTACCCTATAACTTACATGTTGTTGACCAAAGTTGCCAAAACGTGTTTATTTGTGCTGAAAAACACGTTTTGACAACTTCTGCACACTGGGGTTAAGGGCTGACTCAGTGGGCTCTTCTGAGCCAGTCAGTTACACTGTGATTCCAAGGGTTGAGAAAACACGTTTATTTCGGGCTGAAAAACACGTTTTGAAAAGTGTTCTGTTCCTGCCCTATAACTTACATGTTGTTGACCAAAGTTGCCAAAACGTGTTTATTTGTGCTGAAAAACACGTTTTGACAACTTCTGCACACTGGGGTTAAGGGCTGACTCAGTGGGCTCTTCTGAGCCAGTCAGTTACACTGTGATTCCAAGGGTTGAGAAAACGCGTTTATTTCGGGCTGAAAAACACGTTTTGAAAAGTGTTCTGTTCCTGCCCTATAACTTACATGTTGTTGACCAAAGTTGCCAAAACGTGTTTATTTGTGCTGAAAAACACGTTTTGACAACTCCTGCACACTGGGGTTAAGGGCTGACTCAGTGGGCTCTTCTGAGCCAGTCAGTTACACTGTGATTCCAAGAGTTGAGAAAACGCGTTTATTTCGGGCTGAAAAACACGTTTTGAAAAGTGTTCTGTTCCTGCCCTATAACTTACATGTTGGTGACCAAAGTTGCCAAAACGTGTTTATTTGTGCTGAAAAACACGTTTTGACAACTTCTGCACACTGGGGTTAAGGGCTGACTCAGTGGGCTCTTCTGAGCCAGTCAGTTACACTGTGATTCCAGGAGTTGAGAAAACGCGTTTATTTCGGGCTGAAAAACACGTTTTGAAAAGTGTTCTGTTCCTGCCCTATAACTTACATGTTGTTGACCAAAGTTGCCAAAACGTGTTTATTTGTGCTGAAAAACACGTTTTGACAACTTCTGCACACTGGGGTTAAGGGCTGACTCAGTGGGCTCTTCTGAGCCAGTCAGTTACACTGTGATTCCAGGAGTTGAGAAAACGCGTTTATTTCGGGCTGAAAAACACGTTTTGAAAAGTGTTCTGTTCCTGCCCTATAACTTACATGTTGGTGACCAAAGTTGCCAAGACGTGTTTATTTGTGCTTAAAAACACGTTTTGACAACTTTTGCACACTGGGGTTAAGGGCTGACTCAGTGGGCTCTTCTGAGCCAGTCAGTTACACTGTGATTCCAAGGGTTGAGAAAACGCGTTTATTTCGGGCTGAAAAACACGTTTTGAAAAGTGTTCTGTTCCTGCCCTATAACTTACATGTTGGTGACCAAAGTTGCCAAAACGTGTTTATTTGTGCTGAAAAACACGTTTTGACAACTTCTGCACACTGGGGTTAAGGGCTGAATCAGTGGGCTCTTCTGAGCCAGTCAGTTACACTGTGATTCCAAGGGTTGAGAAAACGCGTTTATTTCGGGCTGAAAAACACGTTTTGAAAAGTGTTCTGTTCCTGCCCTATAACTTACATGTTGGTGACCAAAGTTGCCAAAACGTGTTTATTTGTGCTTAAAAACACGTTTTGAAAACTTCTGCACACTGGGGTTAAGGGCTGACTCAGTGGGCTCTTCTGAGCCAGTCAGTTACACTGTGATTCAAAGGGTTGAGAAAACGCGTTTATTTCGGGCTGAAAAACACGTTTTGAAAAGTGTTCTGTTCCTGCCCTATAACTTACATGTTGGTGACCAAAGTTGCCAAAACGTGTTTCTTTGTGCTGAAAAACACGTTTTGACAACTTCTGCACACTGGGGTTAAGGGATGACTCAGTGAGCTCTTCTGAGCCAGTCAGTTACACTGTGATTCCAGGAGTTGAGAAAACGCGTTTATTTCGGGCTGAAAAACACGTTTTGAAAAGTGTTCTGTTCCTGCCCTATAACTTACATGTTGTTGACCAAAGTTGCCAAAACGTGTTTATTTGTGCTGAAAAACACGTTTTGACAACTTCTGCACACTGGGGTTAAGGGATGACTCAGTGGGCTCTTCTGAGCCAGTCAGTTACACTGTGATTCCAGGAGTTGAGAAAACGCGTTTATTTCGGGCTGAAAAACACGTTTTGAAAGTGTTCTGTTCCTGCCCTATAACTTACATGTTGGTGACCAAAGTTGCCAAAACGTGTTTATTTGTGCTTAAAAACACGTTTTGACAACTTCTGCACACTGGGGTTAAGGGCTGACTCAGTGGGCTCTTCTGAGCCAGTCAGTTACACTGTGATTCCAGGAGTTGAGAAAACGCGTTTATTTCGGGCTGAAAAACACGTTTTGAAAAGTGTTCTGTTCCTGCCCTATAACTTACATGTTGGTGACCAAAGTTGCCAAAACGTGTTTATTTGTGCTTAAAAACACGTTTTGACAACTTCTGCACACTGGGGTTAAGGGCTGACTCAGTGGGCTCTTCTGAGCCAGTCAGTTACACTGTGATTCCAAGGGTTGAGAAAACGCGTTTATTTCGGGCTGAAAAACACGTTTTGAAAAGTGTTCTGTTCCTGCCCTATAACTTACATGTTGTTGACCAAAGTTGCCAAAACGTGTTTATTTGGGCTGAAAAACACGTTTTGACAACTTCTGCACACTGGGGTTAAGGGCTGACTCAGTGGGCTCTTCTGAGCCAGTCAGTTACACTGTGATTCCAGGAGTTGAGAAAACGCGTTTATTTCGGGCTGAAAAACACGTTTTGAAAAGTGTTCTGTTCCTGCCCTATAACTTACATGTTGTTGACCAAAGTTGCCAAAACGTGTTTATTTGTGCTGAAAAACACGTTTTGACAACTTCTGCACACTGGGGTTAAGGGCTGACTCAGTGGGCTCTTCTGAGCCAGTCAGTTACACTGTGATTCCAGGAGTTGAGAAAACGCGTTTATTTCGGGCTGAAAAACACGTTTTGAAAAGTGTTCTGTTTCTGCCCTATAACTTACATGTTGTTGACCAAAGTTGCCAAAACGTGTTTATTTGTGCTGAAAAACACGTTTTGACAACTTCTGCACACTGGGGTTAAGGGCTGACTCAGTGGGCTCTTCTGAGCCAGTCAGTTACACTGTGATTCCAGGAGTTGAGAAAACGCGTTTATTTCGGGCTGAAAAACACGTTTTGAAAAGTGTTCTGTTCCTGCCCTATAACTTACATGTTGGTGACCAAAGTTGCCAAAACGTGTTTATTTGTGCTTAAAAACACGTTTTGACAACTTCTGCACACTGGGGTTAAGGGCTGACTCAGTGGGCTCTTCTGAGCCAGTCAGTTACACTGTGATTCCAGGAGTTGAGAAAACGCGTTTATTTCGGGCTGAAAAACACGTTTTGAAAAGTGTTCTGTTCCTGCCCTATAACTTACATGTTGGTGACCAAAGTTGCCAAAACGTGTTTATTTGTGCTTAAAAACACGTTTTGACAACTTCTGCACACTGGGGTTAAGGGCTGATTCAGTGGGCTCTTCTGAGCCAGTCAGTTACACTGTGATTCCAGGAGTTGAGAAAACGCGTTTATTTCGGGCTGAAAAACACGTTTTGAAAAGTGTTCTGTTCCTGCCCTATAACTTACATGTTGGTGACCAAAGTTGCCAAAACGTGTTTATTTGTGCTGAAAAACACGTTTTGACAACTTCTGCACACTGGGGTTAAGGGCTGACTCAGTGGGCTCTTCTGAGCCAGTCAGTTACACTGTGATTCCAGGAGTTGAGAAAACGCGTTTATTTCGGGCTGAAAAACACGTTTTGAAAAGTGTTCTGTTCCTGCCCTATAACTTACATGTTGGTGACCAAAGTTGCCAAGACGTGTTTATTTGTGCTTAAAAACACGTTTTGACAACTTTTGCACACTGGGGTTAAGGGCTGACTCAGTGGGCTCTTCTGAGCCAGTCAGTTACACTGTGATTCCAAGGGTTGAGAAAACGCATTTATTTCGGGCTGAAAAACACGTTTTGAAAAGTGTTCTGTTCCTGCCCTATAACTTACATGTTGGTGACCAAAGTTGCCAAAACGTGTTTATTTGTGCTGAAAAACACGTTTTGACAACTTCTGCACACTGGGGTTAAGGGCTGACTCAGTGGGCTCTTCTGAGCCAGTCAGTTACACTGTGATTCCAAGAGTTGAGAAAACGCGTTTATTTCGGGCTGAAAAACACGTTTTGAAAAGTGTTCTGTTCCTGCCCTATAACTTACATGTTGTTGACCAAAGTTGCCAAAACGTGTTTATTTGTGCTGAAAAACACGTTTTGACAACTTCTGCACACTGGGGTTAAGGGCTGACTCAGTGGGCTCTTCTGAGCCAGTCAGTTACACTGTGATTCCAGGAGTTGAGAAAACGCGTTTATTTCGGGCTGAAAAACACGTTTTGAAAAGTGTTCTGTTCCTGCCCTATAACTTACATGTTGGTGACCAAAGTTGCCAAGACGTGTTTATTTGTGCTTAAAAACACGTTTTGACAACTTTTGCACACTGGGGTTAAGGGCTGACTCAGTGGGCTCTTCTGAGCCAGTCAGTTACACTGTGATTCCAAGGGTTGAGAAAACGCGTTTATTTCGGGCTGAAAAACACGTTTTGAAAAGTGTTCTGTTCCTGCCCTATAACTTACATGTTGGTGACCAAAGTTGCCAAAACGTGTTTATTTGTGCTGAAAAACACGTTTTGACAACTTCTGCACACTGGGGTTAAGGGCTGAATCAGTGGGCTCTTCTGAGCCAGTCAGTTACACTGTGATTCCAAGGGTTGAGAAAACGCGTTTATTTCGGGCTGAAAAACACGTTTTGAAAAGTGTTCTGTTCCTGCCCTATAACTTACATGTTGGTGACCAAAGTTGCCAAAACGTGTTTATTTGTGCTTAAAAACACGTTTTGAAAACTTCTGCACACTGGGGTTAAGGGCTGACTCAGTGGGCTCTTCTGAGCCAGTCAGTTACACTGTGATTCAAAGGGTTGAGAAAACGCGTTTATTTCGGGCTGAAAAACACGTTTTGAAAAGTGTTCTGTTCCTGCCCTATAACTTACATGTTGGTGACCAAAGTTGCCAAAACGTGTTTCTTTGTGCTGAAAAACACGTTTTGACAACTTCTGCACACTGGGGTTAAGGGATGACTCAGTGAGCTCTTCTGAGCCAGTCAGTTACACTGTGATTCCAGGAGTTGAGAAAACGCGTTTATTTCGGGCTGAAAAACACGTTTTGAAAAGTGTTCTGTTCCTGCCCTATAACTTACATGTTGTTGACCAAAGTTGCCAAAACGTGTTTATTTGTGCTGAAAAACACGTTTTGACAACTTCTGCACACTGGGGTTAAGGGATGACTCAGTGGGCTCTTCTGAGCCAGTCAGTTACACTGTGATTCCAGGAGTTGAGAAAACGCGTTTATTTCGGGCTGAAAAACACGTTTTGAAAAGTGTTCTGTTCCTGCCCTATAACTTACATGTTGTTGACCAAAGTTGCCAAAACGTGTTTATTTGTGCTGAAAAACACGTTTTGACAACTTCTGCACACTGGGGTTAAGGGATGACTCAGTGGGCTCTTCTGAGCCAGTCAGTTACACTGTGATTCCAGGAGTTGAGAAAATGCGTTTATTTCGGGCTGAAAAACACGTTTTGAAAGTGTTCTGTTCCTGCCCTATAACTTACATGTTGGTGACCAAAGTTGCCAAAACGTGTTTATTTGTGCTTAAAAACACGTTTTGACAACTTCTGCACACTGGGGTTAAGGGCTGACTCAGTGGGCTCTTCTGAGCCAGTCAGTTACACTGTGATTCCAGGAGTTGAGAAAACGCGTTTATTTCGGGCTGAAAAACACGTTTTGAAAAGTGTTCTGTTCCTGCCCTATAACTTACATGTTGGTGACCAAAGTTGCCAAAACGTGTTTATTTGTGCTTAAAAACACGTTTTGAGAACTTCTGCACACTGGGGTTAAGGGCTGACTCAGTGGGCTCTTCTGAGCCAGTCAGTTACACTGTGATTCCAAGGGTTGAGAAAACGCGTTTATTTCGGGCTGAAAAACACGTTTTGAAAAGTGTTCTGTTCCTGCCCTATAACTTACATGTTGTTGACCAAAGTTGCCAAAACGTGTTTATTTGGGCTGAAAAACACGTTTTGACAACTTCTGCACACTGGGGTTAAGGGCTGACTCAGTGGGCTCTTCTGAGCCAGTCAGTTACACTGTGATTCCAGGAGTTGAGAAAACGCGTTTATTTCGGGCTGAAAAACACGTTTTGAAAAGTGTTCTGTTCCTGCCCTATAACTTACATGTTGTTGACCAAAGTTGCCAAAACGTGTTTATTTGTGCTGAAAAACACGTTTTGACAACTTCTGCACACTGGGGTTAAGGGCTGACTCAGTGGGCTCTTCTGAGCCAGTCAGTTACACTGTGATTCCAGGAGTTGAGAAAACGCGTTTATTTCGGGCTGAAAAACACGTTTTGAAAAGTGTTCTGTTCCTGCCCTATAACTTACATGTTGGTGACCAAAGTTGCCAAAACGTGTTTATTTGTGCTTAAAAACACGTTTTGACAACTTCTGCACACTGGGGTTAAGGGCTGACTCAGTGGGCTCTTCTGAGCCAGTCAGTTACACTGTGATTCCAAGGGTTGAGAAAACGCGTTTATTTCGGGCTGAAAAACACGTTTTGAAAAGTGTTCTGTTCCTGCCCTATAACTTACATGTTGGTGACCAAAGTTGCCAAAACGTGTTTATTTGTGCTGAAAAACACGTTTTGACAACTTCTGCACACTGGGGTTAAGGGCTGACTCAGTGGGCTCTTCTGAGCCAGTCAGTTACACTGTGATTCCAAGGGTTGAGAAAACGCGTTTATTTCGGGCTGAAAAACACGTTTTGAAAAGTGTTCTGTTCCTGCCCTATAACTTACATGTTGTTGACCAAAGTTGCCAAAACGTGTTTATTTGTGCTGAAAAACACGTTTTGACAACTTCTGCACACTGGGGTTAAGGGCTGACTCAGTGGGCTCTTCTGAGCCAGTCAGTTACACTGTGATTCCAAGGGTTGAGAAAACGCGTTTATTTCGGGCTGAAAAACACGTTTTGAAAAGTGTTCTGTTCCTGCCCTATAACTTACATGTTGGTGACCAAAGTTGCCAAAACGTGTTTATTTGTGCTTAAAAACACGTTTTGACAACTTCTGCACACTGGGGTTAAGGGCTGACTCAGTGGGCTCTTCTGAGCCAGTCAGTTACACTGTGATTCAAAGGGTTGAGAAAACGCGTTTATTTCGGGCTGAAAAACACGTTTTGAAAAGTGATCTGTTCCTGCCCTATAACTTACATGTTGGTGACCAAAGTTGCCAAAACGTGTTTATTTGTGCTGAAAAACACGTTTTGACAACTTCTGCACACTGGGGTTAAGGGATGACTCAGTGGGCTCTTCTGAGCCAGTCAGTTACACTGTGATTCCAGGAGTTGAGAAAACGCGTTTATTTCGGGCTGAAAAACACGTTTTGAAAAGTGTTCTGTTCCTGCCCTATAACTTACATGTTGTTGACCAAAGTTGCCAAAACGTGTTTATTTGTGCTGAAAAACACGTTTTGACAACTTCTGCACACTGGGGTTAAGGGCTGACTCAGTGGGCTCTTCTGAGCCAGTCAGTTACACTGTGATTCCAGGAGTTGAGAAAACGCGTTTATTTCGGGCTGAAAAACACGTTTTGAAAAGTGTTCTGTTCCTGCCCTATAACTTACATGTTGGTGACCAAAGTTGCCAAAACGTGTTTATTTGTGCTTAAAAACACGTTTTGACAACTTCTGCACACTGGGGTTAAGGGCTGACTCAGTGGGCTCTTCTGAGCCAGTCAGTTACACTGTGATTCCAAGGGTTGAGAAAACGCGTTTATTTCGGGCTGAAAAACACGTTTTGAAAAGTGTTCTGTTCCTGCCCTATAACTTACATGTTGGTGACCAAAGTTGCCAAAACGTGTTTATTTGTGCTGAAAAACACGTTTTGACAACTTCTGCACACTGGGGTTAAGGGCTGACTCAGTGGGCTCTTCTGAGCCAGTCAGTTACACTGTGATTCCAAGGGTTGAGAAAACGCGTTTATTTCGGGCTGAAAAACACGTTTTGAAAAGTGTTCTGTTCCTGCCCTATAACTTACATGTTGTTGACCAAAGTTGCCAAAACGTGTTTATTTGTGCTGAAAAACACGTTTTGACAACTTCTGCACACTGGGGTTAAGGGCTGAATCAGTGGGCTCTTCTGAGCCAGTCAGTTACACTGTGATTCCAAGAGTTGAGAAAACGCGTTTATTTCGGGCTGAAAAACACGTTTTGAAAAGTGTTCTGTTCCTGCCCTATAACTTACATGTTGTTGACCAAAGTTGCCAAAACGTGTTTATTTGTGCTGAAAAACACGTTTTGACAACTTCTGCACACTGGGGTTAAGGGCTGACTCATTGGGCTCTTCTGAGCCAGTCAGTTACACTGTGATTCCAAGGGTTGAGAAAACGCGTTTATTTCGGGCTGAAAAACACGTTTTGAAAAGTGTTCTGTTCCTACCCTATAACTTACATGTTGTTGACCAAAGTTGCCAAAACGTGTTTATTTGTGCTGAAAAACACGTTTTGACAACTTCTGCACACTGGGGTTAAGGGCTGACTCAGTGGGCTCTTCTGAGCCAGTCAGTTACACTGTGATTCCAAGGGTTGAGAAAACGCGTTTATTTCGGGCTGAAAAACACGTTTTGAAAAGTGTTCTGTTCCTGCCCTATAACTTACATGTTGTTGACCAAAGTTGCCAAAACGTGTTTATTTGTGCTGAAAAACACGTTTTGACAACTTCTGCACACTGGGGTTAAGGGCTGACTCAGTGGGCTCTTCTGAGCCAGTCAGTTACACTGTGATTCCAAGAGTTGAGAAAACGCGTTTATTTCGGGCTGAAAAACACGTTTTGAAAAGTGTTCTGTTCCTGCCCTATAACTTACATGTTGTTGACCAAAGTTGCCAAAACGTGTTTATTTGTGCTGAAAAACACGTTTTGACAACTTCTGCACACTGGGGTTAAGGGCTGACTCAGTGGGCTCTTCTGAGCCAGTCAGTTACACTGTGATTCCAGGAGTTGAGAAAACGCGTTTATTTCGGTCTGAAAAACACGTTTTGAAAAGTGTTCTGTTCCTGCCCTATAACTTACATGTTGGTGACCAAAGTTGCCAAAACGTGTTTATTTGTGCTGAAAAACACGTTTTGACAACTTCTGCACACTGGGGTTAAGGGCTGACTCAGTGGGCTCTTCTGAGCCAGTCAGTTACACTGTGATTCCAAGGGTTGAGAAAACGCGTTTATTTCGGGCTGAAAAACACGTTTTGAAAAGTGTTCTGTTCCTGCCCTATAACTTACATGTTGTTGACCAAAGTTGCCAAAACGTGTTTATTTGTGCTGAAAAACACGTTTTGACAACTTCTGCACACTGGGGTTAAGGGCTGACTCAGTGGGCTCTTCTGAGCCAGTCAGTTACACTGTGATTCCAGGAGTTGAGAAAACGCGTTTATTTCGGGCTGAAAAACACGTTTTGAAAAGTGTTCTGTTCCTGCCCTATAACTTACATGTTGTTGACCAAAGTTGCCAAAACGTGTTTATTTGTGCTGAAAAACACGTTTTGACAACTTCTGCACACTGGGGTTAAGGGCTGACTCAGTGGGCTCTTCTGAGCCAGTCAGTTACACTGTGATTCCAGGAGTTGAGAAAACGCGTTTATTTCGGGCTGAAAAACACGTTTTGAAAAGTGTTCTGTTCCTGCCCTATAACTTACATGTTGGTGACCAAAGTTGCCAAGACGTGTTTATTTGTGCTTAAAAACACGTTTTGACAACTTTTGCACACTGGGGTTAAGGGCTGACTCAGTGGGCTCTTCTGAGCCAGTCAGTTACACTGTGATTCCAAGGGTTGAGAAAACGCGTTTATTTCGGGCTGAAAAACACGTTTTGAAAAGTGTTCTGTTCCTGCCCTATAACTTACATGTTGGTGACCAAAGTTGCCAAAACGTGTTTATTTGTGCTGAAAAACACGTTTTGACAACTCCTGCACACTGGGGTTAAGGGCTGACTCAGTGGGCTCTTCTGAGCCAGTCAGTTACACTGTGATTCCAAGAGTTGAGAAAACGCGTTTATTTCGGGCTGAAAAACACGTTTTGAAAAGTGTTCTGTTCCTGCCCTATAACTTACATGTTGTTGACCAAAGTTGCCAAAACGTGTTTATTTGTGCTGAAAAACACGATTTGACAACTTCTGCACACTGGGGTTAAGGGCTGACTCAGTGGGCTCTTCTGAGCCAGTCAGTTACACTGTGATTCCAAGAGTTGAGAAAACGCGTTTATTTCGGGCTGAAAAACACGTTTTGAAAAGTGTTCTGTTCCTGCCCTATAACTTACATGTTGTTGACCAAAGTTGCCAAAACGTGTTTATTTGTGCTGAAAAACACGTTTTGACAACTTCTGCACACTGGGGTTAAGGGCTGACTCAGTGGGCTCTTCTGAGCCAGTCAGTTACACTGTGATTCCAGGAGTTGAGAAAACGCGTTTATTTCGGGCTGAAAAACACGTTTTGAAAAGTGTTCTGTTCCTGCCCTATAACTTACATGTTGTTGACCAATGTTGCCAAAACGTGTTTATTTGTGCTGAAAAACACGTTTTGACAACTTCTGCACACTGGGGTTAAGGGCTGACTCAGTGGGCTCTTCTGAGCCAGTCAGTTACACTGTGATTCCAGGAGTTGAGAAAACGCGTTTATTTCGGGCTGAAAAACACGTTTTGAAAAGTGTTCTGTTCCTGCCCTATAACTTACATGTTGGTGACCAAAGTTGCCAAGACGTGTTTATTTGTGCTTAAAAACACGTTTTGACAACTTTTGCACACTGGGGTTAAGGGCTGACTCAGTGGGCTCTTCTGAGCCAGTCAGTTACACTGTGATTCCAAGGGTTGAGAAAACGCGTTTATTTCGGGCTGAAAAACACGTTTTGAAAAGTGTTCTGTTCCTGCCCTATAACTTACATGTTGGTGACCAAAGTTGCCAAAACGTGTTTATTTGTGCTGAAAAACACGTTTTGACAACTTCTGCACACTGGGGTTAAGGGCTGACTCAGTGGGCTCTTCTGAGCCAGTCAGTTACACTGTGATTCCAAGGGTTGAGAAAACGCGTTTATTTCGGGCTGAAAAACACGTTTTGAAAAGTGTTCTGTTCCTACCCTATAACTTACATGTTGTTGACCAAAGTTGCCAAAACGTGTTTATTTGTGCTGAAAAACACGTTTTGACAACTTCTGCACACTGGGGTTAAGGGCTGACTCAGTGGGCTCTTCTGAGCCAGTCAGTTACACTGTGATTCCAGGAGTTGAGAAAACGCGTTTATTTCGGGCTGAAAAACACGTTTTGAAAAGTGTTCTGTTCCTGCCCTATAACTTACATGTTGTTGACCAAAGTTGCCAAAACGTGTTTATTTGTGCTGAAAAACACGTTTTGACAACTTCTGCACACTGGGGTTAAGGGCTGACTCAGTGGGCTCTTCTGAGCCAGTCAGTTACACTGTGATTCCAGGAGTTGAGAAAACGCGTTTATTTCGGGCTGAAAAACACGTTTTGAAAAGTGTTCTGTTCCTGCCCTATAACTTACATGTTGGTGACCAAAGTTGCCAAGACGTGTTTATTTGTGCTGAAAAACACGTTTTGACAACTTCTGCACACTGGGGTTAAGGGCTGACTCAGTGGGCTCTTCTGAGCCAGTCAGTTACACTGTGATTCCAAGAGTTGAGAAAACGCGTTTATTTCGGGCTGAAAAACACGTTTTGAAAAGTGTTCTGTTCCTGCCCTATAACTTACATGTTGTTGACCAAAGTTGCCAAAACGTGTTTATTTGTGCTGAAAAACACGATTTGACAACTTCTGCACACTGGGGTTAAGGGCTGACTCAGTGGGCTCTTCTGAGCCAGTCAGTTACACTGTGATTCCAAGAGTTGAGAAAACGCGTTTATTTCGGGCTGAAAAACACGTTTTGAAAAGTGTTCTGTTCCTGCCCTATAACTTACATGTTGTTGACCAAAGTTGCCAAAACGTGTTTATTTGTGCTGAAAAACACGTTTTGACAACTTCTGCACACTGGGGTTAAGGGCTGACTCAGTGGGCTCTTCTGAGCCAGTCAGTTACACTGTGATTCCAGGAGTTGAGAAAACGCGTTTATTTCGGGCTGAAAAACACGTTTTGAAAAGTGTTCTGTTCCTGCCCTATAACTTACATGTTGGTGACCAAAGTTGCCAAGACGTGTTTATTTGTGCTTAAAAACACGTTTTGACAACTTCTGCACACTGGGGTTAAGGGCTGACTCAGTGGGCTCTTCTGAGCCAGTCAGTTACACTGTGATTCCAAGGGTTGAGAAAACGCGTTTATTTCGGGCTGAAAAACACGTTTTGAAAAGTGTTCTGTTCCTGCCCTATAACTTACATGTTGGTGACCAAAGTTGCCAAAACGTGTTTATTTGTGCTGAAAAACACGTTTTGACAACTTCTGCACACTGGGGTTAAGGGCTGACTCAGTGGGCTCTTCTGAGCCAGTCAGTTACACTGTGATTCCAAGGGTTGAGAAAACGCGTTTATTTCGGGCTGAAAAACACGTTTTGAAAAGTGTTCTGTTCCTACCCTATAACTTACATGTTGTTGACCAAAGTTGCCAAAACGTGTTTATTTGTGCTGAAAAACACGTTTTGACAACTTCTGCACACTGGGGTTAAGGGCTGACTCAGTGGGCTCTTCTGAGCCAGTCAGTTACACTGTGATTCCAGGAGTTGAGAAAACGCGTTTATTTCGGGCTGAAAAACACGTTTTGAAAAGTGTTCTGTTCCTGCCCTATAACTTACATGTTGTTGACCAAAGTTGCCAAAACGTGTTTATTTGTGCTGAAAAACACGTTTTGACAACTTCTGCACACTGGGGTTAAGGGCTGACTCAGTGGGCTCTTCTGAGCCAGTCAGTTACACTGTGATTCCAGGAGTTGAGAAAACGCGTTTATTTCGGGCTGAAAAACACGTTTTGAAAAGTGTTCTGTTCCTGCCCTATAACTTACATGTTGGTGACCAAAGTTGCCAAGACGTGTTTATTTGTGCTTAAAAACACGTTTTGACAACTTTTGCACACTGGGGTTAAGGGCTGACTCAGTGGGCTCTTCTGAGCCAGTCAGTTACACTGTGATTCCAAGGGTTGAGAAAACGCGTTTATTTCGGGCTGAAAAACACGTTTTGAAAAGTGTTCTGTTCCTGCCCTATAACTTACATGTTGGTGACCAAAGTTGCCAAAACGTGTTTATTTGTGCTGAAAAACACGTTTTGACAACTTCTGCACACTGGGGTTAAGGGCTGACTCAGTGGGCTCTTCTGAGCCAGTCAGTTACACTGTGATTCCAAGGGTTGAGAAAACGCGTTTATTTCGGGCTGAAAAACACGTTTTGAAAAGTGTTCTGTTCCTACCCTATAACTTACATGTTGTTGACCAAAGTTGCCAAAACGTGTTTATTTGTGCTGAAAAACACGTTTTGACAACTTCTGCACACTGGGGTTAAGGGCTGACTCAGTGGGCTCTTCTGAGCCAGTCAGTTACACTGTGATTCCAGGAGTTGAGAAAACGCGTTTATTTCGGGCTGAAAAACACGTTTTGAAAAGTGTTCTGTTCCTGCCCTATAACTTACATGTTGTTGACCAAAGTTGCCAAAACGTGTTTATTTGTGCTGAAAAACACGTTTTGACAACTTCTGCACACTGGGGTTAAGGGCTGACTCAGTGGGCTCTTCTGAGCCAGTCAGTTACACTGTGATTCCAGGAGTTGAGAAAACGCGTTTATTTCGGGCTGAAAAACACGTTTTGAAAAGTGTTCTGTTCCTGCCCTATAACTTACATGTTGGTGACCAAAGTTGCCAAGACGTGTTTATTTGTGCTTAAAAACACGTTTTGACAACTTTTGCACACTGGGGTTAAGGGCTGACTCAGTGGGCTCTTCTGAGCCAGTCAGTTACACTGTGATTCCAAGGGTTGAGAAAACGCGTTTATTTCGGGCTGAAAAACACGTTTTGAAAAGTGTTCTGTTCCTGCCCTATAACTTACATGTTGGTGACCAAAGTTGCCAAAACGTGTTTATTTGTGCTGAAAAACACGTTTTGACAACTTCTGCACACTGGGGTTAAGGGCTGACTCAGTGGGCTCTTCTGAGCCAGTCAGTTACACTGTGATTCCAAGGGTTGAGAAAACGCGTTTATTTCGGGCTGAAAAACACGTTTTGAAAAGTGTTCTGTTCCTACCCTATAACTTACATGTTGTTGACCAAAGTTGCCAAAACGTGTTTATTTGTGCTGAAAAACACGTTTTGACAACTTCTGCACACTGGGGTTAAGGGCTGACTCAGTGGGCTCTTCTGAGCCAGTCAGTTACACTGTGATTCCAGGAGTTGAGAAAACGCGTTTATTTCGGGCTGAAAAACACGTTTTGAAAAGTGTTCTGTTCCTGCCCTATAACTTACATGTTGTTGACCAAAGTTGCCAAAACGTGTTTATTTGTGCTGAAAAACACGTTTTGACAACTTCTGCACACTGGGGTTAAGGGCTGACTCAGTGGGCTCTTCTGAGCCAGTCAGTTACACTGTGATTCCAGGAGTTGAGAAAACGCGTTTATTTCGGGCTGAAAAACACGTTTTGAAAAGTGTTCTGTTCCTGCCCTATAACTTACATGTTGGTGACCAAAGTTGCCAAGACGTGTTTATTTGTGCTTAAAAACACGTTTTGACAACTTTTGCACACTGGGGTTAAGGGCTGACTCAGTGGGCTCTTCTGAGCCAGTCAGTTACACTGTGATTCCAAGGGTTGAGAAAACGCGTTTATTTCGGGCTGAAAAACACGTTTTGAAAAGTGTTCTGTTCCTGCCCTATAACTTACATGTTGGTGACCAAAGTTGCCAAAACGTGTTTATTTGTGCTGAAAAACACGTTTTGACAACTTCTGCACACTGGGGTTAAGGGCTGACTCAGTGGGCTCTTCTGAGCCAGTCAGTTACACTGTGATTCCAAGAGTTGAGAAAACGCGTTTATTTCGGGCTGAAAAACACGTTTTGAAAAGTGTTCTGTTCCTGCCCTATAACTTACATGTTGTTGACCAAAGTTGCCAAAACGTGTTTATTTGTGCTGAAAAACACGTTTTGACAACTTCTGCACACTGGGGTTAAGGGCTGACTCAGTGGGCTCTTCTGAGCCAGTCAGTTACACTGTGATTCCAGGAGTTGAGAAAACGCGTTTATTTCGGGCTGAAAAACACGTTTTGAAAAGTGTTCTGTTCCTGCCCTATAACTTACATGTTGGTGACCAAAGTTGCCAAAACGTGTTTATTTGTGCTGAAAAACACGTTTTGACAACTTCTGCACACTGGGGTTAAGGGCTGAATCAGTGGGCTCTTCTGAGCCAGTCAGTTACACTGTGATTCCAAGAGTTGAGAAAACGCGTTTATTTCGGGCTGAAAAACACGTTTTGAAAAGTGTTCTGTTCCTGCCCTATAACTTACATGTTGTTGACCAAAGTTGCCAAAACGTGTTTATTTGTGCTGAAAAACACGTTTTGACAACTTCTGCACACTGGGGTTAAGGGCTGACTCATTGGGCTCTTCTGAGCCAGTCAGTTACACTGTGATTCCAAGGGTTGAGAAAACGCGTTTATTTCGGGCTGAAAAACACGTTTTGAAAAGTGTTCTGTTCCTACCCTATAACTTACATGTTGTTGACCAAAGTTGCCAAAACGTGTTTATTTGTGCTGAAAAACACGTTTTGACAACTTCTGCACACTGGGGTTAAGGGCTGACTCAGTGGGCTCTTCTGAGCCAGTCAGTTACACTGTGATTCCAAGGGTTGAGAAAACACGTTTATTTCGGGCTGAAAAACACGTTTTGAAAAGTGTTCTGTTCCTGCCCTATAACTTACATGTTGTTGACCAAAGTTGCCAAAACGTGTTTATTTGTGCTGAAAAACACGTTTTGACAACTTCTGCACACTGGGGTTAAGGGCTGACTCAGTGGGCTCTTCTGAGCCAGTCAGTTACACTGTGATTCCAGGAGTTGAGAAAACGCGTTTATTTCGGGCTGAAAAACACGTTTTGAAAAGTGTTCTGTTCCTGCCCTATAACTTACATGTTGGTGACCAAAGTTGCCAAAACGTGTTTATTTGTGCTGAAAAACACGTTTTGACAACTTCTGCACACTGGGGTTAAGGGCTGACTCAGTGGGCTCTTCTGAGCCAGTCAGTTACACTGTGATTCCAAGGGTTGAGAAAACGCGTTTATTTCGGGCTGAAAAAAACGTTTTGAAAAGTGTTCTGTTCCTGCCCTATAACTTACATGTTGTTGACCAAAGTTGCCAAAACGTGTTTATTTGTGCTGAAAAACACGTTTTGACAACTCCTGCACACTGGGGTTAAGGGCTGACTCAGTGGGCTCTTCTGAGCCAGTCAGTTACACTGTGATTCCAAGAGTTGAGAAAACGCGTTTATTTCGGGCTGAAAAACACGTTTTGAAAAGTGTTCTGTTCCTGCCCTATAACTTACATGTTGGTGACCAAAGTTGCCAAAACGTGTTTATTTGTGCTGAAAAACACGTTTTGACAACTTCTGCACACTGGGGTTAAGGGCTGACTCAGTGGGCTCTTCTGAGCCAGTCAGTTACACTGTGATTCCAGGAGTTGAGAAAACGCGTTTATTTCGGGCTGAAAAACACGTTTTGAAAAGTGTTCTGTTCCTGCCCTATAACTTACATGTTGGTGACCAAAGTTGCCAAAACGTGTTTATTTGTGCTTAAAAACACGTTTTGACAACTTCTGCACACTGGGGTTAAGGGCTGACTCAGTGGGCTCTTCTGAGCCAGTCAGTTACACTGTGATTCCAAGGGTTGAGAAAACGCGTTTTTTTCGGGCTGAAAAACACGTTTTGAAAAGTGTTCTGTTCCTGCCCTATAACTTACATGTTGGTGACCAAAGTTGCCAAAACGTGTTTATTTGTGCTGAAAAACACGTTTTGACAACTTCTGCACACTGGGGTTAAGGGCTGACTCAGTGGGCTCTTCTGAGCCAGTCAGTTACACTGTGATTCCAAGGGTTGAGAAAACGCGTTTATTTCGGGCTGAAAAACACGTTTTGAAAAGTGTTCTGTTCCTGCCCTATAACTTACATGTTGTTGACCAAAGTTGCCAAAACGTGTTTATTTGTGCTGAAAAACACGTTTTGACAACTTCTGCACACTGGGGTTAAGGGCTGACTCAGTGGGCTCTTCTGAGCCAGTCAGTTACACTGTGATTCCAGGAGTTGAGAAAACGCGTTTATTTCGGGCTGAAAAACACGTTTTGAAAAGTGTTCTGTTCCTGCCCTATAACTTACATGTTGGTGACCAAAGTTGCCAAAACGTGTTTATTTGTGCTGAAAAACACGTTTTGACAACTTCTGCACACTGGGGTTAAGGGCTGAATCAGTGCGCTCTTCTGAGCCAGTCAGTTACACTGTGATTCCAAGGGTTGAGAAAACGCGTTTATTTCGGGCTGAAAAACACGTTTTGAAAAGTGTTCTGTTCCTGCCCTATAACTTACATGTTGATGACCAAAGTTGCCAAAACGTGTTTATTTGTGCTGAAAAACACGTTTTGACAACTTCTGCACACTGGGGTTAAGGGCTGACTCAGTGGGCTCTTCTGAGCCAGTCAGTTACACTGTGATTCCAGGAGTTGAGAAAACGCGTTTATTTCGGGCTGAAAAACACGTTTTGAAAAGTGTTCTGTTCCTGCCCTATAACTTACATGTTGGTGACCAAAGTTGCCAAAACGTGTTTATTTGTGCTGAAAAACACGTTTTGACAACTTCTGCACACTGGGGTTAAGGGCTGACTCAGTGGGCTCTTCTGAGACAGTCAGTTACACTGTGATTCCAAGGGTTGAGAAAACGCGTTTATTTCGGGCTGAAAAACACGTTTTGAAAAGTGTTCTGTTCCTGCCCTATAACTTACATATTGTTGACCAAAGTTGCCAAAACGTGTTTATTTGTGCTGAAAAACACGTTTTGACAACTTCTGCACACTGGGGTTAAGGGCTGACTCAGTGGGCTCTTCTGAGCCAGTCAGTTACACTGTGATTCCAGGAGTTGAGAAAACGCGTTTATTTCGGGCTGAAAAACACGTTTTGAAAAGTGTTCTGTTCCTGCCCTATAACTTACATGTTGTTGACCAAAGTTGCCAAAACGTGTTTATTTGTGCTGAAAAACACGTTTTGACAACTTCTGCACACTGGGGTTAAGGGCTGACTCAGTGGGCTCTTCTGAGCCAGTCAGTTACACTGTGATTCCAAGGGTTGAGAAAACGCGTTTATTTCGGGCTGAAAAACACGTTTTGAAAAGTGTTCTGTTCCTGCCCTATAACTTACATGTTGGTGACCAAAGTTGCCAAAACGTGTTTATTTGTGCTGAAAAACACGTTTTGACAACTTCTGCACACTGGGGTTAAGGGCTGACTCAGTGGGCTCTTCTGAGCCAGTCAGTTACACTGTGATTCCAAGGGTTGAGAAAACGCGTTTATTTCGGGCTGAAAAACACGTTTTGAAAAGTGTTCTGTTCCTACCCTATAACTTACATGTTGTTGACCAAAGTTGCCAAAACGTGTTTATTTGTGCTGAAAAACACGTTTTGACAACTTCTGCACACTGGGGTTAAGGGCTGACTCAGTGGGCTCTTCTGAGCCAGTCAGTTACACTGTGATTCCAGGAGTTGAGAAAACGCGTTTATTTCGGGCTGAAAAACACGTTTTGAAAAGTGTTCTGTTCCTGCCCTATAACTTACATGTTGTTGACCAAAGTTGCCAAAACGTGTTTATTTGTGCTGAAAAACACGTTTTGACAACTTCTGCACACTGGGGTTAAGGGCTGACTCAGTGGGCTCTTCTGAGCCAGTCAGTTACACTGTGATTCCAGGAGTTGAGAAAACGCGTTTATTTCGGGCTGAAAAACACGTTTTGAAAAGTGTTCTGTTCCTGCCCTATAACTTACATGTTGGTGACCAAAGTTGCCAAGACGTGTTTATTTGTGCTTAAAAACACGTTTTGACAACTTTTGCACACTGGGGTTAAGGGCTGACTCAGTGGGCTCTTCTGAGCCAGTCAGTTACACTGTGATTCCAAGGGTTGAGAAAACGCGTTTATTTCGGGCTGAAAAACACGTTTTGAAAAGTGTTCTGTTCCTGCCCTATAACTTACATGTTGGTGACCAAAGTTGCCAAAACGTGTTTATTTGTGCTGAAAAACACGTTTTGACAACTTCTGCACACTGGGGTTAAGGGCTGACTCAGTGGGCTCTTCTGAGCCAGTCAGTTACACTGTGATTCCAAGGGTTGAGAAAACGCGTTTATTTCGGGCTGAAAAACACGTTTTGAAAAGTGTTCTGTTCCTACCCTATAACTTACATGTTGTTGACCAAAGTTGCCAAAACGTGTTTATTTGTGCTGAAAAACACGTTTTGACAACTTCTGCACACTGGGGTTAAGGGCTGACTCAGTGGGCTCTTCTGAGCCAGTCAGTTACACTGTGATTCCAGGAGTTGAGAAAACGCGTTTATTTCGGGCTGAAAAACACGTTTTGAAAAGTGTTCTGTTCCTGCCCTATAACTTACATGTTGTTGACCAAAGTTGCCAAAACGTGTTTATTTGTGCTGAAAAACACGTTTTGACAACTCCTGCACACTGGGGTTAAGGGCTGACTCAGTGGGCTCTTCTGAGCCAGTCAGTTACACTGTGATTCCAAGAGTTGAGAAAACGCGTTTATTTCGGGCTGAAAAACACGTTTTGAAAAGTGTTCTGTTCCTGCCCTATAACTTACATGTTGTTGACCAAAGTTGCCAAAACGTGTTTATTTGTGCTGAAAAACACGATTTGACAACTTCTGCACACTGGGGTTAAGGGCTGACTCAGTGGGCTCTTCTGAGCCAGTCAGTTACACTGTGATTCCAAGAGTTGAGAAAACGCGTTTATTTCGGGCTGAAAAACACGTTTTGAAAAGTGTTCTGTTCCTGCCCTATAACTTACATGTTGTTGACCAAAGTTGCCAAAACGTGTTTATTTGTGCTGAAAAACACGTTTTGACAACTTCTGCACACTGGGGTTAAGGGCTGACTCAGTGGGCTCTTCTGAGCCAGTCAGTTACACTGTGATTCCAGGAGTTGAGAAAACGCGTTTATTTCGGGCTGAAAAACACGTTTTGAAAAGTGTTCTGTTCCTGCCCTATAACTTACATGTTGGTGACCAAAGTTGCCAAGACGTGTTTATTTGTGCTTAAAAACACGTTTTGACAACTTTTGCACACTGGGGTTAAGGGCTGACTCAGTGGGCTCTTCTGAGCCAGTCAGTTACACTGTGATTCCAAGGGTTGAGAAAACGCGTTTATTTCGGGCTGAAAAACACGTTTTGAAAAGTGTTCTGTTCCTGCCCTATAACTTACATGTTGGTGACCAAAGTTGCCAAAACGTGTTTATTTGTGCTGAAAAACACGTTTTGACAACTTCTGCACACTGGGGTTAAGGGCTGACTCAGTGGGCTCTTCTGAGCCAGTCAGTTACACTGTGATTCCAAGGGTTGAGAAAACGCGTTTATTTCGGGCTGAAAAACACGTTTTGAAAAGTGTTCTGTTCCTACCCTATAACTTACATGTTGTTGACCAAAGTTGCCAAAACGTGTTTATTTGTGCTGAAAAACACGTTTTGACAACTTCTGCACACTGGGGTTAAGGGCTGACTCAGTGGGCTCTTCTGAGCCAGTCAGTTACACTGTGATTCCAGGAGTTGAGAAAACGCGTTTATTTCGGGCTGAAAAACACGTTTTGAAAAGTGTTCTGTTCCTGCCCTATAACTTACATGTTGTTGACCAAAGTTGCCAAAACGTGTTTATTTGTGCTGAAAAACACGTTTTGACAACTTCTGCACACTGGGGTTAAGGGCTGACTCAGTGGGCTCTTCTGAGCCAGTCAGTTACACTGTGATTCCAGGAGTTGAGAAAACGCGTTTATTTCGGGCTGAAAAACACGTTTTGAAAAGTGTTCTGTTCCTGCCCTATAACTTACATGTTGGTGACCAAAGTTGCCAAGACGTGTTTATTTGTGCTTAAAAACACGTTTTGACAACTTTTGCACACTGGGGTTAAGGGCTGACTCAGTGGGCTCTTCTGAGCCAGTCAGTTACACTGTGATTCCAAGGGTTGAGAAAACGCGTTTATTTCGGGCTGAAAAACACGTTTTGAAAAGTGTTCTGTTCCTGCCCTATAACTTACATGTTGGTGACCAAAGTTGCCAAAACGTGTTTATTTGTGCTGAAAAACACGTTTTGACAACTTCTGCACACTGGGGTTAAGGGCTGACTCAGTGGGCTCTTCTGAGCCAGTCAGTTACACTGTGATTCCAAGGGTTGAGAAAACGCGTTTATTTCGGGCTGAAAAACACGTTTTGAAAAGTGTTCTGTTCCTACCCTATAACTTACATGTTGTTGACCAAAGTTGCCAAAACGTGTTTATTTGTGCTGAAAAACACGTTTTGACAACTTCTGCACACTGGGGTTAAGGGCTGACTCAGTGGGCTCTTCTGAGCCAGTCAGTTACACTGTGATTCCAGGAGTTGAGAAAACGCGTTTATTTCGGGCTGAAAAACACGTTTTGAAAAGTGTTCTGTTCCTGCCCTATAACTTACATGTTGTTGACCAAAGTTGCCAAAACGTGTTTATTTGTGCTGAAAAACACGTTTTGACAACTTCTGCACACTGGGGTTAAGGGCTGACTCAGTGGGCTCTTCTGAGCCAGTCAGTTACACTGTGATTCCAGGAGTTGAGAAAACGCGTTTATTTCGGGCTGAAAAACACGTTTTGAAAAGTGTTCTGTTCCTGCCCTATAACTTACATGTTGGTGACCAAAGTTGCCAAGACGTGTTTATTTGTGCTTAAAAACACGTTTTGACAACTTTTGCACACTGGGGTTAAGGGCTGACTCAGTGGGCTCTTCTGAGCCAGTCAGTTACACTGTGATTCCAAGGGTTGAGAAAACGCGTTTATTTCGGGCTGAAAAACACGTTTTGAAAAGTGTTCTGTTCCTGCCCTATAACTTACATGTTGGTGACCAAAGTTGCCAAAACGTGTTTATTTGTGCTGAAAAACACGTTTTGACAACTTCTGCACACTGGGGTTAAGGGCTGACTCAGTGGGCTCTTCTGAGCCAGTCAGTTACACTGTGATTCCAAGGGTTGAGAAAACGCGTTTATTTCGGGCTGAAAAACACGTTTTGAAAAGTGTTCTGTTCCTGCCCTATAACTTACATGTTGGTGACCAAAGTTGCCAAAACGTGTTTATTTGTGCTGAAAAACACGTTTTGACAACTTCTGCACACTGGGGTTAAGGGCTGACTCAGTGGGCTCTTCTGAGCCAGTCAGTTACACTGTGATTCCAAGGGTTGAGAAAACGCGTTTATTTCGGGCTGAAAAACACGTTTTGAAAAGTGTTCTGTTCCTGCCCTATAACTTACATGTTGTTGACCAAAGTTGCCAAAACGTGTTTATTTGTGCTGAAAAACACGTTTTGACAACTTCTGCACACTGGGGTTAAGGGCTGACTCAGTGGGCTCTTCTGAGCCAGTCAGTTACACTGTGATTCCAGGAGTTGAGAAAACGCGTTTATTTCGGGCTGAAAAACACGTTTTGAAAAGTGTTCTGTTCCTGCCCTATAACTTACATGTTGGTGACCAAAGTTGCCAAGACGTGTTTATTTGTGCTTAAAAACACGTTTTGACAACTTTTGCACACTGGGGTTAAGGGCTGACTCAGTGGGCTCTTCTGAGCCAGTCAGTTACACTGTGATTCCAAGGGTTGAGAAAACGCGTTTATTTCGGGCTGAAAAACACGTTTTGAAAAGTGTTCTGTTCCTGCCCTATAACTTACATGTTGGTGACCAAAGTTGCCAAAACGTGTTTATTTGTGCTGAAAAACACGTTTTGACAACTTCTGCACACTGGGGTTAAGGGCTGACTCAGTGGGCTCTTCTGAGCCAGTCAGTTACACTGTGATTCCAAGGGTTGAGAAAACGCGTTTATTTCGGGCTGAAAAACACGTTTTGAAAAGTGTTCTGTTCCTACCCTATAACTTACATGTTGTTGACCAAAGTTGCCAAAACGTGTTTATTTGTGCTGAAAAACACGTTTTGACAACTTCTGCACACTGGGGTTAAGGGCTGACTCAGTGGGCTCTTCTGAGCCAGTCAGTTACACTGTGATTCCAGGAGTTGAGAAAACGCGTTTATTTCGGGCTGAAAAACACGTTTTGAAAAGTGTTCTGTTCCTGCCCTATAACTTACATGTTGTTGACCAAAGTTGCCAAAACGTGTTTATTTGTGCTGAAAAACACGTTTTGACAACTTCTGCACACTGGGGTTAAGGGCTGACTCAGTGGGCTCTTCTGAGCCAGTCAGTTACACTGTGATTCCAGGAGTTGAGAAAACGCGTTTATTTCGGGCTGAAAAACACGTTTTGAAAAGTGTTCTGTTCCTGCCCTATAACTTACATGTTGGTGACCAAAGTTGCCAAGACGTGTTTATTTGTGCTGAAAAACACGTTTTGACAACTTCTGCACACTGGGGTTAAGGGCTGACTCAGTGGGCTCTTCTGAGCCAGTCAGTTACACTGTGATTCCAAGGGTTGAGAAAACGCGTTTATTTCGGGCTGAAAAACACGTTTTGAAAAGTGTTCTGTTCCTGCCCTATAACTTACATGTTGTTGACCAAAGTTGCCAAAACGTGTTTATTTGTGCTGAAAAACACGTTTTGACAACTCCTGCACACTGGGGTTAAGGGCTGACTCAGTGGGCTCTTCTGAGCCAGTCAGTTACACTGTGATTCCAAGAGTTGAGAAAACGCGTTTATTTCGGGCTGAAAAACACGTTTTGAAAAGTGTTCTGTTCCTGCCCTATAACTTACATGTTGTTGACCAAAGTTGCCAAAACGTGTTTATTTGTGCTGAAAAACACGATTTGACAACTTCTGCACACTGGGGTTAAGGGCTGACTCAGTGGGCTCTTCTGAGCCAGTCAGTTACACTGTGATTCCAAGAGTTGAGAAAACGCGTTTATTTCGGGCTGAAAAACACGTTTTGAAAAGTGTTCTGTTCCTGCCCTATAACTTACATGTTGTTGACCAAAGTTGCCAAAACGTGTTTATTTGTGCTGAAAAACACGTTTTGACAACTTCTGCACACTGGGGTTAAGGGCTGACTCAGTGGGCTCTTCTGAGCCAGTCAGTTACACTGTGATTCCAGGAGTTGAGAAAACGCGTTTATTTCGGGCTGAAAAACACGTTTTGAAAAGTGTTCTGTTCCTGCCCTATAACTTACATGTTGGTGACCAAAGTTGCCAAGACGTGTTTATTTGTGCTTAAAAACACGTTTTGACAACTTTTGCACACTGGGGTTAAGGGCTGACTCAGTGGGCTCTTCTGAGCCAGTCAGTTACACTGTGATTCCAAGGGTTGAGAAAACGCGTTTATTTCGGGCTGAAAAACACGTTTTGAAAAGTGTTCTGTTCCTGCCCTATAACTTACATGTTGGTGACCAAAGTTGCCAAAACGTGTTTATTTGTGCTGAAAAACACGTTTTGACAACTTCTGCACACTGGGGTTAAGGGCTGACTCAGTGGGCTCTTCTGAGCCAGTCAGTTACACTGTGATTCCAAGGGTTGAGAAAACGCGTTTATTTCGGGCTGAAAAACACGTTTTGAAAAGTGTTCTGTTCCTACCCTATAACTTACATGTTGTTGACCAAAGTTGCCAAAACGTGTTTATTTGTGCTGAAAAACACGTTTTGACAACTTCTGCACACTGGGGTTAAGGGCTGACTCAGTGGGCTCTTCTGAGCCAGTCAGTTACACTGTGATTCCAGGAGTTGAGAAAACGCGTTTATTTCGGGCTGAAAAACACGTTTTGAAAAGTGTTCTGTTCCTGCCCTATAACTTACATGTTGTTGACCAAAGTTGCCAAAACGTGTTTATTTGTGCTGAAAAACACGTTTTGACAACTTCTGCACACTGGGGTTAAGGGCTGACTCAGTGGGCTCTTCTGAGCCAGTCAGTTACACTGTGATTCCAGGAGTTGAGAAAACGCGTTTATTTCGGGCTGAAAAACACGTTTTGAAAAGTGTTCTGTTCCTGCCCTATAACTTACATGTTGGTGACCAAAGTTGCCAAGACGTGTTTATTTGTGCTTAAAAACACGTTTTGACAACTTTTGCACACTGGGGTTAAGGGCTGACTCAGTGGGCTCTTCTGAGCCAGTCAGTTACACTGTGATTCCAAGGGTTGAGAAAACGCGTTTATTTCGGGCTGAAAAACACGTTTTGAAAAGTGTTCTGTTCCTGCCCTATAACTTACATGTTGGTGACCAAAGTTGCCAAAACGTGTTTATTTGTGCTGAAAAACACGTTTTGACAACTTCTGCACACTGGGGTTAAGGGCTGACTCAGTGGGCTCTTCTGAGCCAGTCAGTTACACTGTGATTCCAAGGGTTGAGAAAACGCGTTTATTTCGGGCTGAAAAACACGTTTTGAAAAGTGTTCTGTTCCTACCCTATAACTTACATGTTGTTGACCAAAGTTGCCAAAACGTGTTTATTTGTGCTGAAAAACACGTTTTGACAACTTCTGCACACTGGGGTTAAGGGCTGACTCAGTGGGCTCTTCTGAGCCAGTCAGTTACACTGTGATTCCAGGAGTTGAGAAAACGCGTTTATTTCGGGCTGAAAAACACGTTTTGAAAAGTGTTCTGTTCCTGCCCTATAACTTACATGTTGTTGACCAAAGTTGCCAAAACGTGTTTATTTGTGCTGAAAAACACGTTTTGACAACTTCTGCACACTGGGGTTAAGGGCTGACTCAGTGGGCTCTTCTGAGCCAGTCAGTTACACTGTGATTCCAGGAGTTGAGAAAACGCGTTTATTTCGGGCTGAAAAACACGTTTTGAAAAGTGTTCTGTTCCTGCCCTATAACTTACATGTTGGTGACCAAAGTTGCCAAGACGTGTTTATTTGTGCTTAAAAACACGTTTTGACAACTTTTGCACACTGGGGTTAAGGGCTGACTCAGTGGGCTCTTCTGAGCCAGTCAGTTACACTGTGATTCCAAGGGTTGAGAAAACGCGTTTATTTCGGGCTGAAAAACACGTTTTGAAAAGTGTTCTGTTCCTGCCCTATAACTTACATGTTGGTGACCAAAGTTGCCAAAACGTGTTTATTTGTGCTGAAAAACACGTTTTGACAACTTCTGCACACTGGGGTTAAGGGCTGACTCAGTGGGCTCTTCTGAGCCAGTCAGTTACACTGTGATTCCAAGGGTTGAGAAAACGCGTTTATTTCAGGCTGAAAAACACGTTTTGAAAAGTGTTCTGTTCCTGCCCTATAACTTACATGTTGTTGACCAAAGTTGCCAAAACGTGTTTATTTGTGCTGAAAAACACGTTTTGACAACTCCTGCACACTGGGGTTAAGGGCTGACTCAGTGGGCTCTTCTGAGCCAGTCAGTTACACTGTGATTCCAAGAGTTGAGAAAACGCGTTTATTTCGGGCTGAAAAACACGTTTTGAAAAGTGTTCTGTTCCTGCCCTATAACTTACATGTTGTTGACCAAAGTTGCCAAAACGTGTTTATTTGTGCTGAAAAACACGATTTGACAACTTCTGCACACTGGGGTTAAGGGCTGACTCAGTGGGCTCTTCTGAGCCAGTCAGTTACACTGTGATTCCAAGAGTTGAGAAAACGCGTTTATTTCGGGCTGAAAAACACGTTTTGAAAAGTGTTCTGTTCCTGCCCTATAACTTACATGTTGTTGACCAAAGTTGCCAAAACGTGTTTATTTGTGCTGAAAAACACGTTTTGACAACTTCTGCACACTGGGGTTAAGGGCTGACTCAGTGGGCTCTTCTGAGCCAGTCAGTTACACTGTGATTCCAGGAGTTGAGAAAACGCGTTTATTTCGGGCTGAAAAACACGTTTTGAAAAGTGTTCTGTTCCTGCCCTATAACTTACATGTTGGTGACCAAAGTTGCCAAAACGTGTTTATTTGTGCTGAAAAACACGTTTTGACAACTTCTGCACACTGGGGTTAAGGGCTGAATCAGTGGGCTCTTCTGAGCCAGTCAGTTACACTGTGATTCCAAGAGTTGAGAAAACGCGTTTATTTCGGGCTGAAAAACACGTTTTGAAAAGTGTTCTGTTCCTGCCCTATAACTTACATGTTGTTGACCAAAGTTGCCAAAACGTGTTTATTTGTGCTGAAAAACACGTTTTGACAACTTCTGCACACTGGGGTTAAGGGCTGACTCATTGGGCTCTTCTGAGCCAGTCAGTTACACTGTGATTCCAAGGGTTGAGAAAACGCGTTTATTTCGGGCTGAAAAACACGTTTTGAAAAGTGTTCTGTTCCTACCCTATAACTTACATGTTGTTGACCAAAGTTGCCAAAACGTGTTTATTTGTGCTGAAAAACACGTTTTGACAACTTCTGCACACTGGGGTTAAGGGCTGAATCAGTGGGCTCTTCTGAGCCAGTCAGTTACACTGTGATTCCAAGAGTTGAGAAAACGCGTTTATTTCGGTCTGAAAAACACGTTTTGAAAAGTGTTCTGTTCCTGCCCTATAACTTACATGTTGTTGACCAAAGTTGCCAAAACGTGTTTATTTGTGCTGAAAAACACGTTTTGACAACTTCTGCACACTGGGGTTAAGGGCTGACTCATTGGGCTCTTCTGAGCCAGTCAGTTACACTGTGATTCCAAGGGTTGAGAAAACGCGTTTATTTCGGGCTGAAAAACACGTTTTGAAAAGTGTTCTGTTCCTACCCTATAACTTACATGTTGTTGACCAAAGTTGCCAAAACGTGTTTATTTGTGCTGAAAAACACGTTTTGACAACTTCTGCACACTGGGGTTAAGGGCTGACTCAGTGGGCTCTTCTGAGCCAGTCAGTTACACTGTGATTCCAAGGGTTGAGAAAACACGTTTATTTCGGACTGAAAAACACGTTTTGAAAAGTGTTCTGTTCCTGCCCTATAACTTACATGTTGTTGACCAAAGTTGCCAAAACGTGTTTATTTGTGCTGAAAAACACGTTTTGACAACTTCTGCACACTGGGGTTAAGGGCTGACTCAGTGGGCTCTTCTGAGCCAGTCAGTTACACTGTGATTCCAGGAGTTGAGAAAACGCGTTTATTTCGGGCTGAAAAACACGTTTTGAAAAGTGTTCTGTTCCTGCCCTATAACTTACATGTTGGTGACCAAAGTTGCCAAAACGTGTTTATTTGTGCTGAAAAACACGTTTTGACAACTTCTGCACACTGGGGTTAAGGGCTGACTCAGTGGGCTCTTCTGAGCCAGTCAGTTACACTGTGATTCCAAGGGTTGAGAAAACGCGTTTATTTCGGGCTGAAAAACACGTTTTGAAAAGTGTTCTGTTCCTGCCCTATAACTTACATGTTGTTGACCAAAGTTGCCAAAACGTGTTTATTTGTGCTGAAAAACACGTTTTGACAACTCCTGCACACTGGGGTTAAGGGCTGACTCAGTGGGCTCTTCTGAGCCAGTCAGTTACACTGTGATTCCAAGAGTTGAGAAAACGCGTTTATTTCGGGCTGAAAAACACGTTTTGAAAAGTGTTCTGTTCCTGCCCTATAACTTACATGTTGGTGACCAAAGTTGCCAAAACGTGTTTATTTGTGCTGAAAAACACGTTTTGACAACTTCTGCACACTGGGGTTAAGGGCTGACTCAGTGGGCTCTTCTGAGCCAGTCAGTTACACTGTGATTCCAGGAGTTGAGAAAACGCGTTTATTTCGGGCTGAAAAACACGTTTTGAAAAGTGTTCTGTTCCTGCCCTATAACTTACATGTTGGTGACCAAAGTTGCCAAAACGTGTTTATTTGTGCTGAAAAACACGTTTTGACAACTTCTGCACACTGGGGTTAAGGGCTGAATCAGTGGGCTCTTCTGAGCCAGTCAGTTACACTGTGATTCCAAGAGTTGAGAAAACGCGTTTATTTCGGGCTGAAAAACACGTTTTGAAAAGTGTTCTGTTCCTGCCCTATAACTTACATGTTGTTGACCAAAGTTGCCAAAACGTGTTTATTTGTGCTGAAAAACACGTTTTGACAACTTCTGCACACTGGGGTTAAGGGCTGACTCAGTGGGCTCTTCTGAGCCAGTCAGTTACACTGTGATTCCAAGGGTTGAGAAAACGCGTTTATTTCGGGCTGAAAAACACGTTTTGAAAAGTGTTCTGTTCCTGCCCTATAACTTACATGTTGGTGACCAAAGTTGCCAAAATGTGTTTATTTGTGCTGAAAAACACGTTTTGACAACTTCTGCACACTGGGGTTAAGGGCTGACTCAGTGGGCTCTTCTGAGCCAGTCAGTTACACTGTGATTCCAGGAGTTGAGAAAACGCGTTTATTTCGGGCTGAAAAACACGTTTTGAAAAGTGTTCTGTTCCTGCCCTATAACTTACATGTTGGTGACCAAAGTTGCCAAAACGTGTTTATTTGTGCTTAAAAACACGTTTTGACAACTTCTGCACACTGGGGTTAAGGGCTGACTCAGTGGGCTCTTCTGAGCCAGTCAGTTACACTGTGATTCCAAGGGTTGAGAAAACGCGTTTTTTTCGGGCTGAAAAACACGTTTTGAAAAGTGTTCTGTTCCTGCCCTATAACTTACATGTTGGTGACCAAAGTTGCCAAAACGTGTTTATTTGTGCTGAAAAACACGTTTTGACAACTTCTGCACACTGGGGTTAAGGGCTGACTCAGTGGGCTCTTCTGAGCCAGTCAGTTACACTGTGATTCCAAGGGTTGAGAAAACGCGTTTATTTCGGGCTGAAAAACACGTTTTGAAAAGTGTTCTGTTCCTGCCCTATAACTTACATGTTGTTGACCAAAGTTGCCAAAACGTGTTTATTTGTGCTGAAAAACACGTTTTGACAACTTCTGCACACTGGGGTTAAGGGCTGAATCAGTGCGCTCTTCTGAGCCAGACAGTTACACTGTGATTCCAAGGGTTGAGAAAACGCGTTTATTTCGGGCTGAAAAACACGTTTTGAAAAGTGTTCTGTTCCTGCCCTATAACTTACATGTTGATGACCAAAGTTGCCAAAACGTGTTTATTTGTGCTGAAAAACACGTTTTGACAACTTCTGCACACTGGGGTTAAGGGCTGACTCAGTGGGCTCTTCTGAGCCAGTCAGTTACACTGTGATTCCAGGAGTTGAGAAAACGCGTTTATTTCGGGCTGAAAAACACGTTTTGAAAAGTGTTCTGTTCCTGCCCTATAACTTACATGTTGTTGACCAAAGTTGCCAAAACGTGTTTATTTGTGCTGAAAAACACGTTTTGACAACTTCTGCACACTGGGGTTAAGGGCTGACTCAGTGGGCTCTTCTGAGCCAGTCAGTTACACTGTGATTCCAGGAGTTGAGAAAACGCGTTTATTTCGGGCTGAAAAACACGTTTTGAAAAGTGTTCTGTTCCTGCCCTATAACTTACATGTTGGTGACCAAAGTTGCCAAGACGTGTTTATTTGTGCTTAAAAACACGTTTTGACAACTTTTGCACACTGGGGTTAAGGGCTGACTCAGTGGGCTCTTCTGAGCCAGTCAGTTACACTGTGATTCCAAGGGTTGAGAAAACGCGTTTATTTCGGGCTGAAAAACACGTTTTGAAAAGTGTTCTGTTCCTGCCCTATAACTTACATGTTGGTGACCAAAGTTGCCAAAACATGTTTCTTTGTGCTGAAAAACACGTTTTGACAACTTCTGCACACTGGGGTTAAGGGATGACTCAGTGAGCTCTTCTGAGCCAGTCAGTTACACTGTGATTCCAGGAGTTGAGAAAACGCGTTTATTTCGGGCTGAAAAACACGTTTTGAAAAGTGTTCTGTTCCTGCCCTATAACTTACATGTTGTTGACCAAAGTTGCCAAAACGTGTTTATTTGTGCTGAAAAACACGTTTTGACAACTTCTGCACACTGGGGTTAAGGGATGACTCAGTGGGCTCTTCTGAGCCAGTCAGTTACACTGTGATTCCAGGAGTTGAGAAAACGCGTTTATTTCGGGCTGAAAAACACGTTTTGAAAAGTGTTCTGTTCCTGCCCTATAACTTACATGTTGTTGACCAAAGTTGCCAAAACGTGTTTATTTGTGCTGAAAAACACGTTTTGACAACTTCTGCACACTGGGGTTAAGGGATGACTCAGTGGGCTCTTCTGAGCCAGTCAGTTACACTGTGATTCCAGGAGTTGAGAAAACGCGTTTATTTCGGGCTGAAAAACACGTTTTGAAAAGTGTTCTGTTCCTGCCCTATAACTTACATGTTGGTGACCAAAGTTGCCAAAACGTGTTTATTTGTGCTTAAAAACACGTTTTGACAACTTCTGCACACTGGGGTTAAGGGCTGACTCAGTGGGCTCTTCTGAGCCAGTCAGTTACACTGTGATTCCAAGGGTTGAGAAAACGCGTTTATTTCGGGCTGAAAAACACGTTTTGAAAAGTGTTCTGTTCCTGCCCTATAACTTACATGTTGTTGACCAAAGTTGCCAAAACGTGTTTATTTGGGCTGAAAAACACGTTTTGACAACTTCTGCACACTGGGGTTAAGGGCTGACTCAGTGGGCTCTTCTGAGCCAGTCAGTTACACTGTGATTCCAGGAGTTGAGAAAACGCGTTTATTTCGGGCTGAAAAACACGTTTTGAAAAGTGTTCTGTTCCTGCCCTATAACTTACATGTTGTTGACCAAAGTTGCCAAAACGTGTTTATTTGTGCTGAAAAACACGTTTTGACAACTTCTGCACACTGGGGTTAAGGGCTGACTCAGTGGGCTCTTCTGAGCCAGTCAGTTACACTGTGATTCCAGGAGTTGAGAAAACGCGTTTATTTCGGGCTGAAAAACACGTTTTGAAAAGTGTTCTGTTTCTGCCCTATAACTTACATGTTGTTGACCAAAGTTGCCAAAACGTGTTTATTTGTGCTGAAAAACACGTTTTGACAACTTCTGCACACTGGGGTTAAGGGCTGACTCAGTGGGCTCTTCTGAGCCAGTCAGTTACACTGTGATTCCAGGAGTTGAGAAAACGCGTTTATTTCGGGCTGAAAAACACGTTTTGAAAAGTGTTCTGTTCCTGCCCTATAACTTACATGTTGGTGACCAAAGTTGCCAAAACGTGTTTATTTGTGCTTAAAAACACGTTTTGACAACTTCTGCACACTGGGGTTAAGGGCTGACTCAGTGGGCTCTTCTGAGCCAGTCAGTTACACTGTGATTCCAGGAGTTGAGAAAACGCGTTTATTTCGGGCTGAAAAACACGTTTTGAAAAGTGTTCTGTTCCTGCCCTATAACTTACATGTTGGTGACCAAAGTTGCCAAAACGTGTTTATTTGTGCTTAAAAACACGTTTTGACAACTTCTGCACACTGGGGTTAAGGGCTGATTCAGTGGGCTCTTCTGAGCCAGTCAGTTACACTGTGATTCCAGGAGTTGAGAAAACGCGTTTATTTCGGGCTGAAAAACACGTTTTGAAAAGTGTTCTGTTCCTGCCCTATAACTTACATGTTGGTGACCAAAGTTGCCAAAACGTGTTTATTTGTGCTGAAAAACACGTTTTGACAACTTCTGCACACTGGGGTTAAGGGCTGACTCAGTGGGCTCTTCTGAGCCAGTCAGTTACACTGTGATTCCAGGAGTTGAGAAAACGCGTTTATTTCGGGCTGAAAAACACGTTTTGAAAAGTGTTCTGTTTCTGCCCTATAACTTACATGTTGTTGACCAAAGTTGCCAAAACGTGTTTATTTGTGCTGAAAAACACGTTTTGACAACTTCTGCACACTGGGGTTAAGGGCTGACTCAGTGGGCTCTTCTGAGCCAGTCAGTTACACTGTGATTCCAGGAGTTGAGAAAACGCGTTTATTTCGGGCTGAAAAACACGTTTTGAAAAGTGTTCTGTTCCTGCCCTATAACTTACATGTTGGTGACCAAAGTTGCCAAAACGTGTTTATTTGTGCTTAAAAACACGTTTTGACAACTTCTGCACACTGGGGTTAAGGGCTGACTCAGTGGGCTCTTCTGAGCCAGTCAGTTACACTGTGATTCCAAGGGTTGAGAAAACGCGTTTATTTCGGGCTGAAAAACACGTTTTGAAAAGTGTTCTGTTCCTGCCCTATAACTTACATGTTGGTGACCAAAGTTGCCAAAACGTGTTTATTTGTGCTGAAAAACACGTTTTGACAACTTCTGCACACTGGGGTTAAGGGCTGACTCAGTGGGCTCTTCTGAGCCAGTCAGTTACACTGTGATTCCAAGGGTTGAGAAAACGCGTTTATTTCGGGCTGAAAAACACGTTTTGAAAAGTGTTCTGTTCCTGCCCTATAACTTACATGTTGTTGACCAAAGTTGCCAAAACGTGTTTATTTGTGCTGAAAAACACGTTTTGACAACTTCTGCACACTGGGGTTAAGGGCTGACTCAGTGGGCTCTTCTGAGCCAGTCAGTTACACTGTGATTCCAAGGGTTGAGAAAACGCGTTTATTTCGGGCTGAAAAACACGTTTTGAAAAGTGTTCTGTTCCTGCCCTATAACTTACATGTTGTTGACCAAAGTTGCCAAAACGTGTTTATTTGTGCTGAAAAACACGTTTTGACAACTTCTGCACACTGGGGTTAAGGGCTGACTCAGTGGGCTCTTCTGAGCCAGTCAGTTACACTGTGATTCCAAGGGTTGAGAAAACGCGTTTATTTCGGGCTGAAAAACACGTTTTGAAAAGTGTTCTGTTCCTGCCCTATAACTTACATGTTGGTGACCAAAGTTGCCAAAACGTGTTTATTTGTGCTTAAAAACACGTTTTGACAACTTCTGCACACTGGGGTTAAGGGCTGACTCAGTGGGCTCTTCTGAGCCAGTCAGTTACACTGTGATTCAAAGGGTTGAGAAAACGCGTTTATTTCGTGCTGAAAAACACGTTTTGAAAAGTGATCTGTTCCTGCCCTATAACTTACATGTTGGTGACCAAAGTTGCCAAAACGTGTTTATTTGTGCTGAAAAACACGTTTTGACAACTTCTGCACACTGGGGTTAAGGGATGACTCAGTGGGCTCTTCTGAGCCAGTCAGTTACACTGTGATTCCAGGAGTTGAGAAAACGCGTTTATTTCCGGCTGAAAAACACGTTTTGAAAAGTGTTCTGTTCCTGCCCTATAACTTACATGTTGTTGACCAAAGTTGCCAAAACGTGTTTATTTGTGCTGAAAAACACGTTTTGACAACTTCTGCACACTGGGGTTAAGGGATGACTCAGTGGGCTCTTCTGAGCCAGTCAGTTACACTGTGATTCCAAGGGTTGAGAAAACGCGTTTATTTCGGGCTGAAAAACACGTTTTGAAAAGTGATCTGTTCCTGCCCTATAACTTACATGTTGTTGACCAAAGTTGCCAAAACGTGTTTATTTGTGCTGAAAAACACGTTTTGACAACTTCTGCACACTGGGGTTAAGGGATGACTCAGTGGGCTCTTCTGAGCCAGTCAGTTACACTGTGATTCCAGGAGTTGAGAAAACGCGTTTATTTCGGGCTGAAAAACACGTTTTGAAAAGTGTTCTGTTCCTGCCCTATAACTTACATGTTGTTGACCAAAGTTGCCAAAACGTGTTTATTTGTGCTGAAAAACACGTTTTGACAACTTCTGCACACTGGGGTTAAGGGCTGACTCAGTGGGCTCTTCTGAGCCAGTCAGTTACACTGTGATTCCAGGAGTTGAGAAAACGCGTTTATTTCGGGCTGAAAAACACGTTTTGAAAAGTGTTCTGTTCCTGCCCTATAACTTACATGTTGGTGACCAAAGTTGCCAAAACGTGTTTATTTGTGCTTAAAAACACGTTTTGACAACTTCTGCACACTGGGGTTAAGGGCTGACTCAGTGGGCTCTTCTGAGCCAGTCAGTTACACTGTGATTCCAAGGGTTGAGAAAACGCGTTTATTTCGGGCTGAAAAACACGTTTTGAAAAGTGTTCTGTTCCTGCCCTATAACTTACATGTTGGTGACCAAAGTTGCCAAAACGTGTTTATTTGTGCTGAAAAACACGTTTTGACAACTTCTGCACACTGGGGTTAAGGGCTGACTCAGTGGGCTCTTCTGAGCCAGTCAGTTACACTGTGATTCCAAGGGTTGAGAAAACGCGTTTATTTCGGGCTGAAAAACACGTTTTGAAAAGTGTTCTGTTCCTGCCCTATAACTTACATGTTGTTGACCAAAGTTGCCAAAACGTGTTTATTTGTGCTGAAAAACACGTTTTGACAACTTCTGCACACTGGGGTTAAGGGCTGAATCAGTGGGCTCTTCTGAGCCAGTCAGTTACACTGTGATTCCAAGAGTTGAGAAAACGCGTTTATTTCGGGCTGAAAAACACGTTTTGAAAAGTGTTCTGTTCCTGCCCTATAACTTACATGTTGTTGACCAAAGTTGCCAAAACGTGTTTATTTGTGCTGAAAAACACGTTTTGACAACTTCTGCACACTGGGGTTAAGGGCTGACTCATTGGGCTCTTCTGAGCCAGTCAGTTACACTGTGATTCCAAGGGTTGAGAAAACGCGTTTATTTCGGGCTGAAAAACACGTTTTGAAAAGTGTTCTGTTCCTACCCTATAACTTACATGTTGTTGACCAAAGTTGCCAAAACGTGTTTATTTGTGCTGAAAAACACGTTTTGACAACTTCTGCACACTGGGGTTAAGGGCTGACTCAGTGGGCTCTTCTGAGCCAGTCAGTTACACTGTGATTCCAAGGGTTGAGAAAACGCGTTTATTTCGGGCTGAAAAACACGTTTTGAAAAGTGTTCTGTTCCTGCCCTATAACTTACATGTTGTTGACCAAAGTTGCCAAAACGTGTTTATTTGTGCTGAAAAACACGTTTTGACAACTTCTGCACACTGGGGTTAAGGGCTGACTCAGTGGGCTCTTCTGAGCCAGTCAGTTACACTGTGATTCCAGGAGTTGAGAAAACGCGTTTATTTCGGGCTGAAAAACACGTTTTGAAAAGTGTTCTGTTCCTGCCCTATAACTTACATGTTGGTGACCAAAGTTGCCAAAACGTGTTTATTTGTGCTGAAAAACACGTTTTGACAACTTCTGCACACTGGGGTTAAGGGCTGACTCAGTGGGCTCTTCTGAGCCAGTCAGTTACACTGTGATTCCAAGGGTTGAGAAAACGCGTTTATTTCGGGCTGAAAAACACGTTTTGAAAAGTGTTCTGTTCCTACCCTATAACTTACATGTTGTTGACCAAAGTTGCCAAAACGTGTTTATTTGTGCTGAAAAACACGTTTTGACAACTTCTGCACACTGGGGTTAAGGGCTGACTCAGTGGGCTCTTCTGAGCCAGTCAGTTACACTGTGATTCCAGGAGTTGAGAAAACGCGTTTATTTCGGGCTGAAAAACACGTTTTGAAAAGTGTTCTGTTCCTGCCCTATAACTTACATGTTGTTGACCAAAGTTGCCAAAACGTGTTTATTTGTGCTGAAAAACACGTTTTGACAACTTCTGCACACTGGGGTTAAGGGCTGACTCAGTGGGCTCTTCTGAGCCAGTCAGTTACACTGTGATTCCAGGAGTTGAGAAAACGCGTTTATTTCGGGCTGAAAAACACGTTTTGAAAAGTGTTCTGTTCCTGCCCTATAACTTACATGTTGGTGACCAAAGTTGCCAAGACGTGTTTATTTGTGCTTAAAAACACGTTTTGACAACTTTTGCACACTGGGGTTAAGGGCTGACTCAGTGGGCTCTTCTGAGCCAGTCAGTTACACTGTGATTCCAAGGGTTGAGAAAACGCGTTTATTTCGGGCTGAAAAACACGTTTTGAAAAGTGTTCTGTTCCTGCCCTATAACTTACATGTTGGTGACCAAAGTTGCCAAAACGTGTTTATTTGTGCTGAAAAACACGTTTTGACAACTTCTGCACACTGGGGTTAAGGGCTGACTCAGTGGGCTCTTCTGAGCCAGTCAGTTACACTGTGATTCCAAGGGTTGAGAAAACGCGTTTATTTCGGGCTGAAAAACACGTTTTGAAAAGTGTTCTGTTCCTACCCTATAACTTACATGTTGTTAACCAAAGTTGCCAAAACGTGTTTATTTGTGCTGAAAAACACGTTTTGACAACTTCTGCACACTGGGGTTAAGGGCTGACTCAGTGGGCTCTTCTGAGCCAGTCAGTTACACTGTGATTCCAGGAGTTGAGAAAACGCGTTTATTTCGGGCTGAAAAACACGTTTTGAAAAGTGTTCTGTTCCTGCCCTATAACTTACATGTTGTTGACCAAAGTTGCCAAAACGTGTTTATTTGTGCTGAAAAACACGTTTTGACAACTTCTGCACACTGGGGTTAAGGGCTGACTCAGTGGGCTCTTCTGAGCCAGTCAGTTACACTGTGATTCCAGGAGTTGAGAAAACGCGTTTATTTCGGGCTGAAAAACACGTTTTGAAAAGTGTTCTGTTCCTGCCCTATAACTTACATGTTGGTGACCAAAGTTGCCAAGACGTGTTTATTTGTGCTTAAAAACACGTTTTGACAACTTTTGCACACTGGGGTTAAGGGCTGACTCAGTGGGCTCTTCTGAGCCAGTCAGTTACACTGTGATTCCAAGGGTTGAGAAAACGCGTTTATTTCGGGCTGAAAAACACGTTTTGAAAAGTGTTCTGTTCCTGCCCTATAACTTACATGTTGGTGACCAAAGTTGCCAAAACGTGTTTATTTGTGCTGAAAAACACGTTTTGACAACTTCTGCACACTGGGGTTAAGGGCTGACTCAGTGGGCTCTTCTGAGCCAGTCAGTTACACTGTGATTCCAAGGGTTGAGAAAACGCGTTTATTTCGGGCTGAAAAACACGTTTTGAAAAGTGTTCTGTTCCTGCCCTATAACTTACATGTTGTTGACCAAAGTTGCCAAAACGTGTTTATTTGTGCTGAAAAACACGTTTTGACAACTCCTGCACACTGGGGTTAAGGGCTGACTCAGTGGGCTCTTCTGAGCCAGTCAGTTACACTGTGATTCCAAGAGTTGAGAAAACGCGTTTATTTCGGGCTGAAAAACACGTTTTGAAAAGTGTTCTGTTCCTGCCCTATAACTTACATGTTGTTGACCAAAGTTGCCAAAACGTGTTTATTTGTGCTGAAAAACACGATTTGACAACTTCTGCACACTGGGGTTAAGGGCTGACTCAGTGGGCTCTTCTGAGCCAGTCAGTTACACTGTGATTCCAAGAGTTGAGAAAACGCGTTTATTTCGGGCTGAAAAACACGTTTTGAAAAGTGTTCTGTTCCTGCCCTATAACTTACATGTTGTTGACCAAAGTTGCCAAAACGTGTTTATTTGTGCTGAAAAACACGTTTTGACAACTTCTGCACACTGGGGTTAAGGGCTGACTCAGTGGGCTCTTCTGAGCCAGTCAGTTACACTGTGATTCCAAGAGTTGAGAAAACGCGTTTATTTCGGGCTGAAAAACACGTTTTGAAAAGTGTTCTGTTCCTGCCCTATAACTTACATGTTGTTGACCAAAGTTGCCAAAACGTGTTTATTTGTGCTGAAAAACACGTTTTGACAACTTCTGCACACTGGGGTTAAGGGCTGACTCATTGGGCTCTTCTGAGCCAGTCAGTTACACTGTGATTCCAAGGGTTGAGAAAACGCGTTTATTTCGGGCTGAAAAACACGTTTTGAAAAGTGTTCTGTTCCTACCCTATAACTTACATGTTGTTGACCAAAGTTGCCAAAACGTGTTTATTTGTGCTGAAAAACACGTTTTGACAACTTCTGCACACTGGGGTTAAGGGCTGACTCAGTGGGCTCTTCTGAGCCAGTCAGTTACACTGTGATTCCAAGGGTTGAGAAAACGCGTTTATTTCGGGCTGAAAAACACGTTTTGAAAAGTGTTCTGTTCCTGCCCTATAACTTACATGTTGTTGACCAAAGTTGCCAAAACGTGTTTATTTGTGCTGAAAAACACGTTTTGACAACTTCTGCACACTGGGGTTAAGGGCTGACTCAGTGGGCTCTTCTGAGCCAGTCAGTTACACTGTGATTCCAGGAGTTGAGAAAACGCGTTTATTTCGGGCTGAAAAACACGTTTTGAAAAGTGTTCTGTTCCTGCCCTATAACTTACATGTTGGTGACCAAAGTTGCCAAAACGTGTTTATTTGTGCTGAAAAACACGTTTTGACAACTTCTGCACACTGGGGTTAAGGGCTGACTCAGTGGGCTCTTCTGAGCCAGTCAGTTACACTGTGATTCCAAGGGTTGAGAAAACGCGTTTATTTCGGGCTGAAAAACACGTTTTGAAAAGTGTTCTGTTCCTGCCCTATAACTTACATGTTGTTGACCAAAGTTGCCAAAACGTGTTTATTTGTGCTGAAAAACACGTTTTGACAACTCCTGCACACTGGGGTTAAGGGCTGACTCAGTGGGCTCTTCTGAGCCAGTCAGTTACACTGTGATTCCAAGAGTTGAGAAAACGCGTTTATTTCGGGCTGAAAAACACGTTTTGAAAAGTGTTCTGTTCCTGCCCTATAACTTACATGTTGGTGACCAAAGTTGCCAAAACGTGTTTATTTGTGCTGAAAAACACGTTTTGACAACTTCTGCACACTGGGGTTAAGGGCTGACTCAGTGGGCTCTTCTGAGCCAGTCAGTTACACTGTGATTCCAGGAGTTGAGAAAACGCGTTTATTTCGGGCTGAAAAACACGTTTTGAAAAGTGTTCTGTTCCTGCCCTATAACTTACATGTTGGTGACCAAAGTTGCCAAAACGTGTTTATTTGTGCTGAAAAACACGTTTTGACAACTTCTGCACACTGGGGTTAAGGGCTGAATCAGTGGGCTCTTCTGAGCCAGTCAGTTACACTGTGATTCCAAGAGTTGAGAAAACGCGTTTATTTCGGGCTGAAAAACACGTTTTGAAAAGTGTTCTGTTCCTGCCCTATAACTTACATGTTGTTGACCAAAGTTGCCAAAACGTGTTTATTTGTGCTGAAAAACACGTTTTGACAACTTCTGCACACTGGGGTTAAGGGCTGACTCAGTGGGCTCTTCTGAGCCAGTCAGTTACACTGTGATTCCAGGAGTTGAGAAAACGCGTTTATTTCGGGCTGAAAAACACGTTTTGAAAAGTGTCCTGTTCCTGCCCTATAACTTACATGTTGGTGACCAAAGTTGCCAAAACGTGTTTATTTGTGCTTAAAAACACGTTTTGACAACTTCTGCACACTGGGGTTAAGGGCTGACTCAGTGGGCTCTTCTGAGCCAGTCAGTTACACTGTGATTCCAAGGGTTGAGAAAACGCGTTTTTTTCGGGCTGAAAAACACGTTTTGAAAAGTGTTCTGTTCCTGCCCTATAACTTACATGTTGGTGACCAAAGTTGCCAAAACGTGTTTATTTGTGCTGAAAAACACGTTTTGACAACTTCTGCACACTGGGGTTAAGGGCTGACTCAGTGGGCTCTTCTGAGCCAGTCAGTTACACTGTGATCCAAGGGTTGAGAAAACGCGTTTATTTCGGGCTGAAAAACACGTTTTGAAAAGTGTTCTGTTCCTGCCCTATAACTTACATGTTGTTGACCAAAGTTGCCAAAACGTGTTTATTTGTGCTGAAAAACACGTTTTGACAACTTCTGCACACTGGGGTTAAGGGCTGACTCAGTGGGCTCTTCTGAGCCAGTCAGTTACACTGTGATTCCAGGAGTTGAGAAAACGCGTTTATTTCGGGCTGAAAAACACGTTTTGAAAAGTGTTCTGTTCCTGCCCTATAACTTACATGTTGATGACCAAAGTTGCCAAAACGTGTTTATTTGTGCTGAAAAACACGTTTTGACAACTTCTGCACACTGGGGTTAAGGGCTGACTCAGTGGGCTCTTCTGAGCCAGTCAGTTACACTGTGATTCCAAGAGTTGAGAAAACGCGTTTATTTCGGGCTGAAAAACACGTTTTGAAAAGTGTTCTGTTCCTGCCCTATAACTTACATGTTGTTGGCCAAAGTTGCCAAAACGTGTTTATTTGTGCTGAAAAACACGTTTTGACAACTTCTGCACACTGGGGTTAAGGGCTGACTCAGTGGGCTCTTCTGAGCCAGTCAGTTACACTGTGATTCCAGGAGTTGAGAAAACGCGTTTATTTCGGGCTGAAAAACACGTTTTGAAAAGTGTTCTGTTCCTGCCCTATAACTTACATGTTGTTGACCAAAGTTGCCAAAACGTGTTTATTTGTGCTGAAAAACACGTTTTGACAACTTCTGCACACTGGGGTTAAGGGCTGACTCAGTGGGCTCTTCTGAGCCAGTCAGTTACACTGTGATTCCAGGAGTTGAGAAAACGCGTTTATTTCGGGCTGAAAAACACGTTTTGAAAAGTGTTCTGTTCCTGCCCTATAACTTACATGTTGGTGACCAAAGTTGCCAAAACGTGTTTATTTGTGCTGAAAAACACGTTTTGACAACTTCTGCACACTGGGGTTAAGGGCTGAATCAGTGGGCTCTTCTGAGCCAGTCAGTTACACTGTGATTCCAAGGGTTGAGAAAACGCGTTTATTTCGGGCTGAAAAACACGTTTTGAAAAGTGTTCTGTTCCTGCCCTATAACTTACATGTTGGTGACCAAAGTTGCCAAAACGTGTTTATTTGTGCTTAAAAACACGTTTTGAAAACTTCTGCACACTGGGGTTAAGGGCTGACTCAGTGGGCTCTTCTGAGCCAGTCAGTTACACTGTGATTCAAAGGGTTGAGAAAACGCGTTTATTTCGGGCTGAAAAACACGTTTTGAAAAGTGTTCTGTTCCTGCCCTATAACTTACATGTTGGTGACCAAAGTTGCCAAAACGTGTTTCTTTGTGCTGAAAAACACGTTTTGACAACTTCTGCACACTGGGGTTAAGGGATGACTCAGTGAGCTCTTCTGAGCCAGTCAGTTACACTGTGATTCAAAGGGTTGAGAAAACGCGTTTATTTCGGGCTGAAAAACACGTTTTGAAAAGTGTTCTGTTCCTGCCCTATAACTTACATGTTGTTGACCAAAGTTGCCAAAACGTGTTTATTTGTGCTGAAAAACACGTTTTGACAACTTCTGCACACTGGGGTTAAGGGCTGACTCAGTGGGCTCTTCTGAGCCAGTCAGTTACACTGTGATTCCAAGGGTTGAGAAAACGCGTTTATTTCGGGCTGAAAAACACGTTTTGAAAAGTGTTCTGTTCCTGCCCTATAACTTACATGTTGGTGACCAAAGTTGCCAAAACGTGTTTATTTGTGCTGAAAAACACGTTTTGACAACTTCTGCACACTGGGGTTAAGGGCTGACTCAGTGGGCTCTTCTGAGCCAGTCAGTTACACTGTGATTCCAGGAGTTGAGAAAACGCGTTTATTTCGGGCTGAAAAACACGTTTTGAAAAGTGTTCTGTTCCTGCCCTATAACTTACATGTTGGTGACCAAAGTTGCCAAAACGTGTTTATTTGTGCTTAAAAACACGTTTTGACAACTTCTGCACACTGGGGTTAAGGGCTGACTCAGTGGGCTCTTCTGAGCCAGTCAGTTACACTGTGATTCCAAGGGTTGAGAAAACGCGTTTTTTTCGGGCTGAAAAACACGTTTTGAAAAGTGTTCTGTTCCTGCCCTATAACTTACATGTTGGTGACCAAAGTTGCCAAAACGTGTTTATTTGTGCTGAAAAACACGTTTTGACAACTTCTGCACACTGGGGTTAAGGGCTGACTCAGTGGGCTCTTCTGAGCCAGTCAGTTACACTGTGATTCCAAGGGTTGAGAAAACGCGTTTATTTCGGGCTGAAAAACACGTTTTGAAAAGTGTTCTGTTCCTGCCCTATAACTTACATGTTGATGACCAAAGTTGCCAAAACATGTTTATTTGTGCTGAAAAACACGTTTTGACAACTTCTGCACACTGGGGTTAAGTTCTGACTCAGTGGGCTCTTCTGAGCCAGTCAGTTACACTGTGATTCCAGGAGTTGAGAAAACGCGTTTATTTCGGGCCGAAAAACACGTTTTGAAAAGTGTTCTGTTCCTGCCCTATAACTTACATGTTGTTGACCAAAGTTGCCAAAACGTGTTTATTTGTGCTGAAAAACACGTTTTGACAACTTCTGCACACTGGGGTTAAGGGCTGACTCAGTGGGCTCTTCTGAGCCAGTCAGTTACACTGTGATTCCAGGAGTTGAGAAAACGCGTTTATTTCGGGCTGAAAAACACGTTTTGAAAAGTGTTCTGTTCCTGTCCTATAACTTACATGTTGGTGACCAAAGTTGCCAAGACGTGTTTATTTGTGCTTAAAAACACGTTTTGACAACTTTTGCACACTGGGGTTAAGGGCTGACTCAGTGGGCTCTTCTGAGCCAGTCAGTTACACTGGGATTCCAAGGGTTGAGAAAACGCGTTTATTTCGGGCTGAAAAACACGTTTTGAAAAGTGTTCTGTTCCTGCCCTATAACTTACATGTTGGTGACCAAAGTTGCCAAAACGTGTTTATTTGTGCTGAAAAACACGTTTTGACAACTTCTGCACACTGGGGTTAAGGGCTGACTCAGTGGGCTCTTCTGAGCCAGTCAGTTACACTGTGATTCCAAGAGTTGAGAAAACGCGTTTATTTCGGGCTGAAAAACACGTTTTGAAAAGTGTTCTGTTCCTGCCCTATAACTTACATGTTGTTGACCAAAGTTGCCAAAACGTGTTTATTTGTGCTGAAAAACACGTTTTGACAACTTCTGCACACTGGGGTTAAGGGCTGACTCAGTGGGCTCTTCTGAGCCAGTCAGTTACACTGTGATTCCAGGAGTTGAGAAAACGCGTTTATTTCGGGCTGAAAAACACGTTTTGAAAAGTGTTCTGTTCCTGCCCTATAACTTACATGTTGTTGACCAAAGTTGCCAAAACGTGTTTATTTGTGCTGAAAAACACGTTTTGACAACTTCTGCACACTGGGGTTAAGGGCTGACTCAGTGGGCTCTTCTGAGCCAGTCAGTTACACTGTGATTCCAGGAGTTGAGAAAACGCGTTTATTTCGGGCTGAAAAACACGTTTTGAAAAGTGTTCTGTTCCTGCCCTATAACTTACATGTTGGTGACCAAAGTTGCCAAAACGTGTTTATTTGTGCTGAAAAACACGTTTTGACAACTTCTGCACACTGGGGTTAAGGGCTGAATCAGTGGGCTCTTCTGAGCCAGTCAGTTACACTGTGATTCCAAGGGTTGAGAAAACGCGTTTATTTCGGGCTGAAAAACACGTTTTGAAAAGTGTTCTGTTCCTGCCCTATAACTTACATGTTGGTGACCAAAGTTGCCAAAACGTGTTTATTTGTGCTTAAAAACACGTTTTGAAAACTTCTGCACACTGGGGTTAAGGGCTGACTCAGTGGGCTCTTCTGAGCCAGTTACACTGTGATTCAAAGGGTTGAGAAAACGCGTTTATTTCGGGCTGAAAAACACGTTTTGAAAAGTGTTCTGTTCCTGCCCTATAACTTACATGTTGGTGACCAAAGTTGCCAAAACGTGTTTCTTTGTGCTGAAAAACACGTTTTGACAACTTCTGCACACTGGGGTTAAGGGATGACTCAGTGAGCTCTTCTGAGCCAGTCAGTTACACTGTGATTCCAGGAGTTGAGAAAACGCGTTTATTTCGGGCTGAAAAACACGTTTTGAAAAGTGTTCTGTTCCTGCCCTATAACTTACATGTTGTTGACCAAAGTTGCCAAAACGTGTTTATTTGTGCTGAAAAACACGTTTTGACAACTTCTGCACACTGGGGTTAAGGGATGACTCAGTGGGCTCTTCTGAGCCAGTCAGTTACACTGTGATTCCAGGAGTTGAGAAAACGCGTTTATTTCGGGCTGAAAAACACGTTTTGAAAAGTGTTCTGTTCCTGCCCTATAACTTACATGTTGTTGACCAAAGTTGCCAAAACGTGTTTATTTGTGCTGAAAAACACGTTTTGACAACTTCTGCACACTGGGGTTAAGGGATGACTCAGTGGGCTCTTCTGAGCCAGTCAGTTACACTGTGATTCCAGGAGTTGAGAAAACGCGTTTATTTCGGGCTGAAAAACACGTTTTGAAAAGTGTTCTGTTCCTGCCCTATAACTTACATGTTGGTGACCAAAGTTGCCAAAACGTGTTTATTTGTGCTTAAAAACACGTTTTGACAACTTCTGCACACTGGGGTTAAGGGCTGACTCAGTGGGCTCTTCTGAGCCAGTCAGTTACACTGTGATTCCAAGGGTTGAGAAAACGCGTTTTTTTCGGGCTGAAAAACACGTTTTGAAAAGTGTTCTGTTCCTGCCCTATAACTTACATGTTGGTGACCAAAGTTGCCAAAACGTGTTTATTTGTGCTGAAAAACACGTTTTGACAACTTCTGCACACTGGGGTTAAGGGCTGACTCAGTGGGCTCTTCTGAGCCAGTCAGTTACACTGTGATTCCAAGGGTTGAGAAAACGCGTTTATTTCGGGCTGAAAAACACGTTTTGAAAAGTGTTCTGTTCCTGCCCTATAACTTACATGTTGATGACCAAAGTTGCCAAAACGTGTTTATTTGTGCTGAAAAACACGTTTTGACAACTTCTGCACACTGGGGTTAAGGGCTGACTCAGTGGGCTCTTCTGAGCCAGTCAGTTACACTGTGATTCCAGGAGTTGAGAAAACGCGTTTATTTCGGGCTGAAAAACACGTTTTGAAAAGTGTTCTGTTCCTGCCCTATAACTTACATGTTGTTGACCAAAGTTGCCAAAACGTGTTTATTTGTGCTGAAAAACACGTTTTGACAACTTCTGCACACTGGGGTTAAGGGCTGACTCAGTGGGCTCTTCTGAGCCAGTCAGTTACACTGTGATTCCAGGAGTTGAGAAAACGCGTTTATTTCGGGCTGAAAAACACGTTTTGAAAAGTGTTCTGTTCCTGCCCTATAACTTACATGTTGGTGACCAAAGTTGCCAAGACGTGTTTATTTGTGCTTAAAAACACGTTTTGACAACTTTTGCACACTGGGGTTAAGGGCTGACTCAGTGGGCTCTTCTGAGCCAGTCAGTTACACTGTGATTCCAAGGGTTGAGAAAACGCGTTTATTTCGGGCTGAAAAACACGTTTTGAAAAGTGTTCTGTTCCTGCCCTATAACTTACATGTTGGTGACCAAAGTTGCCAAAACGTGTTTATTTGTGCTTAAAAACACGTTTTGAAAACTTCTGCACACTGGGGTTAAGGGCTGACTCAGTGGGCTCTTCTGAGCCAGTTACACTGTGATTCAAAGGGTTGAGAAAACGCGTTTATTTCGGGCTGAAAAACACGTTTTGAAAAGTGTTCTGTTCCTGCCCTATAACTTACATGTTGGTGACCAAAGTTGCCAAAACGTGTTTCTTTGTGCTGAAAAACACGTTTTGACAACTTCTGCACACTGGGGTTAAGGGATGACTCAGTGAGCTCTTCTGAGCCAGTCAGTTACACTGTGATTCCAGGAGTTGAGAAAACGCGTTTATTTCGGGCTGAAAAACACGTTTTGAAAAGTGTTCTGTTCCTGCCCTATAACTTACATGTTGTTGACCAAAGTTGCCAAAACGTGTTTATTTGTGCTGAAAAACACGTTTTGACAACTTCTGCACACTGGGGTTAAGGGATGACTCAGTGGGCTCTTCTGAGCCAGTCAGTTACACTGTGATTCCAGGAGTTGAGAAAACGCGTTTATTTCGGGCTGAAAAACACGTTTTGAAAAGTGTTCTGTTCCTGCCCTATAACTTACATGTTGTTGACCAAAGTTGCCAAAACGTGTTTATTTGTGCTGAAAAACACGTTTTGACAACTTCTGCACACTGGGGTTAAGGGATGACTCAGTGGGCTCTTCTGAGCCAGTCAGTTACACTGTGATTCCAGGAGTTGAGAAAACGCGTTTATTTCGGGCTGAAAAACACGTTTTGAAAAGTGTTCTGTTCCTGCCCTATAACTTACATGTTGGTGACCAAAGTTGCCAAAACGTGTTTATTTGTGCTTAAAAACACGTTTTGACAACTTCTGCACACTGGGGTTAAGGGCTGACTCAGTGGGCTCTTCTGAGCCAGTCAGTTACACTGTGATTCCAAGGGTTGAGAAAACGCGTTTTTTTCGGGCTGAAAAACACGTTTTGAAAAGTGTTCTGTTCCTGCCCTATAACTTACATGTTGGTGACCAAAGTTGCCAAAACGTGTTTATTTGTGCTGAAAAACACGTTTTGACAACTTCTGCACACTGGGGTTAAGGGCTGACTCAGTGGGCTCTTCTGAGCCAGTCAGTTACACTGTGATTCCAAGGGTTGAGAAAACGCGTTTATTTCGGGCTGAAAAACACGTTTTGAAAAGTGTTCTGTTCCTGCCCTATAACTTACATGTTGATGACCAAAGTTGCCAAAACGTGTTTATTTGTGCTGAAAAACACGTTTTGACAACTTCTGCACACTGGGGTTAAGGGCTGACTCAGTGGGCTCTTCTGAGCCAGTCAGTTACACTGTGATTCCAGGAGTTGAGAAAACGCGTTTATTTCGGGCTGAAAAACACGTTTTGAAAAGTGTTCTGTTCCTGCCCTATAACTTACATGTTGTTGACCAAAGTTGCCAAAACGTGTTTATTTGTGCTGAAAAACACGTTTTGACAACTTCTGCACACTGGGGTTAAGGGCTGACTCAGTGGGCTCTTCTGAGCCAGTCAGTTACACTGTGATTCCAGGAGTTGAGAAAACGCGTTTATTTCGGGCTGAAAAACACGTTTTGAAAAGTGTTCTGTTCCTGCCCTATAACTTACATGTTGGTGACCAAAGTTGCCAAGACGTGTTTATTTGTGCTTAAAAACACGTTTTGACAACTTTTGCACACTGGGGTTAAGGGCTGACTCAGTGGGCTCTTCTGAGCCAGTCAGTTACACTGGGATTCCAAGGGTTGAGAAAACGCGTTTATTTCGGGCTGAAAAACACGTTTTGAAAAGTGTTCTGTTCCTGCCCTATAACTTACATGTTGGTGACCAAAGTTGCCAAAACGTGTTTATTTGTGCTTAAAAACACGTTTTGACAACTTCTGCACACTGGGGTTAAGGGCTGACTCAGTGGGCTCTTCTGAGCCAGTCAGTTACACTGTGATTCCAAGGGTTGAGAAAACGCGTTTTTTTCGGGCTGAAAAACACGTTTTGAAAAGTGTTCTGTTCCTGCCCTATAACTTACATGTTGGTGACCAAAGTTGCCAAAACGTGTTTATTTGTGCTGAAAAACACGTTTTGACAACTTCTGCACACTGGGGTTAAGGGCTGACTCAGTGGGCTCTTCTGAGCCAGTCAGTTACACTGTGATTCCAAGGGTTGAGAAAACGCGTTTATTTCGGGCTGAAAAACACGTTTTGAAAAGTGTTCTGTTCCTGCCCTATAACTTACATGTTGATGACCAAAGTTGCCAAAACGTGTTTATTTGTGCTGAAAAACACGTTTTGACAACTTCTGCACACTGGGGTTAAGGGCTGACTCAGTGGGCTCTTCTGAGCCAGTCAGTTACACTGTGATTCCAGGAGTTGAGAAAACGCGTTTATTTCGGGCTGAAAAACACGTTTTGAAAAGTGTTCTGTTCCTGCCCTATAACTTACATGTTGTTGACCAAAGTTGCCAAAACGTGTTTATTTGTGCTGAAAAACACGTTTTGACAACTTCTGCACACTGGGGTTAAGGGCTGACTCAGTGGGCTCTTCTGAGCCAGTCAGTTACACTGTGATTCCAGGAGTTGAGAAAACGCGTTTATTTCGGGCTGAAAAACACGTTTTGAAAAGTGTTCTGTTCCTGCCCTATAACTTACATGTTGGTGACCAAAGTTGCCAAGACGTGTTTATTTGTGCTTAAAAACACGTTTTGACAACTTTTGCACACTGGGGTTAAGGGCTGACTCAGTGGGCTCTTCTGAGCCAGTCAGTTACACTGGGATTCCAAGGGTTGAGAAAACGCGTTTATTTCGGGCTGAAAAACACGTTTTGAAAAGTGTTCTGTTCCTGCCCTATAACTTACATGTTGGTGACCAAAGTTGCCAAAACGTGTTTATTTGTGCTGAAAAACACGTTTTGACAACTTCTGCACACTGGGGTTAAGGGCTGACTCAGTGGGCTCTTCTGAGCCAGTCAGTTACACTGTGATTCCAAGAGTTGAGAAAACGCGTTTATTTCGGGCTGAAAAACACGTTTTGAAAAGTGTTCTGTTCCTGCCCTATAACTTACATGTTGTTGACCAAAGTTGCCAAAACGTGTTTATTTGTGCTGAAAAACACGTTTTGACAACTTCTGCACACTGGGGTTAAGGGCTGACTCAGTGGGCTCTTCTGAGCCAGTCAGTTACACTGTGATTCCAAGGGTTGAGAAAACGCGTTTATTTCGGGCTGAAAAACACGTTTTGAAAAGTGTTCTGTTCCTGCCCTATAACTTACATGTTGTTGACCAAAGTTGCCAAAACGTGTTTATTTGTGCTGAAAAACACGTTTTGACAACTTCTGCACACTGGGGTTAAGGGCTGACTCAGTGGGCTCTTCTGAGCCAGTCAGTTACACTGTGATTCCAAGGGTTGAGAAAACGCGTTTATTTCGGGCTGAAAAACACGTTTTGAAAAGTGTTCTGTTCCTGCCCTATAACTTACATGTTGTTGACCAAAGTTGCCAAAACGTGTTTATTTGTGCTGAAAAACACGTTTTGACAACTTCTGCACACTGGGGTTAAGGGCTGACTCAGTGGGCTCTTCTGAGCCAGTCAGTTACACTGTGATTCCAAGAGTTGAGAAAACGCGTTTATTTCGGGCTGAAAAACACGTTTTGAAAAGTGTTCTGTTCCTGCCCTATAACTTACATGTTGTTGACCAAAGTTGCCAAAACGTGTTTATTTGTGCTGAAAAACACGTTTTGACAACTTCTGCACACTGGGGTTAAGGGCTGACTCAGTGGGCTCTTCTGAGCCAGTCAGTTACACTGTGATTCCAGGAGTTGAGAAAACGCGTTTATTTCGGGCTGAAAAACACGTTTTGAAAAGTGTTCTGTTCCTGCCCTATAACTTACATGTTGGTGACCAAAGTTGCCAAAACGTGTTTATTTGTGCTGAAAAACACGTTTTGACAACTTCTGCACACTGGGGTTAAGGGCTGACTCAGTGGGCTCTTCTGAGCCAGTCAGTTACACTGTGATTCCAAGGGTTGAGAAAACGCGTTTATTTCGGGCTGAAAAACACGTTTTGAAAAGTGTTCTGTTCCTGCCCTATAACTTACATGTTGTTGACCAAAGTTGCCAAAACGTGTTTATTTGTGCTGAAAAACACGTTTTGACAACTTCTGCACACTGGGGTTAAGGGCTGACTCAGTGGGCTCTTCTGAGCCAGTCAGTTACACTGTGATTCCAAGGGTTGAGAAAACGCGTTTATTTCGGGCTGAAAAACACGTTTTGAAAAGTGTTCTGTTCCTGCCCTATAACTTACATGTTGATGACCAAAGTTGCCAAAACGTGTTTATTTGTGCTGAAAAACACGTTTTGACAACTTCTGCACACTGGGGTTAAGGGCTGACTCAGTGGGCTCTTCTGAGCCAGTCAGTTACACTGTGATTCCAGGAGTTGAGAAAACGCGTTTATTTCGGGCTGAAAAACACGTTTTGAAAAGTGTTCTGTTCCTGCCCTATAACTTACATGTTGTTGACCAAAGTTGCCAAAACGTGTTTATTTGTGCTGAAAAACACGTTTTGACAACTTCTGCACACTGGGGTTAAGGGCTGACTCAGTGGGCTCTTCTGAGCCAGTCAGTTACACTGTGATTCCAGGAGTTGAGAAAACGCGTTTATTTCGGGCTGAAAAACACGTTTTGAAAAGTGTTCTGTTCCTGCCCTATAACTTACATGTTGGTGACCAAAGTTGCCAAGACGTGTTTATTTGTGCTTAAAAACACGTTTTGACAACTTTTGCACACTGGGGTTAAGGGCTGACTCAGTGGGCTCTTCTGAGCCAGTCAGTTACACTGGGATTCCAAGGGTTGAGAAAACGCGTTTATTTCGGGCTGAAAAACACGTTTTGAAAAGTGTTCTGTTCCTGCCCTATAACTTACATGTTGGTGACCAAAGTTGCCAAAACGTGTTTATTTGTGCTGAAAAACACGTTTTGACAACTTCTGCACACTGGGGTTAAGGGCTGACTCAGTGGGCTCTTCTGAGCCAGTCAGTTACACTGTGATTCCAAGAGTTGAGAAAACGCGTTTATTTCGGGCTGAAAAACACGTTTTGAAAAGTGTTCTGTTCCTGCCCTATAACTTACATGTTGTTGACCAAAGTTGCCAAAACGTGTTTATTTGTGCTGAAAAACACGTTTTGACAACTTCTGCACACTGGGGTTAAGGGCTGACTCAGTGGGCTCTTCTGAGCCAGTCAGTTACACTGTGATTCCAAGGGTTGAGAAAACGCGTTTATTTCGGGCTGAAAAACACGTTTTGAAAAGTGTTCTGTTCCTGCCCTATAACTTACATGTTGTTGACCAAAGTTGCCAAAACGTGTTTATTTGTGCTGAAAAACACGTTTTGACAACTTCTGCACACTGGGGTTAAGGGCTGACTCAGTGGGCTCTTCTGAGCCAGTCAGTTACACTGTGATTCCAAGGGTTGAGAAAACGCGTTTATTTCGGGCTGAAAAACACGTTTTGAAAAGTGTTCTGTTCCTGCCCTATAACTTACATGTTGTTGACCAAAGTTGCCAAAACGTGTTTATTTGTGCTGAAAAACACGTTTTGACAACTTCTGCACACTGGGGTTAAGGGCTGACTCAGTGGGCTCTTCTGAGCCAGTCAGTTACACTGTGATTCCAAGAGTTGAGAAAACGCGTTTATTTCGGGCTGAAAAACACGTTTTGAAAAGTGTTCTGTTCCTGCCCTATAACTTACATGTTGTTGACCAAAGTTGCCAAAACGTGTTTATTTGTGCTGAAAAACACGTTTTGACAACTTCTGCACACTGGGGTTAAGGGCTGACTCAGTGGGCTCTTCTGAGCCAGTCAGTTACACTGTGATTCCAGGAGTTGAGAAAACGCGTTTATTTCGGGCTGAAAAACACGTTTTGAAAAGTGTTCTGTTCCTGCCCTATAACTTACATGTTGGTGACCAAAGTTGCCAAAACGTGTTTATTTGTGCTGAAAAACACGTTTTGACAACTTCTGCACCCTGGGGTTAAGGGCTGACTCAGTGGGCTCTTCTGAGCCAGTCAGTTACACTGTGATTCCAAGGGTTGAGAAAACGCGTTTATTTCGGGCTGAAAAACACGTTTTGAAAAGTGTTCTGTTCCTGCCCTATAACTTACATGTTGTTGACCAAAGTTGCCAAAACGTGTTTATTTGTGCTGAAAAACACGTTTTGACAACTTCTGCACACTGGGGTTAAGGGCTGACTCAGTGGGCTCTTCTGAGCCAGTCAGTTACACTGTGATTCCAGGAGTTGAGAAAACGCGTTTATTTCGGGCTGAAAAACACGTTTTGAAAAGTGTTCTGTTCCTGCCCTATAACTTACATGTTGTTGACCAAAGTTGCCAAAACGTGTTTATTTGTGCTGAAAAACACGTTTTGACAACTTCTGCACACTGGGGTTAAGGGCTGACTCAGTGGGCTCTTCTGAGCCAGTCAGTTACACTGTGATTCCAGGAGTTGAGAAAACGCGTTTATTTCGGGCTGAAAAACACGTTTTGAAAAGTGTTCTGTTCCTGCCCTATAACTTACATGTTGGTGACCAAAGTTGCCAAGACGTGTTTATTTGTGCTTAAAAACACGTTTTGACAACTTTTGCACACTGGGGTTAAGGGCTGACTCAGTGGGCTCTTCTGAGCCAGTCAGTTACACTGTGATTCCAAGGGTTGAGAAAACGCGTTTATTTCGGGCTGAAAAACACGTTTTGAAAAGTGTTCTGTTCCTGCCCTATAACTTACATGTTGGTGACCAAAGTTGCCAAAACGTGTTTATTTGTGCTGAAAAACACGTTTTGACAACTTCTGCACACTGGGGTTAAGGGCTGACTCAGTGGGCTCTTCTGAGCCAGTCAGTTACACTGTGATTCCAAGGGTTGAGAAAACGCGTTTATTTCGGGCTGAAAAACACGTTTTGAAAAGTGTTCTGTTCCTGCCCTATAACTTACATGTTGTTGACCAAAGTTGCCAAAACGTGTTTATTTGTGCTGAAAAACACGTTTTGACAACTTCTGCACACTGGGGTTAAGGGCTGACTCAGTGGGCTCTTCTGAGCCAGTCAGTTACACTGTGATTCCAAGGGTTGAGAAAACGCGTTTATTTCGGGCTGAAAAACACGTTTTGAAAAGTGTTCTGTTCCTGCCCTATAACTTACATGTTGTTGACCAAAGTTGCCAAGACGTGTTTATTTGTGCTGAAAAACACGTTTTGACAACTTCTGCACACTGGGGTTAAGGGCTGACTCAGTGGGCTCTTCTGAGCCAGTCAGTTACACTGTGATTCCAGGAGTTGAGAAAACGCGTTTATTTCGGGCTGAAAAACACGTTTTGAAAAGTGTTCTGTTCCTGCCCTATAACTTACATGTTGGTGACCAAAGTTGCCAAAACGTGTTTATTTGTGCTGAAAAACACGTTTTGACAACTTCTGCACACTGGGGTTAAGGGCTGACTCAGTGGGCTCTTCTGAGCCAGTCAGTTACACTGTGATTCCAAGGGTTGAGAAAACGCGTTTATTTCGGGCTGAAAAACACGTTTTGAAAAGTGTTCTGTTCCTGCCCTATAACTTACATGTTGATGACCAAAGTTGCCAAAACGTGTTTATTTGTGCTGAAAAACACGTTTTGACAACTTCTGCACACTGGGGTTAAGGGCTGACTCAGTGGGCTCTTCTGAGCCAGTCAGTTACACTGTGATTCCAAGGGTTGAGAAAACGCGTTTTTTTCGGGCTGAAAAACACGTTTTGAAAAGTGTTCTGTTCCTGCCCTATATCTTACATGTTGGTGACCAAAGTTGCCAAAACGTGTTTATTTGTGCTGAAAAACACGTTTTGACAACTTCTGCACACTGGGGTTAAGGGCTGACTCAGTGGGCTCTTCTGAGCCAGTCAGTTACACTGTGATTCCAAGGGTTGAGAAAACGCGTTTATTTCGGGCTGAAAAACACGTTTTGAAAAGTGTTCTGTTCCTGCCCTATAACTTACATGTTGATGACCAAAGTTGCCAAAACGTGTTTATTTGTGCTGAAAAACACGTTTTGACAACTTCTGCACACTGGGGTTAAGGGCTGACTCAGTGGGCTCTTCTGAGCCAGTCAGTTACACTGTGATTCCAGGAGTTGAGAAAACGCGTTTATTTCGGGCTGAAAAACACGTTTTGAAAAGTGTTCTGTTCCTGCCCTATAACTTACATGTTGTTGACCAAAGTTGCCAAAACGTGTTTATTTGTGCTGAAAAACACGTTTTGACAACTTCTGCACACTGGGGTTAAGGGCTGACTCAGTGGGCTCTTCTGAGCCAGTCAGTTACACTGTGATTCCAGGAGTTGAGAAAACGCGTTTATTTCGGGCTGAAAAACACGTTTTGAAAAGTGTTCTGTTCCTGCCCTATAACTTACATGTTGGTGACCAAAGTTGCCAAGACGTGTTTATTTGTGCTTAAAAACACGTTTTGACAACTTTTGCACACTGGGGTTAAGGGCTGACTCAGTGGGCTCTTCTGAGCCAGTCAGTTACACTGTGATTCCAAGGGTTGAGAAAACGCGTTTATTTCGGGCTGAAAAACACGTTTTGAAAAGTGTTCTGTTCCTGCCCTATAACTTACATGTTGATGACCAAAGTTGCCAAAACGTGTTTATTTGTGCTGAAAAACACGTTTTGACAACTTCTGCACACTGGGGTTAAGGGCTGACTCAGTGGGCTCTTCTGAGCCAGTCAGTTACACTGTGATTCCAGGAGTTGAGAAAACGCGTTTATTTCGGGCTGAAAAACACGTTTTGAAAAGTGTTCTGTTCCTGCCCTATAACTTACATGTTGTTGACCAAAGTTGCCAAAACGTGTTTATTTGTGCTGAAAAACACGTTTTGACAACTTCTGCACACTGGGGTTAAGGGCTGACTCAGTGGGCTCTTCTGAGCCAGTCAGTTACACTGTGATTCCAGGAGTTGAGAAAACGCGTTTATTTCGGGCTGAAAAACACGTTTTGAAAAGTGTTCTGTTCCTGCCCTATAACTTACATGTTGGTGACCAAAGTTGCCAAGACGTGTTTATTTGTGCTTAAAAACACGTTTTGACAACTTTTGCACACTGGGGTTAAGGGCTGACTCAGTGGGCTCTTCTGAGCCAGTCAGTTACACTGGGATTCCAAGGGTTGAGAAAACGCGTTTATTTCGGGCTGAAAAACACGTTTTGAAAAGTGTTCTGTTCCTGCCCTATAACTTACATGTTGGTGACCAAAGTTGCCAAAACGTGTTTATTTGTGCTGAAAAACACGTTTTGACAACTTCTGCACACTGGGGTTAAGGGCTGACTCAGTGGGCTCTTCTGAGCCAGTCAGTTACACTGTGATTCCAAGGGTTGAGAAAACGCGTTTATTTCGGGCTGAAAAACACGTTTTGAAAAGTGTTCTGTTCCTGCCCTATAACTTACATGTTGTTGACCAAAGTTGCCAAAACGTGTTTATTTGTGCTGAAAAACACGTTTTGACAACTTCTGCACACTGGGGTTAAGGGCTGACTCAGTGGGCTCTTCTGAGCCAGTCAGTTACACTGTGATTCCAAGGGTTGAGAAAACGCGTTTATTTCGGGCTGAAAAACACGTTTTGAAAAGTGTTCTGTTCCTGCCCTATAACTTACATGTTGTTGACCAAAGTTGCCAAAACGTGTTTATTTGTGCTGAAAAACACGTTTTGACAACTTCTGCACACTGGGGTTAAGGGCTGACTCAGTGGGCTCTTCTGAGCCAGTCAGTTACACTGTGATTCCAGGAGTTGAGAAAACGCGTTTATTTCGGGCTGAAAAACACGTTTTGAAAAGTGTTCTGTTCCTGCCCTATAACTTACATGTTGTTGACCAAAGTTGCCAAAACGTGTTTATTTGTGCTGAAAAACACGTTTTGACAACTTCTGCACACTGGGGTTAAGGGCTGACTCAGTGGGCTCTTCTGAGCCAGTCAGTTACACTGTGATTCCAGGAGTTGAGAAAACGCGTTTATTTCGGGCTGAAAAACACGTTTTGAAAAGTGTTCTGTTCCTGCCCTATAACTTACATGTTGGTGACCAAAGTTGCCAAGACGTGTTTATTTGTGCTTAAAAACACGTTTTGACAACTTTTGCACACTGGGGTTAAGGGCTGACTCAGTGGGCTCTTCTGAGCCAGTCAGTTACACTGTGATTCCAGGAGTTGAGAAAACGCGTTTATTTCGGGCTGAAAAACACGTTTTGAAAAGTGTTCTGTTCCTGCCCTATAACTTACATGTTGTTGACCAAAGTTGCCAAAACGTGTTTATTTGTGCTGAAAAACACGTTTTGACAACTTCTGCACACTGGGGTTAAGGGCTGACTCAGTGGGCTC